>NW_003299165.1:663472-750804 GCF_000151145.1 Microsporum canis CBS 113480 | reverse complement strand
TCTGGCCCGGTGAATTCATGGTAGCTAGATGGCGCAGCGCATATATATCCCTGGCCAGCGATCATGCGCGCAAACCGTGCAACAGGGCCAGTAACTGGGCTCTGGCATTAGAACTATCCTCTCATGGCATCAAGTGGTACTATACCTTGATAAATCTCACTGAACACCACTACTCCAGGAAACTTTGCATCCGGATAGCCTGGGATAGTCGGATGGAAGACATATATTCCTATTCATACGGGATCAGCATGGAATTGGATATATGATGCTGATATTGGTCTATTCTGCAGGGTAAATGTATGCAGTATATTTCTGTTATGTGTGGACAATTTAAATAAACAGAGAAGGAATACATTCCATCTTTTGGACATCTGAAACTCCCTTTTGATGAACAGAGATTATATTTGTGTGGAAGTCTCAGGGAGGGCCATGTACTCACTCATCTGCCCCTCCCCGCCAATAGTTGTTTTCACGTCGTAGGTAGATTCCTTGACCAGCATGTTTGCGATTGAAAAGACAACAAATTGATCGTTGAACTCTAGTCGATCATATAAATGCTAATTACATCTAGTTGATATCACTCCACTCCTTTCAAGCGGACCGCGCTGTGTTGATATCTAGATGATAGCATGGAAAGTTGACTCGCTCCATGTTCCTAATTCCTGCATCGAGGCTAATAAACTTTAACTACCACCAATCAAACCTTTAGCATCAATACCAAATGATATCCACCAGAGTAAGGACGTTTATACATACATAGTAGTATATGATGTGTCGCCAGCTAAAGAAACTATTCGCATAAAGGGCCAAGGTTACAAGTCATTCAACTCCTTGGCCGTAGCGTAAGGGATGAAAACACGACTACAAAAGCAGAATATGAAGCCAGGAGCCCCTTTTTGTTGATACGTTTCTCAATACATGTTTTGATGAGGGAAGCAAGCTGCTTAAAAGGCGGTGGGTTGAAGGATGAGGGAGGAACTGAGAAGACGAGGGGATGGCGAACGTAAAGGGGAGGTTGGGAGGTTGGGAGGTTGGGAGGTTGGGAGGTGGAAAGGGAGGTTTTTGGTTAATAAAAATAGTACGGAACCAGGATCCCGTGCATTATGCACCTTATATATGCTGCCACAGGTTATACAGATATGTGCAGAATATGTAGTAATGCAAATGAGCAGGGGTTACTTTGATAGTTTGAATATTTTTAAGTTAATAGAGAGGTATGTAGGGCAGGGTAGGGCAGGTCAGGGCAGGGCAGGGTGAATAGATGAGGCGTAGTAAAGCATAGCATTGTCCTTTGGTGTTTGTTGATGCCAATGCTCGCTTATGCGCTGTGAATACGCTGGTAAAACAAGAGATATGCAACTTTGTTGTCTCGAGAAGAACCGAAACGGGCGCTGCTGGTTGCTGTGGGTGTGCCTTTGCCTGAATCAGCCTTTGGCGAGGCATTCCCGCTGGCGGCGGCGGCGGCGGCAGCAGCTGCGGCCATAGACTTCTGTCTAGAGTGGCTGCCGGAGCCGGAGCCATTGACTTGGCTCCATCCCCTTCCGTTGTCTGGGTGGTCTTGCTCGTCAGGATCAAATTGATCATAAATGTTGTTACTGGTGATTTGTTCTGTGGAGTTGTTATGGCGCTCAAGAGCGGCAGAGAGTAGTTTTGGATCCTCCTCGCTGCCACCATAAGCTACCTCTTCGCTCCGTACACGACGGATATAGGTGTCGTCGAAGCGGACCCATTCTCGTCCATCTTGTCGACGGACTTCGACTGTGTAATGTCCTCCACTTGCGCTCTTACCATGATGATAAATCACTCCAATGAGCCGGTATTTTGGGAGGCTGCCATTCTGGGCAGATAGGGTATTACGGCGGTGTGGGGGGAAGACTTCCTTGGGAATCTCAAGCTCAAGTGGGTAACCTATCTTTTTCCAGATTTTCTGCGTACCATTGGTCACATTATCGTACTGGAAGCGCTTAAGGTGAAGTACGAGGACTGGGGGAAGGTGTTCAATGAACACCTGTTTGGTGGCATTGACTTTGGGGCCACGAGAAGATTGGAAATCCCCGTGCATAGTTTCAGGTTTAGTTAGGCCCTTAAGCGCGTCGATGATGTTGTTCACTTGAGGAGAGCCAATGTCAAGTTGGAGAGATTGATAAGGCTCGAGAGTCACTGAATTTTTGTTTCCAGGCACTCTGAATTCGGATCGAATTTTTCCGCTAAAGATTCGTGTAATGGGGGATTCACCAGAGCCATCACCGGATGATCGGGTGACTGATGCTTTCTGTTTATGGCCAACTTCCAGCCATCCGTCACCCGTAGACTCATCTCCGATGGAATGGGCGTCCACGTCAGAAGAAGTGGAGGCATCAGACTTGTCAGCTATGGCGTTCTTGGTGGCGTGGAGGCACTCTTCATGAAGCTCCTCGAGAAGGAAACCGAGAAATTCCTGGGCATCTTGCTGATGACCCCGCTATAAGTAGGTTTAGTATATTGAACATATAGATAGGACGGGAAAGGCTTACTCTCATGTCCCTGAAACGTGGGAGATGTCGAATAACTTGATAAACATATTCCGGAATAAAAGATTCACCGTACTCCTCCAATTCGTTTTGTTTCAACCGAAGCCTTAATTTTTCCACCGAAGATGCCGCATCAATAACCCTGAATTCCCGTAGAAACATAATCCTAAAGACTGAAAGTTAGATTTGACTATAATTTACCAAGCCGGGAGCACGACTTACATAGCATCCACTAAAGGACTGTCACTTTTGAAGCTATGGGCCGCACGACGGCCGATCTGGTCAAGAAATTCATAAAATGGAACACAAAAGATTAAAACTTGTAGAATCTGAACCGATAGTTAGAAGTGGAATCTTCATATACCGTGTCACGCGAATAGAACTTACAGAATTCATATAGCACATATTTCCTGTATTTACAAGGCCACGAGGTTCTAAGAAAGCAATTTTTTCACTGTATTGCTCAACATTTGCACCGAAGCTGTTCAGCGCTTCGGCCAGGGATTCACCCCGAGAGAGCGTCGGGGCACCAGCTTGAGGAGAAGGAGCGGCTGCTTTGTTTGCAGCCGCCTTCGAGCGGACAAGGTCAGCCCATGATTTTGGTGCCACTCGTTGAGGTGCTGGGGATGGAGCTGCATTGCTGGCGGTCTCAGAGGACGCTGCTGGCCGAGATCCTTCTTCAGTGGCGGCTTGTCCATTTTCCAGGGCAGTGGATGCTGTTGCTTCAGTTAAATCCGGCGTTCCAGGAGTAGGGTGAGCTGAAGACCTGGACTGCTTGGGAGCTGATGGGCTTTGAGGCATCAATGGAACCACAGGGATTACCGGAACACCTGGCCTTGTAGTGCTGGCCTGCCGGGTATGCACAGGAGCTTGTTGGGTGCTGGAAAGAAGAGATAGGGTATCTGGTTCGGGTAGGGGGGCGGCGGTAGGCTCTGGCTGTGCGAGTGGCTGTTCTTCGATGTCTTTTGCTTGTGGCTCAGCATTTTCAGCGTCGGTTTCGCCCTTGCAAGGCAATTCTACTACAAGAGAAGAGGAAGGCTGGGCAGGCCGATTCTTACGGCGTCGTCGTGGAGGCTTGGACGGGAAGGGTGCTTCTGGAACAGAGAGCCACGGGAGCTGTGGCAGAGAGAAAACCAGTCAGTAATCACATTGCTATACTTAGTTTGCCAATAACACAAGGTTGCAAACAACACCGGACTCACTGGTGGTTGGAATACCTGTCTTACGCCTGACCTAGTATCTGGCCTTTTGGCGGTGATTGGAGGAGGGGTAGGCCGTGCACTATTGTTGACAGAGGCACTGAGAGAGGCATTACTCTCCACCTCGCTGCCAGACCTCGTTGGCAGATACTGTGTGGACTGGTCCTCCTGTGGCTCTGTAATTGCCGGTGTAGACAAGGAAACCGGAGGTGTAGGTGAAAATGGGGACGGCTGAGATGTAATGGGAGTGCTAGTCTGTGTCCGGGGCGCCGGAGACATGTGCGGCGGCGGTGGTTGGTGGCTCGGTGGTTGAGGCCGAGGGTACGAGCAAACGATCAACGGGGTATTATACTGTGGGTAAGGCTGCATAGGAGGAGGGTGAGGAGGCATCTGCTGATAGGGATACCAGTTCTGGAAGTTTTGAGGCCCGTACGGCGGAGGCATAGGCACTGGTCCGTGAGCGTGTCCGTGAGCGTGTGCATGTCCGAGTGTATGTGGATGCGGGTGAGGGTGATGGTAGGCCATGTAGCCAGGCGATCGAACGTTGGGAGGCGCCGACGAGTATGGCACCTCATGCTGCCGCCGCGGAGGAGGCATCGGAGGCTGCCCATGCGGCAGAGGAGGGGGATGATGGTTCATCGCGGTGCGAGTGCCTCTCTCCCTCTGTCTGGCTATATTTTTTTTCTTCCCTTCAGCTGTTCTTGGTGGAGGCTTGACTGGCTGTCAAAATACGCTCTGCTTGGGCGCCATGCATAGTAATTGAACGGATGGCCTTGTTCATGCGGGTAGGATGTGAAATTCTAGCAAGCCACGAGCAGTTTATCAGACGAGCAACGGTGGTGGTGGCCGTGATTCAAGGGACTGGAGAAGGAAGTGTGAAGTTAGTCAGGCATTTTCCCACGCTCCACAACTACTTCTTCCACAAAACTTACCAGGGAAAAAAAATAGGCTGAATGAAGAGATCTGTAGCAACAGCAGCGCAGACTAACACTCACAGACATCAAGCAGCTGGGAGTGGCAGGGCTGCTGCTGGGGGTTTTATGTAAAGTAAGTATATTATTTTTTTATATTTTTTTTTTTTTCGATGAAGTCGTTGCGTGTTCCCAAAAAGGGAATTTTACAGTCCCCGAACAAGGATATGGTCACGGGACCTGGCGCAAGTTTGAGCAAAGAAACGAAAAAAAAAAAACACCTTCAACTACTGCTTTTCGTTTCTTTTTCACTGGTTTCCAAGGGCGCAGAAGGTTGATGGAAGCTGCTGGCTCTTTACTGACAGCTTTCAGTCTGCTTGCGTGGGCTGTAGAGCTTCTGGGGGAGGCGTTTGTACCTTTACATAGTGAATTATATGTGAAGGTACTTCTGTGTTTGTCCTGTTTGCATCTTGGTTTTCGCCCCTCTTCAAGTCTTCCGCCTTCGTCCTTCTCTGACTTGATGATGTCGATGGCTTGATCTTCCGTATATACAGCTCAGTCCTCGACTCACGCAGTCCTGCTCCCATTTTATTGCCTGTGAGGGAGTCGGAGACGGCAGGCAGCGGGCTTGTGGAAGTATCGGGGCAAGCACTTTGGAATGACGAGCTCTCCTCTCTGGCAGATTTGTCGAGACGGAGCTTGGAGCCAACCAACGCTGGGAACGCGCAACAGACAATGTCGGCAGGCCCAGGGCAGTCCTCTGCGCCATCTAAATTGACCGGTACCTCCAGTCAGCCAGTGTCATATCCGCAGTCGCAGTCGCAGTCTTACTCGTTTGGACCAGACGCTGCGTCTCGTCGAGTCTCTGGGCCGCTCGTTGGAGGCCAGTCATCGAGCAACCTAGCTTCAGCAAGGAACAACCAGTCAAAAAAGGCGAATCACAAGCGTCAGCGTAAACCTCGTTTGATAGATGAGGATGCTATTGCTGAAGCTGTATGTCCTTTTTCTCTTCTTTTTCTTCCTCCCCTCTGTTCAATCATCTGAACTTCCGACTGACTCACATGCAGACAGCCATGAGGTCGACTTCTACCAGAAAGGGCCAGACCTCCATCACCCATCTGATGAACTTTTCTCTACCTCCGCGCCCTCATTCATCTCTGTTCCGGCCGCATCGTAACGTAACTTATCACTCTGGGTACCACCGTGTTGACAAGGCGAGGTACGGCAGGCCCGGTGCGTGATGTGGGAACGAAGAGAACTGGCTGACTGATTAACGGTTATGCAGATATGTTAATGCAAACTACCGGTTTATTGTGAATCCGACGAAAAGTTACCATGCACAAGCCACTAATGCGGACGTTCACCTGGATTGGGACACCGTGCTGCAAGTGTTGGTGTCGACGTCTTCGCAACCGACGAGCTGTCCCATCTGCCTGTGTGTCCCCGTAGCCCCTCGGATGGCCAAGTGTGGACATATTTTTTGTCTGCCCTGCGTCATCCGCTTTATCCAGACCGTCGATGATCCAAACTCTGCTCCCATTAAAAAGGCAAGATGGAAGAAGTGTCCAATATGCTGGGATCCGGTCTACATGTCCGAAACACGATGTGTACGGTGGTATTCTGGGCAGCAGATCGATACGCTTATGGAAGGTGGTGACGTCTTCCTCAGACTTGTCATGCGTCGGCCCGGCAGCACCCTGGCCCTTCCCAGAGATGGGGCTGACAGGCATGGGCATGCACCCGATGACGACCTGCCGTGGTATAACGCTGCAGAAGTAACCGACTATGCGCGGTTTATGAAAGGCGGAGAGGATTACATGATGTCACAATACGATGCTGAGCTCGAGGCGCTTGAAAAGCAAGAACAGGAGGATGAGCTCCTTTTCGGACAGGATTCGACATGGACCCAGAAGGCTATGACAGCCATCAGAGAGGCCAAAGAGAAGATAAAGGGCATTGGCAACCCACCTTCTTTCCATAGACACGTTGCGGATGGGCAGAAACATGAGCAAGATCCATCCACAGCTGTTGGACTGCATGCTTCAGAAGGCTTGGATACGCTTGCTCCTGGGAATTTGTCCACCGAACCACCGTCAAATTCGATACAAGATACTGCTCTCAGTACGAATACAAGTCTACCGGGTGAAGACGAAGCTATCTCGTCAACAATGTCCAAGCTTGAGATACAGCCCCAGCCGGCCATCAAGCAGGCTTTGTCGGAGGAAAAACCACTCCCTCCGTCTATAAATGAATCAGAGAGGGCTCACCCTCCCGATATACCATATTATTTCTACCAAGCTCTACCCCATTTCTATCTTTCGTCGCTCGACATACGAATTCTAAAGTCTGCATTCGGCGACTTTTCTCTCTTCCCCTCGACCATATTACCCAGAGTCGAACACATATCTACAGGCCATATTATGGATGACGATTTGCGCAAGCGTGTCAAGTATCTAAGCCATCTGCCCTACGGCTGCGAGCTCACCTTTCTAGAATGCGACTGGACCGACCTTGTCAGCCCCAGCGTTCTCGAAAAGTTCAGCGCAGACATCGAACGACGGAGAAAACGAAACCGCGAAAAGGCGACGCGCGAAGAAAAAGAGCGTATCCGTGCAGAAAGAGAGGAAGACGAGAAGCGACTGGCCCCTAGTCGACGGAAGAGACTGAGCCTTTCGTCCCCTAGTGAACGGCCCTTTAGTGCCAGTGACTTCCAGCCACTTGGCAGTCTAACGAACGAAGACCATGTAGACACAAGCGTTTCCACGGCTTCGCCTCCGTGGTCTTCCACCCAAAACCGCAACCATCAGTCCTTTGCGGCTTTAGCTACACCATCAAACAGTCCGCCTTCCCGCCGGACAGTGTGGGGTACAGCAATAGTTGAATCCAGTTCTCCCGCCGCAGGTTCGAGCCAGGGCGCCTTTCCGCCCAACCATGACGACGGCTGGCTTCAGGACTGGGAAGCAGAGCTCCTGGCTGAACAGCAGGAGTACATCATAAATGGCGCCAACAACAGTGGCAGCAGTGGAAAGAACAAGAACACGCCAGGTGCCACACCTGGTAAAAAGAAGAAGAATAAAAAGATCACATTGATGTCGACCAATGCACGACGAGCTGCATAGCCGGCTTTTGCAAAGTACTAACCCTTGCCGCAGGTACTCCGTCCATTCTTTCTATTTGGTGATTGGATTTCCAGCAGAGAAGCTTGGTGAGGATATATACGTCTTTCCGGGGGTACAGAGTCTTGTTTACTTCTCGCGGGTCGTTAGATTTGTCTATATAAACATCAGATAAAAACAAGAGGATGAAAAGAGTCCCTAATCTATAACATCTTGTTAACTCTTCAACGCATCTTCCCGTGTAAAACTCCTGTGGTACTACTGTGTATGTAAACCGTCAGAATATACATGCACTCTCCACTATAATAACCCTTTCGCCCGCCCGTCTCGCTAGTGCCCTGCAAGGCGCGCATCCTGGCTTCTTCACCTTCGCTTGCCAGGGATCTCCAGCCATAGTTAATTCAAAACAAAACATAACCTCTAGAGTAAACGGGAAAAAAAGGACAACTTTGCACGCCGAGTGGCCTGAAAGAAAAAAGGAAAAGATCTAGCAATTCGACTTCTCCCTGTTAATTTTGATACCCTCAGGGGGGAGAGTCCTTCTTTTCGATCTGATACTCGCTCTGGTCATTTTGCCCCCCTATTTTTCTTCCTAGCCCAGTTTTCCACGCCCACCATTCCTTTTTCCTTTTTGCTGGAGAGGAGGTTTTGGATAATAATAATAATAATAGTTATTCGTTTGCTTCACATTAGCCATGACCGTGACACGATCACAGACGGGCAAGACCCCTAAGTAAGTGCGCCCCCCCTAGCCTGCAGGACAATACGCCAGCCAGCCGTCCTTTGTCGCAAGAGATAAATAGCTGCGACTCCCAACTTCTTATTTCAATTGACTAGAGGAAAAGGAAACCGGCTGACAAAAGTCACTTTGGAATAGAAAGACGCAGCAGGACGTATATTTGGAGACCCCCTCGCGACGCATCACCAGGAGTCGATCGTCTGCCACCCCCGAAGTGAGCGCTGAGCTGGCTGAATCGCTGGAGAAGCCGAAGATGTCGAGCCCTCGCAAACGTGCATCCGCGAAGCAGGTGGAAGAGTCCACTCTCAAGCCCAGCGTGGAGGTAGAAGTGTCTGCTTCTGCAGCTGCCAATGGTGCCAATGGCGCGCATGAGAAGAGGGACGACGGAGCGCAGACCGAAGACCACAAAGTCACCGACCACATCGAATTTGGCGGAACTCCAGGGGTGACTGCGATGATGATAGGGTTCCCTTGTCTGATGTACTACATGTGGATTGGAGCGACCTACTACGACGGCGCGTTGCCGACTCCGTCTGAGGGACAGCCTACCACCGACTTCCTGCTACATCTCGTCAACTTGGTGTACACCGGCGCATTCCCTTCTCTGAAGGCGTGGACGATCTACTGGGGCTTCTTCATCTTCGAGGCTCTCGCATACATGTATCTGCCCGGCATCACCGTCAAGGGAAGGCCTTTGGAACATCTGGGAGGGAAGCAATTGACGTATTACTGCTCTGCCGTCTGGTCCTTCTACACCACCATCGTCCTGGCCGTTGTCCTTCACGTCACCGGAGTGTTCAAGCTGTATACCATCATGGATGAATTCGGGCCCATAATGAGCGTAGCCATCATCACCGGCTTTGTGATCTCTATCATCGCCTATTTCTCTGCCATTGCGCGTGGTGCTCAGCATCGCGTGACCGGTTACCCGATCTATGACTTCTTCATGGGTGCAGAGCTGAACCCGAGACTCTTTGGAATATTGGACTTTAAGATGTTTTTCGAGGTTCGATTGCCATGGTACATCCTTCTCCTTGTATCTATGGGTGCGGCGGCCAGACAATATGAGCTGTATGGATACGTCTCTGGAGAAGTGGGATTCATCCTCATGGCGCACTTCTTGTATGCCAACGCATGCTCAAAGGGAGAGGAATTGATCATTCCTACTTGGTACGAGAGCACATTGATAAGGACAACAATAGGCGGTAATACTATTCTAACAAACTGATATCTAGGGACATCTACTATGAAAAATGGGGTTTCATGCTTATCTTTTGGAACTTGGCTGGCGTTCCGCTCAGCTACTGCCATTGTACTGTCTTCCTGGCGAACCGTCACCCTTCCACTTACGCCTGGAACAAATATGCCCTCGCTTTCCTCTATATCGCCTACCTTTTTGTCTACTGGGTCTGGGATACCACCAACAGCCAGAAGAACAGATTCCGCCAACAGTCGCGTGGTCATGCCGTGATCAGAAAGACCTTCCCGCAACTTCCATGGCAAACTGTCAAGAACCCAAAGACAATCACCTCGAAGAAGGGAGATACTATCCTTGCTGATGGCTGGTGTAAGTATCACTCCGTTTCAATTCTACCTTGAGATGCATTTCTAACATTCATATTAGACGGATATGCCCGCAAAATTCACTACACGTGTGATCTCTATTTTGCCATCAACTGGGGATTGATTACCGGATTTACCAGCCCATTCCCTTGGTTCTACCCTGTCTTCTTCGCTGCTATGATCACTCACCGTGCAACCCGAGACATCCAACGATGCCGTGCTAAATATGGAGAGGCATGGACCGAATATGAGAAACAGGTTCCATACCTTTTCATCCCTGTAAGTTTACCATTTATGGATCTCGTCCTTACTGGCAGAGAGCTTGACTAAGTGATATTTCTAGTACGTGATCTAAGATCACTTGGTCAACCGCCTGAAGGTAACTTGTTACCCAACGTATAAAACCCCTTCTTTCTAATTTCCTGCCTCTTGCCTCCCCGCGTGGCCTTGGTTTCTCTTATATTCACATCTTTTTTCTTTACCAGCATTTTGATTTAATCGGAGGTACCTGTTTACCTTCGCTAGGGCCAGAGAAAGGAGTGAGAACGAAAGTAAAGATAGAAGGATGAATTACAATAGATATATAAAGAAGAAATGAATTATTTGTTTGTCAACACTCAGCCTTTCGTCTAGCCCTTGTCCTTCATTTATCATATTCAACTCGGCTTCCGGCCATATACAAATCTCACCTGGAAGTACAGGTGCGACTGGGGGTCAGCGAAATCGTTCCGCACCGCCGTAAAGAGCACATCAAGCTCTTGAGTAGTCCAGCCCAAAATGCGAGTGAATACAGCGAGTGAGCTCGATTCTAACCACTCTCGAACATTCATTGCTTGGTAGTGACCTATCTCTTTCATCTTCGGGTCTGGCGACCACCGTCCCACCGGCACCTGCCCATAGGTCAGCAACATACAGAAACAGCCTATATCCTTATTACATGTCACTCGCCTTGACAACTTCATCAACAACATCTACAAACCCCGCTCTCCGCATTTTCTCAGCCCAGGTATGCTCGACGTCCAAAGGCTTGCCAAATTCCTTGTTTCCCTTTACGAGCAACTTTTGCCATAGATTGGCCGTCACGGCCCTTTCGCGTGTTCCGTCATCCGAAAAGAAATTTGCTTCCGTACTCTGCATTTCGAGATACCCATCCGGAAGCAAACTGTTATATGCCTGGGCGAAGAAATGGTCATAGTCAGAAATGGAGCCTGCAAGATTGCGGGCGTGGATGTAGTTGAAGAGGTTTGATTCATTGTACTGCCATTCCTCTTCGAAGTCGTCAATTTCGAACGTGCAGTTACGTGGGATCCTGCATGGAAGGACGAGGGGTATTTAGCCAGGTTCTTCTCCTATCCTTTCGGCAGGTCTTCTCACCATAATCGTTGGATTGGGCTTAGATCAGTACCTAAGTTGCGTGAGTATTAGCAGAGTTTATCATAAACAACAATATGGGTCTGAATCATACCCAATACTTCACAGTAAGGGTATCGCCTTTATTTATGCAAGGTTAGAAAAAGTGCTGCTCGAAATCATTTCCCCTGAATAAAAGATGGCTATCTCACTCGGCAAATTCAAATGCCCAAGTACCAGTCCCAGTTCCCAGATCAAGTACTCGCTCTGGGTTTCCTTTCAATGGAGCTCGGTATAGTCTCCCATTGAGAAGAAGATAATATATCCGATGCTCCTTTATTAAGTTAGAAATGGTAATGCAAGGATATCAAATCATAGGCTTGGTCACTTCTACTTACTAGTTCCATACGATCCTGTTCTCTTTTATCATTTGGCTTTTCATGGGTATATAAGTAAGTTCATGAGTTTCTTCTTGGGAACAGATAATGTATATCTTTGGTAACTGACCAAGAGATATGCTCCGTCTCGATAGCCGTGGTATCGACGTTTGTTCTATCCCAGAGTAAGTAGTCATCCCTCTCAGAGGTCTCTCAGTTAAAATATCAAAGTCATATCTATGAACAGGGTATGCAAGAGGTTCAGCAGCCTACCTCATATCTATTTAACCAATATGTGAAGTTAGCAAGTTCTCAGAAATGTAGCGTAGGTAGTATTCACCTGTAGTTGTAAACGGAGGAGGAAACGGACGTTGTTCCACTGCATCCGATGAACACGATAGTATTAACATTTCCGTACCCTTACCTGAAGTCTCATATTCCTGGCTTTCTTTCTATTCGCAGGATACTCTTTGTTGGTTTCCTTACCGATGGGATGGTGTCCAAATATCAGGTTCATATTCCATGATGGTGTCCTCATTATCCTATACGAAGTTAAACGACCACGATAAAGAATAACTATTGGGAGGCAAGTTCTGCGCAAGAGCTTACACTATCAACCTCGATGATATCGTCCATATCCATAGTTTACTGATAAGTGGATTATCTCTAGGCCTTGGGATCTGTGGTGCAAACTTCCGGACGGTTATGGTTCCTAGACTCCATATGAACCAACTTTTCTCGAGATAGACATAATGTTCTGGGCAGTATACTTTCTATACACTTCGAGATATCGTAGATACGAGCAGATGTGCCCGCGGAGAGTTCAAAATGCCAGGAGTGGTTGGTGATCTATGATTTGTGAACAAAGACGGTTTATCGAATCCAGAGAGCAGGAAGCACAGGAAAGCGAAAGAAAGCAAAAAAAAGCCCTCCATGGAAATCCAGCCAGGGTAAAAAGCACGTTGGCAAGAGCCTTTTTTTTACCTTCACAGCCTGGGCTGTATGTTTGCTTTTTGGGCTGAATCCCGAACGAATCCAACAAGTCCTTTGCTCCTCCTCTTGCGTATTGACTAACAAGCTGGTTGGGCTGTGGCTGGTTCATTATCCTTGATCCCGACAGCTGTAGTTTAATATATTATAAGCATACTTCTTATGTGTTCTGTCTCTGTGGACATGCACAAGTGGCAAACATCCAGGCCTCTGCCCTTCTGTTGGACCGGTGAGGAAGAAAAGAAACAACCCCCCAAAGACAAGCCATGACAGGGCAAACAGGGGTGAAACAGATATAGACAGTATCATCCCCGTAACCCCTTTATATCCATATTGGCGCCATGGATCATCACTGGCGAACCAATAGAACCCGCCAGCCTGGTAGGTTAAAAAAGCGATGTATCCGAAGAACCAAAACGCTGGGTCATCCTTGCGTTAAGCTTGTGCAGAGACGAGCCAGGTTTCGTTGCGTTGTCCACTTCGTGGATGGCCGTGGCTGTTGCGGTGCGAGGGGGAAAGAGGTCGTGGCAGCCAAAGGTGTAACCAGGCAAGTAACTAACCAGTTAGCCAGCTTGTTATGATGTGCTTTGTGCATATGAGGTCGATTTCAAAAAGTGAACGAAGATTTCACTCTTGACTTCATCGGAAGCGCTCAGTCCTCCACTCTTGATGCATGATATCAGGGATACGATGCATCTCACAGTCGCTCTACGGAGTCCTCCGTCCCGAGTTACTATGTAGTTCGAATGTCCGATTTGACATGGACCTCCGTTTTCCTCCCGAATATCGGCGACCAGCCTTGGATGGACATAATAGGTGTAGGTTATGCCCATATGGATCTGGTGAACACGATCAACGAGTTAGCTGCCAGATACATAGAAGTGCTTTGGCATGACATCTACTGAAGTACTCAGTACAAGCTTGAGTTTAACCGTCAATGTCTTGGTCAAATGGATCCAACTTTGTAGCTGGACTTGTTTCCTCCTACTTCATATATGACATCTGAAATGACGTCAGAGCAGCTGGTGTAAATAATAGCCAGATAGTGAGGCAGAGGGGGATGAATTCGCTCTTATACACAGTCCAGTTGATGGTTGAGATCTGAAATAATCAATCACGATGGCGCTGTTCTTGCAAGGCTGCACGTTTGCTCAGCAATACGCTTCCTCGCTGCTTCATGGAAAATCCCAATCGTCCACCAGGTCTCTAAAGCTGGGTGTCTTGTCGACAGCGGGGATTAATTCAGCGGCTGGTAACTAACTAATACTTCCCGTCTGATCCTTTCTTTTTTTAAACAACAATAATAGGCCGTCAGCTAATGTCAATTACTACTAGTTATCCACCCAGCAGAAACTCACCCTGACGTGGATCTGTATGGAATTGCATCTCGAGATGCTGGAACAGCAAAGAAGGCAGCTGAGAGATATGGGTTTTCAAAGTCGTATGGTTCCTATCAGGAGCTGTTGGACGACCCCATTATCAGCATGGTCTATATCTCATTACCAAACAGCATGCACTTTGAATGGGCCCGGAAGGCGTTAGTTGCTGGTAAACATGTGCTGTGTGAAAAGCCATTTACATCAAACGCCAACGAGGCAAGGATGTTGATCCAGGAGGCAACTGAGAGAAAGTTGATTGTCGAAGAGGCTGTACGCTGTCCATCTACGTCCTGTTCTATATCAACGTTACTAACTATAGCCTCTAGTTCCATTGGCAGTTCCATCCTGCAGCCCATTTATTCAGAGATATCCTTCAATCGAATAAATATGGGAGAATTATCCGGACTGATGCCTGGATGACATCTAGCCCTGCCATACCTGCAGGAGATATAAGGTGGCAGTACGACCTAGGCGGTGAGCTTATACTACCAGTGCGAATAACTAGCCATCTTTACTAAGGGGGCCATCATAGGTGGTTCACTGATGGATGAATCCTATGCATTATCGTTCACTCGGTATGCGCTCCAGTCCAAACGTCCAAAGCAGGTTCTCTCTGCAGCAGCTCGGCCATCAAAGGCCGATGGCCGAGTTGACGCTGCAATGCATGCATTACTACTATTCGAAGACGATGCTGGCAACCCCATAACTAGCCGTATCTACACTGATCTGTCTCGCAGTAAGCTATGTGGCGTCATCCCCCGTGTCTGGGAACTACCATCAATCGAAGTTGAAACAGATGCAGCGATTATCTATTTCTACAATGCGATGATGCCGCATATTTATCACTATATATCAATCACCGATAAGCGGACCGGAATCACAGAGTACAAGACGCAGAGCTCGGGAGGGCCTATCTGGGGTGAAAGATGGACCACAGGCGGAAAAGGAGGGAAGAGTTACTGGAGCACGTATCGATGGCAGCTGGAGGCGTTTGTGGAGAAAGTCAGAGGTAAAGAACCAATCTGCTGGGTTCCGTGGGAGGATACTGTAATACAGATGGAATGCATTGATGAGATTTATAAAAAGGCTGGGATGCCCGTTAGGGGAGACCCGGCGGAAATTGAAAAGGATGAGAAAGTCAGGATGGCCGAGAAAATCGAGCAGGCGGAGAGAAACGAGAGAAGCGAGAAGACTTGAATTTGGTTATTCTGGTATTTATAAAAGCCATTACTAATATTCAAATTGTCTCAACATACTTGTTGTATATATTAACTACTAAGCTAAAATTGTACGATCAATTTGACACCCTCTCACCACTAACTCTACCCCATTCAGTAATACCTAGTCTCTATATTTAGGGTGATCCTAAGTCGCCCTACATCCAACTTCATCACGCCCAAACTTTCTCTCTTCTACAGAGCTATTGATATCATTTCTTTCATTTCCTATGCGCGCGGGGGAAGAATGGGCTATATCCTGTTCTATCGTGTATACCCCTGTGGCTTCGCCTTGCTCCAGGTGAGCAGCTCTGTGTGGGTTGGCAATAGTCGAACTAGATGACGGTGATGGGATATTAACACAAAGATCATTGCTATCCATATTTCGTTCCGGAATAACGGTACGGCCAATGCGGAATGCAACAGGTTCTGGTGGGATATCTCGCGGACGACCACTTTTCGTTGCAGGCTGCTTGCGAAATCTAGCTGGTATGAATCGTAATGCTCGTGATACAGGAGTAGAAGTGGCCACAGTTGTTGTACGGTGGGGGCCTGGGGTGCTGACCCCGGAGTGTGGGCCGCGCTCTGATTCTATATCAATGCTTGTGCTGAGAGCACTAGAGAGACTTCGCGGGATGCTGAAACCGAGTTTTCCAACAGGAATTGACAACCCATGAACAACCTGTAAAACTGTCAGCTTATATAACGAATTAAGATATTTACAATGGGGGGTTGGGGAACATACAATACTACAGATTGTCAAAAACCAAACGACGATATACATCGTATCGGTTAGCTTCTTTCCGTCTTCTCTTACTTCTCCATCTACCGTGAAGTTGAGCCTGACATATTCCAAGCTAACATAGAGATAGAAGATGGCACTGACACCAATTGGGCCAAAGAACCCGACGAAAGCAGCCTGGCGGAACTCTTCAATCTGGTGAATATATTTGTGCATGGCGAAGACGACGGGGATCCGACGGAGCAGGAGAATCAGAATTCCCAAACTAACTAGCCGGTAGATGGGGATGATATCGTTGTTCAAAAAGATGGGCCAGGGGCAGACTGCACCAAACCACATAAATACTGATAAGTTGAGAAGCATGTCAATAGTCGGCTGGAGAGAATCATCGAGAGTCTCGAGGCGGAACCAGTCACTATATCAGGTGTTAGATGTCAATTGATACCTATTCAAAAGGTAAAACGGGACTCACTCGATAGTGAAGACATTGCCCGCAATAAAGCAAGCAAGTACATCGTCGCTCCCAATCATCCCGCAGGTGCCGATAATGAACAACTAGCAGATTTATTAGCAATGTAAAGTATTCTCAGGGTAAAATAACACTTACGGCCAATGCAACAGCGAACACAAGAAAGCTTTCCCGATCAATATATTTATTCTCCTCTGCCCAATGCAGCAATTCTTTAGCCACCCAGCCCACAGCAACCCCATACACTACACTCAGGAGAATGGTGTACCCCCACGTCTCACCAAACCACAAACCCATAGCTTTGCGTGCACCCCCAGCCTCAGTATACTGAATAAGGTACATAGCAAAAAACAAGAACGGGTACCCCAGTCCGTCATTAGCACCAGATTCGGCTATGATAATCCTCTGTAGGGGGCGCGGGATATTCTTATCTGCGAATTTACCCTTGACAATCGAGTTAGATAATACTGGGTCGGTTGGGGTGATACATGCAGCGATAGCCAGGGCATGAAGAAATGGTAGTTTTGGCACGAGACCGTAGATAACGAGGCTACTACATAACCACATGCCCAGCATTCCTGGTCCAAGTAGTAGAGAGAGACTCTTCCATTCTTTAAGAAGATATCGGCTCGGTAGTTGGACACCTGCAAGAACAAGCTGCACACCTAGAACTAGGCGGCTAAAATAAAGCGTGATATCATCCAAGGCTTCTCTGTTTCCTAGGGCATAGTCTATAGGCCTTATAAGGTTGGCAGCATGGGGAGAGAAGGTAACGCCTGCTAGGAGCGAGATCACTGCGTGGATACTTTAGAAGGGATGCTTTTCATTGGGTTATACGGGGATTGTGTAGCTTACATGCTTCCGACAGATAGAACTGCTCCTTAAATAGGTACGATACTAAGCCAAAGAGAGTAATGAAACCACCCAGGGTAGCACATACAACGTTGAAATTGGTTACCGCGAGAGTAGGCATGCCAGGCTTCCCCGCTAGCAGATATTAGATACAGGAGAAGCCGTTTCCGCCACTGTAGATGTTCTGCCAAATCCTTTTCCTTTCTGGGCGGAGCGGAAAGCGGTGAGTACAGAGCGCAAGCAGATCAAGGATGAACTTTTCCTCAGACAACTTGCAAGAATTTACCGGCCCGTCTCCGGACGGAAGACCCTGAGATCTTCCTACTAGCCCTTCCGTCACCGGCAAAAAGGGACTCGGGCTCTATGGGAAAAAGAGACGAGGGGCAACAGCAGAAACGACTGGTATGTGGTTCAGGCTGCGAAAACGAATAGGGGTTTGTTAAGGCCGCAAGAAAGCGACGACAAGTGCGTTATGTTATTCAACTGGGCTCATTCCTATGGTCCAGACAACAATAGGATGTCTTCCTTCGCTCATTGGAGGTTGGTGAAGCACGAAACAATCAGTGATGACCAGGGGTTTCGATAAGGGTATGCAACGGAATCGTTGTTTGTAAGATCGGAGGATGAGCGAACAGGAGGGTTTAAAGGATTTAAATACTCACTCTCCTGGGAGAATCACAGCTAACTGTGCCGGTTGCCCCATTAAAAAGCGAACCTTGTGGGCGGTTGATATCTCCACCAATCTGCGATCTCCAGATGTACAGCCGGGATCCAGAGTTCTTGCAGGGAACGGAAAGACGAACTTTTAGCAACCAATTGGCGACATGCGGCATGACGCATTTCTTTTGATGTGCCATTTTCGCACCCGAACGGCTATGGTCAAAGGGCGTTGCTTATCCACATACGAAGTTCACATGGCCCAGGTGGACTGAGCACATCAATGCTTTTTCCTTGATATACTAGCTGAGGAAACTAAAATCATCTACAGCATCCGTGACAAGGTTTTTCTAGTTGAATATTTGGTCGAGGTTCATCCAAGTTCCTCCAAGCATGGAGTGCTCCATACTCTGAGATGCGAGACGGATGGACGTTTTTACGCCAAGACCTTTCAAGCCTTGCCAAGACCTTTCATTTTCGGAATTTATCACGTGAAGATAAGCTAAATGATAGCTGACTCATCATGGTCTTTTGGCGCTTTAGGGCGTTCAAAAAAAGTTACTTAGGCGAGATAGGCGACAGGGGACGACGACCGTGCGAAGGATGATGCTTAACGAGGCCTGAAGACGAGGTTAAAGGGTCAGATCGGGGCAATGCAAAATCTACACGACTTTTGGAGTATAGAGCACCTTTGTCACTATGGACATGATAACCGCGTCTCCGACGCTGGCACCAACGCCAACGCCTACTGCTCCCTATATCCGAAGCAGCACCTCTAGCACAACCTCTGCCTTTCCTGGATCGAGTGACTTCATAGTGTTTCCCAATGGCATATATCTTTCCAAATTCTACCTTGTTTCGTCCCAATACTCTGGCCTTACCGACCTTGATCTCCATCTCTACAATGTCTGCTATCTGCCCTACAACCCCTTTGATGTTGAGAAATCATTCGGCATCGACAAGAGAAGGGCTCCACCTACAGACTCATCAAATGCTCCGCGGCCGACATACTTGATCGAAAAGGCGCCATGCCAGCGGCAGGCATCGATAAATACAAACTGCTATTTCAAAAACACAAACGGCACGTTCTCGGGTCTCGAACCTTATTCAGACGAATTCGATGTACAGCAGCAATGTTATTGCGAGAGATACCCTTTTTTTGACTCCGTGCTGGGATGTATGAAGTGTTTTGAGACTCACGGCGGAATCGAGGGTACGCACATTTCCATCCAGCGTCATCATGTTTTTAGGTGTATTGTCAGCTAACCCTTCAAAGGCTACCACTGGTTCCCCCAAAGCTACGTAAATGCTGCGTCAAAAGCGTATTGTGGCGAAAATCCGGCACCAGCTGAATTCTACCAGTATATGCGACAGTGGGCGAGAACTGACCCCGCCGCAATTATCCCTAGTACAACTGCATCGACTATTTTGGGCACTCAGACAGACGCCAGTTTATACTATACATACTCTGCTGCTGCTACGAGTTCCGGCGGCGTTGCTCCAGGAAGGCCTTTAAGTTTAAGACGGTTACTTCTGGCTGTCCTCTCGGTGGGCATAACCCTTTACCGATGACCTAAGAGTACTTATGAGCCATCAAAACTGACCTAGGATTCCACACCCTGAGATCGTAGTATAGTAGGTCATACTGCGAACATAGTCATTTGCTATATCATGCATCTGTTTCAGGAACACCCCCGAGCTGTACATAATATATGTTGGGATATTATCGAAAGAAGTAAAATTGATAGAAAACATCCACTAGAATAGATGTAATGTATACACTGTCCAATTTATCCAGCCCTTCAAAAAGAACCCAGACGCCATAAAGTGCAAAAAGGTGTATCGTATGAGACAGCTTGAAGGCCACTGAACTGGCAAGGCCTTAAAATGCTTGAAAATAGATAGCGAAAATCTTAAGGATGGTCATGTCAGCTCCTCTTAACGACTAATCATTGTTCCGCCGCGATCGATTCTTGTTCTTGCTTCTGCTCTTTACCTCCTCAGTACTTTCAGATAACTCCTCAACCTTTACGTCATCCATATTTGCACCATTAACCGCCAGGCGATCCGCAGCTTCATTGCCGGCATCCTTGTTATGCCCCTTTACCCATTCGAATAATGTTTTCACTTTCAATGATTTGCGTTCTTCAATCTTAGCTAGAATAGATTGAACGAGGTCTTTGTTTTCGACCGGTTTCTGAGCCGAGGTTACCCAATTGTTTCGTTGCCAATTTATGTACCATACTGTCACACAATCGATCGAGTATTTGCTGTCTGTAAAAATAGTCACATCACGGTGTTTAGGCGCTATATCAAGAGCTCGAGAGATGGCTGTTAGTTCAGCCCGTTGGTTGGTTTGACGACTGCCTGCTAGGGGTTCCGAAACGTTTCTGCTAGATGAGAGAGAAGGGAAGAGAGTGAGTCAGTAATTGATATAAGAGAAAGAAGGCTTTATAGGCTCAGCGGTTATCACGTACCTTTCGTCATCAGGCCCGAAATACACGCCCACACCAGCTCTAGCTCGAGCGGTTCCATTCCGCAAAGCGCTCCCGTCAGTGTAAATCTTGAGCATGCCCGGTGGCCCAGACGGTTTCGGCTGCATCTTCGTTACCTTCTTTTGCTCTGGTGTTTTATACACTATCTTTCCAGTCGTTGGATCAAGTAGGATATTAGGGTCAAATCCGTCGTCCGCGCCCAGCGGCAATGGTCCTGTCCCAGCTGCATATTCGTCACCAATATCATCCTTCGAATTGCCCTCCATCATTCCTGGGGCCCCGGGCAACGAGTCCTTATCTAATGGCGCCTGGCCATTTCGTACAAATGCCTCGGCCTCCTCCCGAGTAGAGAACTTTCGATATCGAGGCCCACGAAACCCCCTTACTTGATCTTGCGCCTTTGCCCAGTCTGTGTATACACCCGGTACTCTACCCTTCTGAATGCCATAGAATTTCGTACATGTCGGAGTTGAGCCACCCTGGGGAGACGGGGCTCTGTTGCCAGTAAGGAAAGCATCTGCTTCCTCTCGAGAAGGAAAGGATTGGACTACGGCCGCGCGAATCGTTAGCACTGATATCTCAAAACAACCACGACAAAAAGAAAGAATAATAAGAGAGGGGGGAAATGCCACATACAGACTGCTCCTTTGAATCCTGTCACTTGAGCCAGACACTCGCTCCAATGATTGTATATTCCAGGCTGAAACCCGATCTTCACCGCATAGAATTTTGGTTCCCCATTGCGTTTCCGCTTGGTGCCAGCAACTACATTTTCGCTAACTGACGACATATCTAACTCCGCCTGACCGGTAGACAGTGTAAGTAATGCTTTTGTGAGTTCTGAGATGGCGCTGGTTGGTGTTGATAATCTCGGAGATGGTCTGGATGAGAGTCGGAGAGCAAGAGGAACGCGACAGATCGAGTTCATAGGGGTGCGATCGATCGATGAGGAGGTCTCCTTTGCGTTCTGTAGCTGGCTCTGGTCGAGCTTAGAGCACGTCTGGCTGATATCTCGTTATAGATGTGAAGTTCTCAAGGTACCCCGCTCCTTAGAGAGAAGAACGAGGCGCGTAGATGGTTCAACTGCTGTATAGGTGGGAAGTTCCATGGAATATGCCCCTTTCCAGAGTCAAAGATAGAGGGTTCCACCTCAAGAGCTCGAGCTAGGGTTCTTGTTGATGCTGTGTTGAGGCACCAGGCGGGAGTTGGAGTAAACAAGAAGCCCAGAGTTAGTGGTTGGCTTAGCCGGAGTTTTTGATGTTTTGAGCGGGAAAGACAGTCAAACCTGAGACTTCTAAAGACTCAGGATAACCAGGGTTGCTTCTATACTACATTGACAAGAATAACTGCAGAGAAAAGATGTTAATTAGTTCTTATATGAGATTTTGCTATAGATTGCATGCGAATATTTCATTGATAGTTACTATCCAAACAGGAATCATTTCAAGTAGTACGTCAAGTATGGATATTCCTATAGCCAACAATCTGAAAGCCCGGAGTAGATGAGCTATTGGAGTAACTCTCAAATACTAATGCCAATATAGAAATATATATATGAAATTTTGAGATATATTCCAAATGGGAAATGCGGTGTTGACCAGTTATATTTTGGCCTTGATACGGGGCCCCAGGATGTCGAGACCGGCACCGCCATCATAGAGCTGCTGTTCAACAGCTCGAGCGTTGATCTAATAGTTGTCAGTTAAGTATGTAAAACGTTTAATGGGTAATTAGTCCACGTACATGTTGCATGCCTAGATCTTCCACTTTATCAACTCCGAGCAGCCGCATTGCTGTCATTGTTTCGGCACAGAGGACTATTGAATAACAATATCAGTATATCCTATATTCAACAACTGTAAAAAAAAAATGAAACAGTAAAGGGTAACGCACTCTCAAACATTCGTTCAACGCCCTGAATTCCACCAGCGGCAAGACTGAACAATGCATTCCTACCAACACCGACCCCCTTAGCTCCTAGACACAATGCCTTTACCACATCTGTACCTCTCTTAATGCCACCATCGATCCAGACTTCAACCCGGTTAAAGACTTCAGGGCAGTATTTACGGATTTCCATCAACGTATGGACAGCGGGAGGAGCAGTATCCATTGCTCGCCCGCCGTGGTTGGAGAGAATGACGGCCTTAATCTGAGGGGAATGTAGTGATGCAATGTAGGCATCTTCATGCGTCTGAATGCCCTTGAGCACAATGGGAAGGTCTGTATGTTTCAGCAGCCAGGGTAGGGTATCCTTCCACGTCAAAGATGGGTCTGTGCCTGCAAATAACTGCTGTCCCAGGCCACCACCACCAGCAATTTCATGGCCTCCTGAAGACTTCACTATGTCTGCGATGGCAGGTGTGGCCGCTATGGCTTTTGTGCGCTCATCGAGCTCTCTTTTTCCGGGGACGGGAGCATCAAGCGTAAGGCAGATGAACTTGATCGCTTTGATCTTGTTAATGCGCGCTAGCATAGCCTCGCTCTTCTTCCGGTCAACCTGCACGTATAGTTGCCATCCAAACATCTGGTCGGAAGGGGCATCCTTAACTATCTCTTCTGGGGTCATGGAAGCGTTGTTGGAGATGATTTGCATAGCGCCGAACTTGGCACATGCGGCAGCAATCCCAGCCTCGCCTGAGGTATGAGCCAGCCGTGCCATTGCAGTGGGAGAAGCATAGATGGGGGTATCAAGCTTGTGCCCCAATATGGTGGTGGCCAGGCTGCAATTCTTGCAATCCACGAAGACTCTCGGGCGAAGTAATATAGATCTATAAACTCTATTATTCAATGACTTGGAGACCAGATCATCAGCGCCAGAGAAATAGTACGCCCAAGCCTTATGGGTTAGCTGCTTAGAAGCAACTTCTTCGAAGTCATCCATGTTCAAGAGAGTTGACACTGGGGGAGGTCCTTCAGTAAGCTTTTCTTCAGCTTTGGCCCGCTTTGGAGCAAGTTTGGCCAGTGACTTCGCATCAACAGTCCCTATCAAAGCCTTTGAGGGGAGGCTTTCCTCCAGAGTGCCGGTTGGATGGATTGGATCGTATTCTTCGGTTGCATCCTTCCCGGCTAGCTGAAGGATGATATTCGCGCCTCCCGGATGACTGGGTAAGAAATCTGTAACCTAAATAAAGCAGAAAACAAAGCACATCAACGTCATTAGAACTTGTTCTTTTTTCGATTCCACCAATATTCTGTCAGATGCCAGCTTCGGCATGGCGCCCCTGATTATCGAGCACATCTCATTCGTAAATTTGCTTCTCAACCAGGCCAACGCTTTGATCGCTCCGGAAGCACGCAGGCAAGAAGGAAATGAAAAACAAATGGTCTAGATGTACTCACATCGTACACCTTTCCATAAAGAACCACCCAGCAGCTATCCGTCCTGTTGTGCTTGGCGACTGTAGAAAAGAACGAAAAAGCAAATTGGTTAGTAGTTATAAAATATCGGCACTCCGCGTCTATATGAGCCAATGATAGAGACTGTGTTTTAAGGGTATCATGGGAAAAAGATTGTTACCTTCGTCTGCATCTATCACCCTCGAGGATGCCATGGTCCCACTGAATTTTGGATCGGCCGGACGACGTTGAGTATCAGCCTGCAAGGGATAACTTGGTGCAGGTGTCGATTCCTTTCTTTTTCACCTGCTTGCGTGTGCCCTGATGGACATATATATATATATATGGATATGGATACTCCGTATAAATGACGAATTGCACAGTAACCGGTAGATCCCAGACAAAGAGCGGAGGCGTATGGAGGGAAATGGTCTCTTCAAGAAAGAAAAAAGCCCTCGTCGGCCACCACCCCGGCATCAGTTTGGTTATTTCCAGCAAACCGGCAAATTAACCGTGTCTACGTATCCACTGCCCGTTGCTGCCTATGAAAAGAATGGTGATGACACTCTTCTTCCCCACAATGCCAATAATCTGGGGGCTTGTTCGAGCTGTGATAAGCTCCCTGTCCAGAGTTAAACGGCGGCAGCTCGGTAATGGCAACCAACTCCATATCTGCACCTTTCAGGCAACCGAGAGAATTCTTGATCTTTTTATTTACTTGTGCTAGATAACTATCTGTTAGCATTTAGCCAGTAATTTTATGGGATTAGTTATGGGCATGGATTGATATTAATGATAGAACCTCTGAATCTCTTCCTAAGCAAAACCATTTCTGCAAGGCAAGAAAGCAACTTTGGATTCCGAGTGTTCAACGTTTCCTCTCGAGCGACTCGGCCGAGGATTTCTAAAACTCGGGACTTCAGTACGGAGTAGAGGATGATGTACGTGGTAGAGATGTTATCAATGATAGTATGCGTGGCGAAGAGACCTGTGGGTTTTTCAAACGTGATGAGTAGCTATAACTTGTAGAGCTTCTACTGGACAAAACGAATGGCCAACGTCTCACCACTATGGATGTGAAGGAGTTACTATTTCACTCTATGGCCTTCTCATCACTGTCCAAGACTTTATATCACTTCTCTGGCCTGCTGAGAATCTCTATGAGGTTTACACCGAATATCAGCAGCTTAAGAGGATGGCGGTGGATTGGGTCTATCTATCCAAACTGCTTCAACTAAACACATGAGCCCGCTGGAGATACCGATGGCGCAGGCTAAATACATAGCTACCTGAGCTACGTGCCTCGTCTGCACACTCTTATCACCATATACCATGGCTGTGAACGCATATTGCACTTCGGAAAAGCCCGAAAACCCACTGGCGGAATGGAGATCAGACATCATAGTCCAGGCATCCGGTTAAGATCCCAAGGCCAGATATGGCCTGGTTACATTGCAGATACGTCTACGACGCTGTATTATGGCAGCTGCTTTTGCCCGCTGGACGTATATATGACACCTCTGCACAAAACAACTATGCAAAACTCGACAATGATCAAAAGGTAAAGGGTGCGGATGGGATCAGGAACGACAGAGCAGACAGAGGGCCGAAACTATCTTGTGTTCGACGCTGCTGAAATGAGGTTCCACGGGCAAAGTGTTTCTGGGTCGGGTGAGCGGGAAATTCGTGCTGGGTGCCACCTAGGTCCCTGTTAGGCACAAGACCTGACGAATTCGATGCCCTGGGAGTCCCTCTACTGGGTCAGGTTCTATGTACTGCTTATGCCCTACCTGTTGACGGGGCTACCGAATATGCAAACTTGGTCCACTGTGGAAGCGGTTGGCAGTCAGGCCACCAGACGGGGTAGTTTGGATCCCCCATGTTGACATCGAGCCAGGAATTTCCACTTCTTCTTCTTCCATCTCTTATCCTCTGTCTCTTCGGCGTCTTTCTCCCCTCTTTACTTCTGTTATTATTCTCTCCTCTTGACAACGAACAGCCTTGACATCTGATCTCGGTACAGCACCCCTCATATAAACACCACCGACCTTGCTCCACAGCTTCATGCACCTAAGCCAACTACCCTCTGGGCTACCATCTTCTCGTCCTCCTTTTTATATCGACTCCCCTGCCCATGTTCCTCCTTCTCTCTCTTCTCTTTGACTCTTCTTCAGACCCGGAGAAACCACGTGACGCTCCTGCTGATCGACACCCCAAAAAATCATCCGACCAGAAAAGAAAAGAAAACAAGAAAAGAAAAGAGAAGAGAGGAAGAGAAGAGAGAGAAGAAGGCAAAAAGACGGGCTCTGATGTGAATCTCAGGGTGAACAAATCTCATCTTCGTCAAATTTCTTCTTCGCCATAATATACGACTCTATAGTATACACCATGTTCGAGGTAAGCTATATTAACCACCCGCCCCGTATTTTCGTTGAGGGTTTCATGGATGTTCCCATCAGACAAAACCGGGGTCTATGGCGACCACAGGTGGTCGACGTGAAGAAGAACAAGGACAAGAGGAAGAGCTAACCTGTAATGACTGATTCCAGCGCCGTGCAGCAGATCGATACCACCTGCACCGCCATCGAGCGCGGTCCGTCGTCCTCACACCAGAGGAGATGGTCGAGGTGCGCGCCGCCCAACGGACGTTCGAAGGAGCATACATCCGCACCTCCATCTCGCAGTTCTCCTTTGCTCTGATCATATTGAAGATCTTCACAGCAGAGTTTTACAGCATCGGTGCGCTGTTTGCCGTCTACGGAGCGGGAGTGATGACTATCGGCCTATTCAGGAGACAGCAGGGGAACAAGCAGTTCTTCTCCGAGGTAGATGAAGACGGCGTGCAGAGACGGAAGTTCAGGACGAGCGGGAACGTCGTGGTTGTGCTTACGGCATTGAGCATTGCGGCGTATACATGTTTACTTGCCTTGACGTTGAATCTGGAGGTCTGACCAACTGACCTCTACAGACCTACACCTTACCTCCCTGCCTACTTACGGGACGACTGATCTACGGTGCTGCCTTACGTTATCGACTATTATTTTCGGGATTATACTCTACTCACCTTTTTTTTGTAAAGGGACTTCGTTCTCTTTTACTGGTCTGGGGTTGGACGGAATGGGCGTTGTGACGAATATTGGGGGAGGTTTACATGGTCCACAGAGGGAGAGAGAAATAGTCCCTGTCAGGTAGAGATGGGCGATGGCAGGCGTTTCTAGAGTGGAAGAGGTGATATCTTGTTCCCCAGCCAAGGACTCTCGGCTGGTCAGTCAGGCGGACTTGGATGTGCTACCCTCAGGCAGTAGTAGGGCGGAACTACTTGGCGATCAATGCGCTCCCAAGGCTGGATAGGGAGTAGAAGGGAGAGGCGCAACGTTGGGACGTCCAGCCTGCGACATACACCCAACAAGGCGCGATGACCTGCCTTGTTCTTCAGCCTCGAGGCCGAGACTCTATCCCGAGACTTGCCTTCAGCCTGGCGTTTTGGCCATATCACAGGTTGGAAACTAAACGCTCTCCGTCTATCGGATATAAACACGTCCTACCCGTGGCCAGCTTGAGACTCTCTGCTAACGTGGTTCAACTCTTGTGGCGTTCTGCTCGAGCCAGGATTCTAGGTATTTTTTTATTATCATAACAACATAACAACATCCTTACACTGTTACATCTAAAAACCCTCGTACTTTTGAAGAACGCCACTGGGCATCCTTCTCTCTCCTACGCCTTGTCGATCGAACTATTATTATAAAGGCAGCGTATAGAGAAAAAGTCATCGCTGTTTCGTAAAAAGTATATCCTTGCATTTCTCCATCTTGGGACTTCATCCATCTCGATATTTCCCACTCAAAAAATAACGACCAACCTCAAGGCTTCAGCTTCAGCTTCAACAAACATCCAACAGCCCATCCTTCTCTGCATCTTCTTCTCCTGTCCGGTGAGGTCATCGGTGGACCTTGACTGCTGCTAGAGCTGCAGGTCTCAGCCAGTGACATTCTCAATCCGCCGCCAGCGCCGTCGAGCTAAAGATTAGTAAAAAAAAAAAACCAACGAGAAAAAAATAGATACAGGAGAGAACAAGAGAATAAGAGAGAGGGAAAGAAGAAGAAGAAAGGCCGGCAAGGCAGCTTTCAGCTTCTCATGGCCGCTGGACAACAGACGCCATGCCAGCATCAGCACTCGCATCTCGCCAGGGCCGTCGTCGTGAGAAACTCCAGCTTCAGCCCATCGTCAACTTCTTCGCCAGTTTCACCATCCTCGCCGTTGGCTTCTCATAGTTCGAACAAGCCTAGGAACGGATTCCCCGCTAATCGCTCTGCTTCTTCCTCCTGCGTCCCGGCTTCACTATCGCCTCTCGCGTCTGAACGTGACGGTGCTTCTTCCTCCAGCATGGCGGAAATCCATCAGCCTCCTTCCGCCAGCTCCTCCGGCGCTCCAAGTCCTATTGCTCCAGCCCATCACTATGGGTCGACTCTGGCGCCGCCCGCCAAAACCGTGATAGGCAGAGCTCTGGGGATAGATCGACTCCCAGAGCCTCAGCAGCGTCGTACCAGCGGCGAAAGCTATACTTCCGGCGGTTTAGCTGCTCCGGGCTTTGGCATGTCCATGGCGGATTCTCCACTCCCCAGTGCTCCAGCATCACCGCAGATGTAAGTTACCAAGATCCCCTGTCTTCTTTCTACATCTTTATAT
The DNA here is from genome assembly GCF_000151145.1 of Microsporum canis CBS 113480. Lineage (NCBI taxonomy): Eukaryota > Fungi > Ascomycota > Eurotiomycetes > Onygenales > Arthrodermataceae > Microsporum > Microsporum canis. Next base: position 722,210 of record NW_003299165.1, on the reverse strand, counting down.
AGTTCTAAACCCCCGTTGAAAGTAGTACACCTCGGTCTCATGGTTCCGGAGCTTCAACCCCAGGCAAACACCGCGCCACAACTCTCGATATTCCCGGTCTCACCAAGTCCAAGGTCTCTCCGGATGGACGCATTGCACAGCGTGATATTGGGTCGAAACTTGTCATTGTCATGGTCGGCCTTCCCGCCAGAGGGAAGAGCTATATGACCAAGAAACTGTGCCGCTACCTGAACTGGCTGCAGCATGATACAAAGATATTCAACGTGGGAGAACGCCGTCGAGTGGTGGCCAGCTCCACTCCTCAAGCTGAGCTGAAAACAATTGACCCCATGGCCAATGGAACTTTGCGCAAAGGTGTACGAGAACTCAGCGTCGGCGAGCTTCCTCCCGAAGAACAGGCGGAGCTCGATGCGGCAGAGAAGAATGTCAGCGCAATACCACCACTTGATATGCCACCTAGTTCGATTCCGCCAGCTACTATTCTTGTCAATGACAAGCCCCAGGACGAACCAACAGAGCAGCCAGAGCCAAGTCCAGTGACAGACGGCCAACCATCCACAGCCGCTAAACCTGAGGAAGGAATGGATCAGTCCGCCCAATTCTTTGACCCGGACAATCAACGCGCCGTCCAGCTGAGAGAGCAGGTCGCTCTAGCTACCCTTGACGAACTGCTGGATTATATTCTCGAGCAAGGTGGCAGTGCTGGCATTCTTGATGCAACAAACAGCACACTGGAACGCCGTAAATCCGTAATGGCACACATTCGTGAACGAGCGGGACCGGAACTAAATGTCCTCTTTCTGGAGAGCTGTTGTTACGATGCCATGTTACTAGAATCGAACATGCGCCTTAAGCTCTCAGGCCCAGACTACAAAGATATGGAACCAGTCGTTGCTCTGGAAGACTTCAAAAAGCGCATTAAACTCTACGAACGCAGCTACGTACCTCTAGGAGAGTATGAAGAACAGCATAACATGCCGTATGTCCAGACAATTGATGTGTGCCGCAAAGTCGTCGCTCATCAAGCTACCGGCTTCATGGCTTCCCAGGTAGTTTCCTACCTACTTAACTTCAACCTATCCCCACGCCAAATTTGGATATCCCGTCACGGCGAAAGCCTAGACGACGTCAGCGGGAGAATAGGCGGAAATGCACCGCTCAGCGAAAACGGGACTCGTTATGCTAAGGCCCTTGCTAAGTTCATTGATCACCAGCGCGCCCGCTGGGAAGAATATCAAAAGATAAAAGCCCTGTCAACCCATTTCCCGCCACGGCCAGGTGACAGCACGCCACCAAACCCGCAGTATGCAGCTCAGATCATGGACGGAGGACGAAATTTCTGCGTCTGGACCTCAATGCTTACTCGCTGTAGCCAGACAGCGCAATTCTTCGATGAAGAGGAATACGACGTCAAGGAGATGAGGATGCTTAACGAGCTAAATGCAGGCTTAATGGAAGGACTGACATACGATGAGATTCGTGAACGATTCCCCACCGATTTTGAAACTAGGAGGAAGGAGAAGCTGCATTATCGATTCCCCGGCCCTGGAGGAGAAGGGTACCTGGACGTCGTCAACCGGCTACGTGCTGTTATCGTCGAGGTTGAACGAATGACGGACCACGTACTTCTTATCGGACCTAGATCTGTTGCCAGGACTCTGCTAGGATATTTCCTCGGCTTGAGGAGGGAGGATCTCACCGATCTTGCAGTGCCATTGGGCATAATTTATTCTCTCGAACCGGTAAGTCACCTTTAATGATCTACCATACAAACAATCTTCCCTGCTAACTGCCTACATAGAAACCTTACGGCGTGGAATACAAGGTCTACCAATATGACCCGCAAGCATGCTGGTTTGATGAACTTCCCAATTACAAAGTTGGGCAAAAGTCTTACTACTAACTACCTTCCTAACTAACTACTTATTTACCCGGGCCGCACACACACTTGGATAAGCCCGCAATTACGTTGATTCTCCCCACTTAGCTACGGACGACTATAATTCTCTCCATGAATTCTTCTACTCCCCTCTTTATCCTATCTAGTCTTGGCACCGTTGTTTCCTCTCTCTTATCATTGCTTATTTTTCGGGTTCGAATGCGGACTATGTCATGTTTGCGGTGTATGGGGTTCTCTTTTTCTTATCTCCTTTTTCTACGGACGGAGCACGGCGCATAAATCTCTCGGTTTGAGTGAGTTATTTTATGGCAGTATAGGCTCGATCTGTTATTCTCCCTTTTTTCATATCTTGTTTAAAATTATCATATTTCGTTTCCTGGTGGTTTATCAGTTGTTTGTTTTATTATGGTTATCTTTCCTCCCCTGTGGCTATGTTACTATGTGATGTCTAATGACCGAATCATATCCCCTCTCTTAAGTACATATCAACCGATTGTTATTTAACCTATTAATTAAGGTGCCAAATGCTGGATGGACATATAGATACTAATTTGGGAGTAGATTTAACTAAATATAGACAGTTCATAGTTCATGTACAGGCAAATTTTACACATATCAACACTATAGTCAGCCCGAAATAAGGATAAAATATGCTAATTGAACGGAGGGAACGATCAAAAACAAAAACAAATCAGACACATAACAAACTCGTAGAGAGGAAGATAAATAGTATTTGACACATAACCGATTTTACTTTGCTCAACTCGTACGCACCATACAAAATCAACCGACAAAACAAAACATACACCGAAAAAGGTTAATCAAGAGACTGGTAGATTGCTCACGTTATATGCAGGTTATATGTTTGGCTGGGCCTGGAACTGGGGCCTTGCTGTCATAAATGGCAGTGGAATGGCAGCCGCCTCGGTAGTGTTGCTGGCTAGCGATTGGCCGTTGGTAGATGGTCCTGCTACCCAGACTATGGAGGCATACTATTCAAGCAAAGGGTTAGCGGGTAGTTACACAGGCTGCTATAGCAAGACGTGTCGGAATATAAACAGAGAACGAAAGTGATGTGTATAGTGGTGTGTTACACAACGGCCCGTCGACCAGAGGCCATCAGACATATATAGGCTGGAGGCGAGAAGCTTACCTTGAACCAGAAATTCAACACCAAAGCAACTGCAATACCCAGGCAGACGACGAGAGGACCGATGACATTATCAAAGTCCTTTCCGCTGCGCTCTCGGATCAGTCGTGCGCGAGACTCAAACATCCACCAGCCCCAGGCTCCTGCAAAGACGGAGAAGCCAGTGTACACGAAGGCTAGGTAGCGAGTGACGATCATATTGGGCCCTGAGGCATTGTACATACCCAGTGAGATGCCAGCGAGGAGGATACATATGTGCTGCCACTTGACAAAGGTACGTTGGTTAGCAAGCCATACCTTGGCTTCAACACGGACTGGACCGGTGTCCTTGAGCCAGTAGCTCGGCATAGAGACACCGGGTGGCAACTGGGGCTGGGGGGAGCGATGGGCGAGGGCATAGCGAGACATGGAGAAAGGGATGCGGAGGAGTGACGAGGTTGGCCGGGATACTGGTTGAGCCTGCACTCCGCTGGCCGGTTCTGTGGAAGGTGGTAGGCTAAGCTCAGGAACGGAAGGCCGAGGAGTTAGCTGGCTCTGGCCCTCGGTGCGTGGAGAGGTAGGTTGGTCGACGCCCTGGATACGGATTTGGGTCTTGGGAGTCGACTCGTCCGTCATCATACGGCTGATGGGGGAGCCGACAAGGTGCTGGATGCTAGGAATAGTCTGGCGGCTACCCAAGAAGCTGCCTACAGCGAGCTCATCCTCAGCCTGCTTGGCAATCCGTTTCTGTTCTTGCTGGAAGGCGGTTTCCGGGTCTCGTCTGATGTCTGTGTCTAGGTCGCTGAGCCAGAAGGGGAAGCTGTTAATATTATCCTCAAACAGCTGAGCGACACCATGCACGAACTTGGAGAAGCGTGGTGCTTCCTTTACGAGGTGAGAGGACATAAGGTCGGAGAGCCAGGCATGGGTATGGCTTCCAGGACGTTTACCATTGGAGCTGCGGATCTTGATCTCCAACAGAGCATGGGGGAAGCGCGAGATTTCGCCGCGGGGAATCTCCGAGAACGGGAATTCCATTCTCCTGTTGTCGATGTCTGCACGATGCCAGTCCTCGGGATCACGACAAGGGCGTTCGAAATCAAGGGTGTCTTCACGGATAAGAGCCAGGTCGGTATCAAGAGAGATTCGGAGGCGGTCATCACCGGGAATCTGGAACGCGGTGCGGGTATAATTTGCTCGAACCATGGGCTCCAACCCGTAACTCTTGATGAACTCCTGGATCTCCTCGACGTCCCGCTTAAGGTGGTCGGCACGCTGAGGATCGCCGTTGCCCTGGACTTCGATCTTGTGAATGATTTTCTCCATTTTGTATGATCCATTGAGGAAAGCGTTGACGTGCTTCTTCTTCATGCGGACTCGGACCTCACGGCTGCTGTCACCGTCGTTCATCGTCTTCTTCTCCAGGAAGACCTCAACCTGATCACTTAGATGGCCTGACCAACGCAGACGAAGTGATCCCGCGGCGGGCTGGTTGGCAACCTTTTGGTTATACAGGTCGAACGAACGGCTGTCAAAATAGAGGGAGGTGAGCGCAGGATCCCGCTGGGCGACGTCGAGCTCCTTTGAGGTATTCGGGTTATAGACAAGCACGGGCAGGCGGCGTAGGATGTACGTCTTGACCTCTAGCAGATTGTCGGCGTGCACCCAGAACTTGTGGGAGGTGTATGCCTCGCGGCCGGTCTGGGTATCAGCCGCAGGCCCATCCTTGGGGGCCGGCTGTCCATCAGTGCCGAGGACGGACCTCACGAATGAGAACATGGCCGACAGCCGGTACAGCAGCGGCGAGTAGTCCTCTGAATTGAACGGGAGCTGAGCCATGCGGACCTGCAGCAGCGGACGGACCTTGTACTTGGCTCCGCGTCTGCGATCATGCTTCTTAGCCGCCTTGAGGAAGCCGGTGAAGTTGATACGGCTGAACTTCTCGAGCTCGCCCAGCTCCTCGGTGATGCGATCGAGCTTGGTGAGGGTTTCCTGTGCGATCGCCTCGTTCTTCTTCACGTCCTCCAGCTTCGTCTCGCCCTGGTGAGCGGCCACCGGCTCCAATGCGGCCTCGCACTCGCTCGTCCGCTCCCGCAGCCGCTTGTGAGTCTCGACCTGGAACGAGTTGACCTTGTCGAGCTGGACATTGACGAGCTCCTGGACGAAGTTTTCTTCATCCTCGTCCGTCCACGGCCTGGCCTCGCCGTCTTCGCCGTCCTCGGATCCCTCATGCTCGCGCAGCAGCTTCTTGAGAGCTCGATAGTCGATGTAGTGGTCCTTCCATGGCGGATAGACAGACGTCTGCAGCGTCTTGCCGAAGCGCATCTTGACCAAGCTGCTTCTCTCTCTCTCTCTGTCTGTCTGTCACTCTCTAGAGCCCACAACAGAGTCCAATTGACCCTTTATATCGTGTACAAATCTCTGTCCGAGACTCTTAAGAATATATAAAAATTCATCGTAAGGAAGAAAAAGCCGGAAAATGTTCGCCTTTTTCCACTTTCGGACATGATCCCGATCTAGACTAGCGCCCCACGTGCGATGACGACACATGATTTGTCACGTGCTTATTACATAAGCGTCACATGATGTAGACTTGGCGTTGAAGTAAACAAAAGAAGAGAAGAAGAAAAGATGATAAGTAGAAGAAGAGAGGAAGAGGATAAAAGAGAGGAAGAGAAGAGAAGATGGCGGTTCAGAAGCTGTACCCGAGGGCGACCGTCAAGCGCATTGTCAAGGCACACACGCGCAAGGCCCTGAGCAGAAATGCAGATATACTGGTCAGTATAGATCCGGATGATGGGTGAAGAAGCCGAAACTGACGAGAAGTAGATATTCTTGGATTATATGCTGTTCATGCAAGAGTCCGTCTCATCTAGTTCCCTCTGTCGGTCCTATCGTACTCACTGTCACAGGTTGATGCGTGAGGCGTCCATTCAGTGTAGAAAACGGGGCGACAAGGGCGTCTCGGCCAGAGCAATCAGACAAGTTACTGAGGTGAGCAGCCCCCGAAGGTCCATGATTGTCTCCGGAAGGACGGTCTCTCACGCGGATTACACCTCTAGGGCACATTGCGCAAGTTCAAGGGATAGTCAAGCTACTCGGGCAGAAGTCGGATGGTGTTTTCTCACTACAATGGTGTTTGCTATGGGTTTTGACGGCGTTAGGAAGGATATATATTGACTGTCATCCGTCTGGGAAGGTCTGGGATAGCCAGGATACCCTGGAGTCTGGAGTATGTGGATGAATATTCAATACGATCGTGTTTACATTGGCTTCCTGCATGCGCTGGTGTAGCTGCATTCTATCCAGTTCCATCTCCTTCTACCCATATATTGTAGACATCGAATAAGAGGCGTAGACTTTTTTCAGCATTAACGATATTAACTGAGACAACATTCATACCAGCATATCTTTGCTTATATCTTACATTAAGTGTCAGCTTGCGGTTGCTGGCAGGAAAAGATTTTGTGACTTCGCTCAATCCGGTGTGGAAGCAGAAGAAAGAGAGAGAAAAAAACCTTTCAACACCGACAACAACAAATTCAACTTCATCAACTTCCTCCAACTTCCTCTCATCCTAACTACGTCTGCACTCACTCGATATCTTTTCTCTCTCCGTCTATATCTTCATCTACTCTCCTACCGCTCATCCATCTTATCCCGCTCGAGCAAGTCTGCCAGTCACACGACCATCACTCCCGAGTCCTGATCTAACAGCCATGTCCGCCGGAACAGCTCCAAGCGTCTCTCCACAGAATGCGAAGAAGAGACGTGGCAAGGGAGAGGCCGCTGCCGTAGCTGCTCCCGTGTCTGTTGCTGCCTCCAACACTGACGCGCCCAGTGTCTCCGGTGAAGGAGCTGCGGCCAACGGACAGCACGAACCCAGCTTTCTCAAGGAGCTCCAGAAGTACGCCCCCTATTATCCCTCTAAGCGACAAGAAAAGAGGAGATGCTTGATACTGACATTATTAAACTAGAAATCTTCGAAACACCACCAAGAAGCTGGTAAGCTCTGTGCCAGTTTGCTTTTGGCCTGACAGCTAGACTAATTGTGCCCTCTCTAGAACGCAACCGCCAAAGTCGACGCCATCATTGCTGAAAACCCTGGCAAGACCCTCGAAGAGCTCGTAGCTCTCAAGAAGATCAATGCGGACCAGAAAGCCCAGGCGCTCAAGAAACCTGCTCTCCAGGAGTCCATTGCTCACATCGAAGAGCAGATTGCTCAATACAAACAACTCGAAGCATACTATGAAGAGCAACATGCCAAAGAAAAGGCAAAGCTCGAGGCTCAGCATAAAGAAGAACTCGAATCACTTAAGAAGAACCTTGTCACTGAGTCGGAACAGAACGATGAGAAACGATTCAAGGAACGGTTGCTGGTGCTCAGCCGTTTCCTCCGTGCAGCTGCTAATAAGAGGGGTGTTGCTGATGAACATTCCGTCGAGGCTCGTGGGTTTGAGGGCTCCTTGTACCAGGTCTACGGTGGAACAGAGCAGGCAGTCGAGGCTATGATCAAGTTGATCGACGGTACAGACGACAAAGTCCCCAGCGTTGAGTCCGAGATTCTCGACATCACATGTACGTTTTCCTCTCTCCTTCCCTTTCACTCACGCCTTGTCTTCATCAACTGACAGCTTTTTTGTAGACGCACAAATCAAACGCATCTCTCTGGAAGATTCCTCTCAATCCACTGGTGAAGCTGTCTGGACGGAGGAACAAGCCGCTGCTGCTTCTACTAACGTACTCCAAACCGATCCAACAGTCGCCAATGCCGGCCTGACTGAAGTACAAGACCCATCTATCTCGCAAGTCGCAGCTACAAACGGCTCACAGTCTACTGCTGCACTACTTGCCGAAGAACCAGCCCCTGTCCAAGCAACTACAGAGAACGTTGCGGCTAATGAACTTGCGCAATCTGTGTCAACAGCTGGATGGGACCCGAACCCCATGTCCACTTCTACCGTCACGGAGGAATGGGTTAGCGTCCAAGTTCCTGGAACTGGCACAGCGGCTGAAGCTTCTGTCGCTGCTGAAGCTGCTTCTCGCCCACCGCTCCAGCCTACCGATAACTGGAAGGAAGAAGTTCCTGCTTCAGCTACTACCTTGCCTAATCCCGCCAAACAAGTTGACGGTTTCGAACGAGTCCACCATCCTCGTGGACGCGGTAGAGGACACCGCGGTCGTGGCCAAGGCCAGCGCGGCGGCGGAGAGCACCGTGGACGCGGCGGCTTTAACCGTGGCGGAGGCGAGTTCCGCGGCCGCGGACGTGGCCGTGGTGGTGAACACCGAGGAAGCGGAAATGGCAACGGGCATCGTGGACGGCCTGCCCAAGCTCCTGCTGCCGCTGGTGATGCCTAGAGCCTGATCGTGAGCCCGCCATGCTGTCGTTATATTACAGCTCTCGGCACCTCTTCCTCTCACTGCTTTCTGTTTATGCTTGGTTCATTCATTGCAGTGCGGGCCTAAATTCGCTCTTCACCCTTTTCATCTACTATCCCGCTACCTCCTTTTTGTTCCTCATTTGACCGCTTTCTTTCCATGAGTTGCTATGCTATGCCATGACGAACAGGTACATACAAAAATTTGGAGACGAACCGGAGTTACCCACTACTAACTATAAAAAAAACTTACGACTTAATTCCTTCTAAATACTAGCGTGCATACGGGCTCCTTTTGTAGCCCCTGTTTCCCAGCTTTTTCCTTCTGGCCTATTTCCTATTTATTTCACATCCATCCATTGACTGGTTGGTCTCTTCTTTCTCGATATCCTCCATTCTCATTCTAGTCGGACACCACTATTTTGTATTTTATGCTTGCTGGCTTTCTTAAGGGAGTGGGAAAGGGGAATGGATGGGATAAGGATAGGGGTATGGATCAGGTGTGTGCTTTGGTTCAAAACTGCTTTGATGTGAAGCTATGTATAGCAGTCATCTTTATACCAGCAAAGCAAAAGCAATGATTTGAAGATATTTGCCGTGTTTTATCTACTGAATGGGATATATCCTCCCACTATTCCCTGACAGCTATTTTTTTAATATGTACCCTTGACCGAGTTAGTTGACATGTGTAATGATAGGAGAGGCAAAGAGCTATTCTCGATCAATACGAATAACATCACTGGCCATACGATATCTCTAACCACCTAAGTGACGGTGTTATTACCCTAGAGAGGGTATTTAGTATGAGCGATGGGTTTTGATATTGAACGCGACGGAGGCAGCCCATGACAATGGTAAATCCTACTACAAATGACCAGGCCAATCAACCATAAGGGCATCCCGGGGATATAAAGCCAGGAAAGGCTAGGGTTGGAAGTTTCAGGGGATGAGGAGAGATGGTTCTTTCATGGGATTAAGAAACTCGACTTGATGAGAGAGGCTGGCCATGGCCTTATTATGAAAGGGAAAAGGAGTCCAATAGGCTATATGCGACTTTCGTTAAAACTCCATGTCACCACGCATATTCCATGTTCTATGATCCACCAGACAACAGTCAAGACCATTTTATTGCTCAACGAATATATCTTGGTGGCATTTCACTTTGCTGATATTTAGTGCCGCTATGTCCTTTCTGCTTCGCTGTTCTGATCCAATTCTTGACCGAACCGGCTGTAGCTGTAGCACCGGTATTGGCTTGGATCCGTGCTGGAACATGGGGTATAATAAAGAGCAATAGGGGCTGGGATGGATTACTATACAACACAAAGTCAATGATGAGCTATGCATCTACCGGACGGTCCTGGTAGGGCCATATTTTGTTTAACCACTCTCTCTGCTCATCATCCTCCGCGAGGGACAAAAGGTTTTCTTTCTGTAAGAAACTTGACTCTCGTAAAATATCATAATCGTCCGGATCAACAACACCATCAGCAGGCAAGATACCCGCATTTTGATATTCTTCCATAAGCTGATCGAGATAGTCACGGTTCTCCATTTCTTCATTGTGCGATTTTTTATCTTCATCGGTAAAGGAGATAGGACATGTGCTTTCAGGAAATAGCTCATACCAGTGATCTACCAAGCTCATCAATGATGAGCGGAGAGTGAAAACTTCTCTCTTTGACCAAGCTTCAGTGACTGATTTGATCGGTTGAATGTAGGGCGATTTCCAGGTATCATTATGACAAAGAGCAACATGGTGCTGTGGATTATGCTTGAGAGAGAAAACCTCATAAACTTTATGGCACAAAGCGCTCTCGTATAGTATATCAGCGCGGAGTTTTTCTGTCTTGGATAAAGTCTCATAACCGTCAGGCTTCCGTGGCATGATCACCCCAAGTGGAACTGGGCTCACATGTCGGACCATTCGAGGTATCCTGGCTTGTAATACAAAAGGAGCAACCTTTGTGCCTTGCCAATCAATGATGCTAGTAATTTCTTCAGAATTTGAATCAATGTAGATATTGTTAAGATGGAGATCATGGTGCCATAATATGGACTGTAAGAGTTTGCCAATATCGGGTTTATTCTGTGTGATAAAAGGGGCAACCGCCAGATATTTGTCAATAAGATCGATATATCCATGTGGGGACTCTTTGTTTGTGTTGCTTCGAAAGTAATTTATCCGTGGCCGCGCATATCGTGAAGCCCATTCTCTCTCATTTGTACCAATGCTCATTGCATAATCAGATAGACGACGCCCTGTGATCAATTAATTAGGACATGACCATGAAGTGAGAGGGCCCGCTATCTTACAGGGACCCCGAGACAGCTCTAAGTTGGAGCGTTCTCCAGACCAAAGCTCCGGGTCTACGACCGGCCCGATGCAAAATTTGTTCATCGAATCTCCTTGGAGAGTTGTCTGATGCTTGTGCTGATGCTTTAACGGCAGATCTTTCTTATAGTATATGCATCCGTATTCGGGAAAGGTAACTGACAATAACTTCGATTCTATTTGCACGACCTGCTTTATATATTCGAACTTCTTGGGCCGAGGGAGTTGGTACCATATTTCGCTAAGAGCATTTCCCTTTGCCTTTTCCATGATGATGTATTCACTTTCCACAGGATTCGAAGAGTCGCAGTTCCAGGTTAACACCCGCGGGGCAGGTAAACCTATAATCTCCCGAGACTATCAACATCAGCCCCAACCCCAAAGATCTGTAGCTCAAATGATACCTACGTAATCCATAGTTGCAACTTCACTTGCGATTGTAAACAACTTTGGCCCTGCATTAGGATTTGGTATCTTTGCAACTGCTTCGTAGCCGTTGTCAAATGTAAGAAGAAAAGTTTTATTATATTGGCCTTCTCGGTATTTCATGACACGGGTGCCTATAACCGGCGTCAGTTAGTTGATGGGATCATTAAATATGGTAAAATTACAGGTCTTTGCGTTGGAACACGGCAAGGCAACTCGGATAAGCTCCTGCAGGTTAAATTGTCGATACCTCCGCGCGACTTCTTCGGCATCATTTGATCTGCGTTTTGGTCAAATGAAAAGTCAAAAGATTAAGATATAATCAACAATCTGGACATACAACCATCGCTTCGTGGTATATCGATAAAAGTCCTCTTCCTTGGCCGCAATTACTTTATACACTCAGCTCTATCTTCATGGTAGGGCCAGACATTGAAATACTCACCAGCTCCATCATTTTTCAGTAAGCATAGAAAAAGTGAAGATATATCTTGAGAGCATGTGGTTACTCGATGAGATTGTCTGCCAATTTGATGAATGGGTATATTGGAAATGCGGTTTCTGCACATTGACTGGAATATCATAATAATCGGTATCATTAACATATATTTGTACATCCAAGTATAAGACACGAAACTTGTTGGTTGATTTAACGTAGGATATTTGGTTGTCTATTTATAGAAGCGTCTTGGCTCAATAGCTAATTTAGAGGTCGGCCAAACCTAACTTGTGGTTAACTACTCCGTACACATTAACTGCTACATAGTATTTACTTGATGAGACTGATATCGATATCTTGATAGGAGATGCAAAGCTGACGGTATATAACTGAGGCGCAACTGTGGAAATGGCTGATAACGTATCAAACGTGCAGCAGAGACGGAAGATCCTTAAGACTCTTTTCATCTCACTCCTACTTGACCTCGTAAGTACGCGCGCGCAAAGCCTCGTCCAGCCTAAAGGTTGATAACATATAGCGATTTACAACTTTTCATAGATATCGTTTACCTTCATCCTTCCGCTATTCCCGTCACTTATAAGATTCTATCTTGAAAAGGATCCTTCTCCAACATCTCTCCTGAATCGTATTCTCCACTACCTGAACGCCTACAAAAACTCGTTCTCCAAGCCGATAGACCCGAAATATGATGTCGTGCTTCTTGGGGGTGCGTTGGGATCTCTCTTTTCGCTTCTCCAGGCTATTGCAGCCCCCATAATTGGTTCTATATCCGATAAGTATGGCCGTCGGACTGCACTCCTCTGGTCCATGGTAGGGAACATAGCCAGCGTCGCATTGTGGGTTGCTGCCACGGACTTCCGAACGTTCCTGGGAAGCAGAATAGTGGGAGGGCTCAGTGAAGGAAATGTACAAATTGCGAATGCTATTGCGGCGGATATAAGTGACCCTAGCCAGCGAGGCTCGACGATGGCGTTAGTTGGGGCTTGTTTTAGTGTTGCATTTACCATTGGCCCTGCAATCGGTGCAGCATTGAGCAACATCACTACCTTTGCAGCTAACCCGTTTGCCACGGCTGCCGGATGTTCTTTGTTCTTGATCATCACAGAGACGATTTACATCTTCTTCTGCCTGCCAGAAACCCATCCGAGGCTGACATCCGGTAATTACAAACCTGCTACCTCTGATAATACCAGTGAGAAGAAGGATGACAGCAAGATAGGCACAGAGGACTCGCCTAGGAAAGTATCCGAGGGATACACCAACAACCCTTTCTTGCTGAACATCACACACTTTTTATTTCTCCTCCCTTTTTCTGGGCTAGAGTTTTCTCTTCCGTTTATCACGGCCAATCTCTACGAGTCTTCGCTGGTAGCAAATGCCGGTGAAGCAAGCCCTTCCGCCTTAAATGGTCGCCTGCTATCGGTAATGGGCTTGTTGGCATCAGTTCTACAGGGCGGGGTGACACGCCAACTTCCACCACTGCTCGCTATCCGTATCGGTGTCGTCGCATGCGCAATGTCCTTTACTTTACTTGCTCATATCACCACAATCTCGGGCTTGTATACTGCTGGCTGTTTACTTGCTGTCACTAGTGCAACCGTGGTGACTGGCCTCAACAGCCTGGGTAGTTTGGAAGCCCGTGAAGACGAACGTGGTGCTTCCCTAGGTCGTCTGCGAAGTTGGGGTCAAGCGGGCCGAGCTGCCGGTCCAGTCCTATTCTGTTCTTTGTTCTGGTGGGGAGGTAGGGAGGTTGCATATAAGACCGGTGCTGTAGCTATGGCGGGCGTTTGCGGAATTGTATTTGGGCTATTGAGGTCACCCATCCTGGCTAAACGAAAGTAACGGGTCAAAAATGGAGCATTAAGGATAATCCAACAAGGTAGTTTTTTCTAGGTCGAATGCATATAGGTTCTGGTTTATGCTATTAGTACATAGTTCCAAGAGATTTCATGGAATATCAGTTATGTCAGAGTGAGCTGAGATTTCCATTATTTATTCTAATCCTGGCCAGATTGATTAAAGATTGGGCTGTGTAATATACAGAAGTGAAGAAGAAATAAATGCCCAAAGATCCGTCGCTAAGAAATCAAAGAAAAGAAATAAAATGGTATGGGAACAAGATGCTATCAATGGCCAGAAGCAGAAACATAGGTATCATTAAATCATAGAACGCTGGCGGCCATCATATACCCAAATCAAGCTTCCACCATCACATCCCGGGCATAATCTCTGTAAAAACCATTAACTCCTCACACAATGTAGAGTTCAGGATAAGTGAAGAGCCATATCCAAGGAAAAGAGCATCGAACCGACAAGGAACTCTCATGACATAGTTTATCCATTGCTGGTATCATATTTCGAAAGGGCCAAAGCGATACCGTGGTCGGCGGATGTCTCTAACTCCCCCTGACACAAACGCAGGCTGGGGAGGAACAATTTCTCTGGATGCACTTCCTTTTGCCTTGCCCAAAAGCCAGTCTGTCAGGGTAACCACCTTAGCTGTTCGATCCCACCCGTTGCCTTCATCAGCATGTTCAATCGTATGCGTAGCTATTCGACCTTCTTCGTCAAATGTGAAAATAAATAAACCAGTAAACTGCTCTTCCTTCCCAAGTTTGAAGATCGGCATTTCTCCGCCTAGCAACACACTAAGCCCTCTGTTTATCCCATTTGAGGAAGATGAAGCCCCTGAGCTCTCTGTGTTTGTGTTTTGTGCCCGCTGGGCTCGGTCAGGTGTGATATAGTCATCTGTCTCTGAGCCACGGCCAACTTTAGAAGCCGGGCGACCGGCACCCTCAGTGACCCAACGAACGACAAGTTTTTCACCTCCAGGATTCTCGCTCAAGCCATTACCACTGGCAACGCCAGTTGGTACTACCCTCTCGCTCACTATTCGTAGATTGACGTTCCCAATGATAGGAACGCTGCCCCATGCCACAGGTGCAGTCCATAAAGCAGCTCGATAAGGAACCCTTCCTTTTACTGTGGGAAGATGCGGATGTGTAGACGGGAATAAATGGAGTGATATGCTTGGTGAAAGTATCTCTTGAGGTAGTGCGTTGACGAGGATTGTGGGTAGTTGCTTGGATAGGGTACGAAGGGCTGTTCCCATACCGTTAGCATTCGAGATTCCGCTTTCAGTGATCCTGGTCCCCAAAACATACTCTTTCCCAGTTTAACTATTCTTTCATCCGGTGGTCTATGGTCTCCGTCCTCATGTGGCCCGCCATAGTGAGCGGTCTGGTTTGCTTGCGAGAAGTATGTGGGGGAGACGGCCGTGAGCCATGGCCCATCGGGCTGTATGGGAGAAAGTTGCGCTAGTGAACGATTATGCGATAGCGGTTCATGGCTCCGGCGAGAAGTCCTTTGCGCTGTTTGAACGGAAGATCCGGCTTGCGACGAGACTCTGGTGATATATCTGCCGACCTGGGAGGTCTTTGGCTTGAGAGACGGCGGAAAGGCGATTTGATGCGTGAGATGCTTAGCCATTATCGGCAAGGGGTGGCATACATTCCATGTATTCCCGAGAAGCAGCCAGCTTAGATGGATATTTTAGTATAGACTAATATGTGTATTCTTGTAGAAAGATGGTGAAGGTAATATCTGAATATTCAGCAGTGTTAGAAAAAAGTTGGAGCTATCTTGATAAATAAGGGAAGACTGTGATTGGTTCGGACTAACGCGTCTTTACATAGCAAAAAGATTCTTGGGAGGCATATATTCAATATTTTGATAAGATAGAAAACAGAATGAAAGACTTGCTTCTATTCTCTTTTGATAAGTAGCAATATAATGCATCTAGCAACTCATAGATCGTGAACTAAGGCCAGCTTATATATCGTCATTATCTCCGGTGATGTCATCGTCATCATCTTCGCCCATCAGCCTTCTTTCTGCTATCGCCCTGATCTTGTCATCGAGGATAGACCTCCGGTAACGCTGTGCAACCTTGCTAGCAGCATTTAACACCCCTCCAGAGCGATCTCGGAACATCGTGACAAGCTCTAAGGCTTTCATACCCCTTTCTTCGCCTTCACGGCACTCGATATCAAGCAGCTGCAGGAGAATCTTGTCAATATCAAGAGCCTTCCTCCTCAGCTCTGTGTCTCCAGCTGCGCCAATTTCGGAGGCTTCGATACAGTCCTCCAAGAGAGTATAGTCCAAATTGGTTCTGACAAGAGACTCCTGCAGTTTCCTGTTTTTATTCCTGGCAATCTCTTCAGCATCGTCCATTTCTGTGTCTCCGTCTTTATTGCCCTTGTCCTTCGGATCAATTGAAGATACGGGCATTTGAAAGTCGAACTCAGTGAGCAACGGTCGGGGGAAGTAGGGGTACTTATCTCCACCCTTGAGGATTATGCAGTGGAATACGTCCTGTGCAACAGCAACGGGCCAATAGGTTTCTTCCTTTCTGCCACTGGCAACACGCTCAAGCAACTTGGTATCAAGGAGTGGGACCCAACGTGCTTGCCCTGGTTTGCGCCAATGTTGTAAAACAAGGAGAACCCCTGAGCTGTCATATATGCAGGGGTCCTGGTTCACTCATGTTAGTGAGCAATGACTTGACAGGGTACTCAGGGAGGTTGTACATACGCCCTTGTCCGAGAAAAACACACTTTGCAGCCATGTGCCCCCTGCTAATGCAACAGTGTCTTCATTCTGACAAATCTCGTCGCGTCGAACATTCTCAATGGAGTACTTCAATTGCGCGACTCCGTCACTGCCAGACGGGCCATTACCGATGGTCATAATGTAGTCGCGCCATGCAGCGCAAGTTACCGTCCGACTCTTTTGTCGAAATACCCGATACGGAGTTCCGAAAAGAGTGTAAATTCGAACATAGTCCGTGGACGTGCATACTGTAATATAAGAATTGCTTAATGCAATAGCTTCATGTACTGTTAGTAACACCCAATGACATAAATCAAGCAATAAAAAGGAAATATACCTGTAATCTTCTCGCCTTGCGGGAGTTCTGTTCGCCAGTCCGCTCTTGTTGTCCAAGTTTCATGTGGCCGGTAAAACACTGTTGCTGGGCTGCTGGATGTGGGTTGGCATGAGAACAAAGTGCCCTTTTCGTCTACAATAGCTTGTTAGACCATTATTCATAATTTTGAAGATGAAAGGGGGTCCAGACTTAAACAAGCCTTGTCATAAAGATACGGATCTGTAAAATGGAAGTCACGGTATCGTTCTCGATCATAGAACTCAACGGTTACAGTATTGTGTGTGTCTTGGTCAACAGTCCATACAAATCCAACGAGGTTCAAAGCTGTACCACCCGTCAACAATAGCTAGGTAGAAATAGGCATCTGGGGACATACCAAGATATCTTCTGTTCCCTCTCCAGGGCGTGCTGCCGGGTTGAAAAGGCTCGTGAGCAATGGTCTTCCAAGGAGCTGCTGACCTCCGTTTGATGTCATGACCTAACAAATCATCCATATGCGTATTGGTTCTCTTTCCATGTCCATTGATGTTTTCGGTATAGCCAGCACCATCGTCATCTTCGACGAAATCATCGGCTGGCCCTAGTATATCGTCGAGAGAGTCGGGGCTGTCTTCCCTCTGTCTGCTTCCAGCGTTATGACTGATATCGTTTTTTTGCAGTCTGTGGGAGATTGTAATTCCTTCATGTGAACCAATCGAGAGTAATGGCGCCACCTCCAGAGTTTTTGATAGAAGCGAATAATGGTCTGATGGTACGAAATCATCGTAAATAAACAATTCACCGTCCGAGGTAGTAAATGCAACAGCGTTCTGAGTAGGATGCCAACGGAAATTGATAACATTCGGGATATCATAGGATTTAATAACTCTCTGGGTCCTAGTTTCCCAGAGGAGGATCTTCCGGTCGGCCCCAGCACTTGCAAGCAATGCTCCATTGGGAGACCAAGCGAGACAGGTGATATCCCCGTTATGTCCACCGGAGAATTTTTTTTGTTTCGTCCAATCCCTACTTGATATTACAGTGATATCTCGTGTGGCCTCTACTGCAGCGAATGCAGTTCCATCTGGATGCCACACTGCGCTTGATGTTGCTTCATGGTCCGTTTCTAGGCGTTGAATCACTCCATCAAGTTTATGTAGCAGGGTAGGCTCTGTCTCTGTGAATGAATAGATATATATTATGCCGTCGGCACAGGAAACTGTGACGAAGCGTCCACTTGGGTCAAATGTTACATGTTTAACTCCCTTTGTCTGATCCCGTAAATATTTGACTTCCGTGATATCGTTAACGCTCACGATCTTGACAGTGAGTTCGCTATGTAGAAAGGTCGAAAGTTAATAAGGCTCCAAATTTCTCATGAGCTACTACACAAAAGCCATGGTCATCTAAACTTACTCGCTAGCAACAGCGACCCATTCCTCGTCTTTAGAGATCGCCAAGTCACGGATTGGTAAGGTGCACCGAACCAAAGGCTTATCAATTGTGCCTCTTCGCAGGTCATAGAGCCATACGGTGCCATCCTCAGAGCCCAGAATTAGAGAGTCATTCTATCTAGTTCGTTAGACGGGCTCAGGCTATGGTAGAATTATTCATATAGAGGGGATAAATGCATCTGAAGCTACATACAGTTGCTGCAATTGCAAGATGACTTTCCACCCCCTCATCGATTGTCTTTGGTTCGCCATGCTCTCCAACTGAAAATATTCGAATTGCAGAGTTAGATCCGCCAGTGATTACCTGTCGACCATTGGGTGTATATGTTAGGACTGTGGTGCCAGGGGTATCTGGAATTCACGTCCGTAAGTATTTGCGTAAGAAGATGGGGGGAGCAATAAAAGTACATACGAGCTGGTCTGCCTCTCAAATTGTTGCTATCTGGAGCCATAGTTGCTTCTATCAGGAGAATACAGCTCAGTGCTATCAAAATAAAAACAATCTGTGAAGTTTGGGAGGGAGCTGTTCATTAATGCGAAAGTCGTTTTGTCTCCAGTGGGATTCAATATATGGAAGCGCGTCGCGGTCGTGATTCTTAGTCATCAGTCATTAAAGTTACTCGGGTATAAGATAAGATAATCGGAGTTAAGTGCGAAGTGAGAGGAAGGTATTATTACATTAAAAGAAAGATGTACACATTCTAGCCGCTAAGTTCTCATCTTTAGCGTGACTTGTATGTCTTTTGGCTCGTCCACTAAGCTTCCACTCCTCCGACTGGGCAATTTCCAGTCTTTTTCCTTCGTAGGTTCAATTTCCCACGTTACCAAAATGGCAGCCAAAATGCCAACTACCTTCTTCTGTTCTAACTTCCAGCAGATGGAAACTGGATCGTCCCACCCGACTGAATAACTTTGTTCTTCATCTGGTGCATTTTCCGAACCTTTCTTTTCCTCGTGTGGTTCCAATGGCGATGTATCATTTACTGGTTCCTCATCATTAGCTTCATCCGGTGCAAACCTGGCAAGGTGTCGTCGTGGGTCGAACTTGTCAGGTGATTTATAGTAAAGCGGGTCTCTATTTCGCAATGAGTGAGGTATAACAATAAAATCACCCTCAGATAGACGATAGGTCTGGGGTTTTCGAGATGCAAGATATGCATCGCCATCAGATTCGGTAAGGTTGATATCGGAGGTGACCTTTCGATAGGTAAATGAGGACGAGTAGAGTCGATTGGTTTCTCTCTGGGTAGCCAGGAGTAAAGGACATGATTCAATGAGCTTATCAATATCCAAAGACACTCGTGGTGGTTCCGGTATACCAAACCCTGTTGGATCCGAGCGTATAAGCTTGGCATAGGGAGCAATTTCACTCAACACTTCGGCATGTAGCTTAGAATCAGCCAGTATATGTACCAGATTCCAGAATATCAAGGCGTTTGCTCTGACTGTAACCGCCCAGAGCAACGATAGGTCTTCTGACGCAGCATATTCGACGGAGTAACCATTCTTGATTCGTGTTCGCATTCGAGCCTGAACCGCCGCGGAAACATCATCAAGATCTCGCCAAACAGCCTCGGGTTCCTGTCCGTTTTCTAGCTGGCTAAAAATCGCATTATGTACTGTGAGGCCTACTAGAAGGCGGCGGCGAGCGAGGTATGCATTGACAAGACCAGGAAATGGAATCCACCGCTGGATTCCAAGCAACATGGCATTGAATTTGCCATTAAATATGGAAACATCGGTCAAAATGTTAGGGTAGACATCAAGCAGAGACTTTCCCATCAAAAGATTGATGGAGATTGATCCAACAAAGCCTCCAATCAAAGAGTACAGATTAGCTATGCATGCTCTCTCTCCATTTTCTTCATTTCTGAGAGTCACGCCGCTTATTCGTTCCCATTGGTACTGGTCTACCACACTGGATGTGAAGGAGACAAGAGAAGGGATAATTCGTTCAACTTCCTTCACCAGTGAAGAAGACAAGTCGTTCAGGTACGGCTCCTCGGTTAGAAGCTTTGTCCATTCCGCTGCTTCGCCGTGATAAGTACCTTCACGTCCGGGTTTTCTTGCACGACTACTGGATCCAAAAGCATTGTCCATCAAGTAATTGATACACGGCTCTGCTGACGTGGACTGCCGTTGCATAAACAAGCTTTTGACCATGGAAGGGGTTGTAAGGACAACATGTCTCCTACCCCAACAGTAGAAACTGAATGCAGCGCCGCGCTCAGGTAGCCTGTGAAATAGGTTAATAGATGCCTTTACAGTAAAGAAGGTCTTCCAATAAAAGACAAAGTTTAAACCAACCGAGCATTGAAAAGCAGCCTTCCCCGGAAGAATCCTAGAGAGAGCCAATGGCCAATATAAGGGAGCCAGTAAGGAACCTTGTTTGGAGTTATTGACCCATCGGGATATTGTGTTCTGAGTCCGGATAAACTGGTGATCTGGGTCGAGATTCGGGTGAAAAGACATATCAAAACAAACACTATGGCCACTCCCCAACCGCTCAGGTGAGCGAACAGCTGCCGCAGTGCCTCTATAGCAAGCTGTGGTACCGACGGTGTATCGTTGTCCATTTATTCTTCTCCTCCACTGATATACTTGCAGAGCAAGGAGAAGTTGCACGTCGCGGAAATTAAACTCGAAGCTCGAATTAAGCATGTCACATGATGTTGATCCTTGGATGACATAATACTACCACGTGTCAGGGGAAGCCCTACATTTTATTTATAGCTGCCCCGTGATATAGAAAAGATAAAATCGCCCCTGAATCCAGCATCCCCGAGATGCCGAACAGCACCAGGGGCAAAGAAAGGGAAAAAGAAAAAAAGACATCCCTTGGAGATTCCTTGGTGACATTCCAACTGTTTGCATGCAGTACGGAGTAGTCCAGTTGGAAATAGGCCAAACTAGCGAATCACGGCGTTGGAGACTCCACCGCAATGTCTCACACTCTCATAAATTGGAGCCTCATCTTCGCTTCATAAAGCTTGCCCTTCAACGTTTAGCCAGGAAAGATGAACTGTCAGAGGCCTGAGGGGCGTCGGCTACGCCCGTGGTTGGCCTTTGCCAAATATTCCATGCCCCAGACTAGGCTGGATCGAGAATAGCAGTCGGAGGATGCGCCTTCAAAGATCCTAGTTACACTTGGCTAGACCTTGTCTAGGTTGTGGTACTCCAGATGGAGGGGTGGTATTTTTACATAACGGGGCACCGAGTACAGAATATATGAAAGAAAATATGCCCAAGGGCCCCTTACAGGATGAGATTTTCTGCGGGTCGAAGTGTCAGAGGGCGCGTGCCCACTCTCTAGAGAGATAGAAAAGGGCCTTTTTATCAGTTGCGGCGCCCTCTGAGGTTCTTTTCCTACTTTCATACCATTGTCGCCCGGCAGCGTCTTTCTTCCCCTTCTTGTTAAGAGCCTCATTGCTAAAAAGAGTATTTTGCCAATGATGGCCTCGCGAGTTTTGCGCCTTTGCGTGCTTCTCCAAGCGCTAGGTAGCACTCAGGCTTTTGCGCCTCCTTGGACCGTCACCAAATATTTCGAAGCATCTGTAACCACTTTCCCAGGACAAACAGGGCGTTATGGAACGTACCCAGCTTCAGAATACACCGAGACAACGGCCATTGTACCAACAGTTTCATCACCTCGCGCCACCACAACATTCACCACATCCAACTATCACGATGTCACCATCATAGCAATTGGCCTTGAACCAGGCCAGGGGACGTCTTCAACTTATGACTTCTACACGGAATCCCAAACCTACTACATTCCCCTCACGTATACATACCCGTCATCATGCTCTGTAACATCTGGAGAGAGTACCATCACCACATCTGGACAAGTTACAATCCCAACTGATGTCCGGAACCAGATTACCCCAACCCAGACATCAATAACAACGTCAACAGAGGAATACCGTCTTACGACATATCGGTATACAAATACGGGGGCGCTTTTGAACCCGACGGACCTTCCATCCGCGGTTTACAGCAGCGTCGAAGCCGAGAATACCCCTTTTGAGATCAGGTACTGTAAATATTCCTCAGGATACGGTTCAGGGACTAGTTCTGGTTCAGGATCTAGCTCTGGTTCTTACTATGGCAATTCTTGTTACGGGTATTATGGGTGCCACCGCTCCTATTGGCCTGGATATTTGGCGTTGTCCCTTATTATCATCTTCTGTTGGTTCGGCTTCTTTTTCATCGTGGGTTTGATTGAGAGCACTGTTAGGTTCAGAAGACTTATGCGCGGCCGCGGGGCAAGCAGAGGGCTGCCAAGGTCATTCGCTTGTCTGTGCCCGTTTTTATCGTGTTTGTTTATCATATGTATGCACCGGGGTTACAGGCCAAAACCGAGAGAAGAGCAAGAAGAATTGGAAAGAAATTGGAAATCCATGTCCTTCGCTGCGAAATTTACTCTCTGGTTAAAATACGGATTTAGCAGAAGCTATCCTCCACAGCTTGGTACACCACCTCCCCTTGCGACTGATCCATTGCCCACCGAGCAGCCTCAAATGGCACAACAGCCTCCAGTTCCAGGTGTTATGCCACCACTCCCTCAACAGACGGGACCACAGCCTCTGTCTCAGCAGACAAATCAACAAGCTGAGCAGAACATAGATATCCGACAGCAAGAACAACAACCTCATTCCCACCTGACAGAGCAACAGCCAGGAGCTCCACAGAGAGAATACGAGCCGTTGCCAGTCCCAGCCCCATACCAACCACTTCCAACAGTTGCCCACAGTAGCAGCAACAACAACAACAACCTGTTATTCGAGCAATCTGGACAGGTAATCTCGCCGGTTTCTGGAAGTGGCTCTCCAATTCCTCACCAAACGGAATTACGAGAATCGCCGGCTGGCACAGCTGAAGTCCCCAACGGTGGACCTAAAGCTATTTAATCAGGCCCCAAAATTAACGCTATTTTTTGATACCACTTTTACTGTTCTTAACTCATTTCAAGATGTCTTCTCAATGTTTTCTTAATGTACCATGGCCTTTGGGGGAACTAACTATACTGTAATACCCTAGTATCCTATATCACCTCTCCAAGAGGAATGCTTATGCACTTTAATACCATTGCATTTCTTATGCCAAAATTCCATTAAAACGGTGCCAATAATAATTGCAACTTAGAGAATATATATATGATAATTACGGAAAGCCCTCTATGTTCGCCTTACTCTTATATTACATGCTCACGATAAACTTCAGTACTAAATAAATATGATTAACAATATGTGCAATAAAGAACCCATCACGTCTTATTCTAAACTTCAGTTTTCAGAACCAGCTTTAACTGCGCACTCTCCATCTCATATTGATCAACCTTCGCCTGGCTCAGGGCCAAGTTTGTCAAGAGCCATTTGATCCTTCTTCTTGCTTCACTAGGCTCTTTTGAAAAGGAGCCCAGGACCCGGAGTTCATCTTCAATCTTATTGATAGCCTGGTTCTCCATTGCAATCATCTGGCTGAGTATCCTCAGGTCAAGCCTACTCCTCAGTACATTATCCTCAACCAGCTGGTTGAAGGCAGCTGCGAGAACAGGTTTTCCAGGTTTGATTATCGAAGGGCGCCCGTTCTTTGAAATGACGGTGATGAGCTCTGCTTTTTCAAGAGCACGAAGGGTATTTTCACCATCCTTCTTGAAAAGGTCGGAGAGAATTATATCACTGTATCGGACACTGGCTTCATCTTCTGCATCAGGGCAGGGATACTTTCCTGTCTGAGTCTCCCCAAGACCTAGTTTTTTTATCAGGTACCATGCTTGTTCAGGAGTCCAGCCTCGGGAGCCTGAATCAACTTCCGTGATGAATATTTTAAGGATTTCTGCAGCGGACTGGTGTACTATTTGTTGAACGGCATCTACAGGAGGTTAGATTTAAGAACGAGTTTGATGTTAGTAAGCAGTAGTGGGAAGCTTACCCTTTGGAGTCAGACCTCTAGCTATCATACGTGCGAAAAACTCCAGATCTGTCAAGCGGCCCCCGAGCCTCTTGATACATTCGCCAAGTTCCTCATTAAACCTTTCATCCGCATAATCCACACCTTTAGCATCGTCGTCACCTGACACATGGCTTAAAACGAATCGTTTAGCCACTTCAGGCTTGCAGTCCGTAAACGATACTTGATGGAATACCTGATTTGGCAAAGCCTGGCTCAGAGTTTTGGAATAAGAAAGGTCCGAGGTGAGGAAAACAACATGCGCAATGTTGGTATATATCAATGCTGCGGCCCATTCTGCAAGTTTGTCGTAGACCATCTGGTTGTCCTTGCTCTTATGGAGGAAGTTGTCGATAACAACTACTGGCCGACGAGCAGGGTTTGCCTCCAGCCATTCATCATCATTCAAGTGGCTGTCCTTGTCTCCTTTCCTCCTTCCATCCAACGCAATCTTTTTCAGTGCCTTGGCAGTGCTTTGCAATATATTACCAAGCTGACTATCCAAAGTTTCAGAAAGCCCGGCTTTGGTACCAATTGCGCTCTGTGTTGCAACATCAACCACACTGCTGATACTATTCATCCAGGAAAATACTGGTCTGTAGCCAACCTCGGCGGCAGCGGCAGCTATCATGGTGCTGTCGCCCGGGGCCTCTTGGATGGGTTTGCAATCAATTACCAATTTGTTCTTGTAATTTTTGAGGGCTTCATCCAAAACGAACTCTTTCTTTCCTAAACCTCGTGGCCCATGCACAACAATAAAGGTATCGTTCCCTTCCACAAGCCAGTTCTGAATTTGCTGGGCATCCTCTTTCCTGTCTTCCCAGATCTCATTAAGACCTTTCGATTCATGAAATTGGTCACGATGGAGCGAGAGTAAGGAGTTAGCTTTTGTAGCCTGTCTTTGAACCCACATCCATAACCTGTTATCCTGTAGCTGAAGCGGAGGAGAAACTTTAAGCCTTATGAAAAAAGTTCGTATTGGGTCAAAAACAGCGACAGTGACTGCGGCCAAAATCGCAACAAGAATGGGAAGCACAATTCGAGGATGACTGAATATCCAGTCCCTTATCCAATGTGTCTTTATTTTTCTTTCGTAGCTAAATTGTAGGACCGTTCCTGCTTTCCCTCCACCTTCTTCTGTAGGGACCTTAAACCCATGAAGGCAGTTTTTTGCCATGACAGCGGATACCGGATTGGAAAAGTCAAGTAGAGCGTATCTTGGTACAACTTTTGACTCCGCTGACTGCGGAATGATGTCGGTCAATTTTCCATACGTCCTGGTGAGTGAGTAAAGGGACTCTTGAGTAAGCTCTGCTGCGGGTGCATCTTGAGATGCGGGTAGGAATTCAATTTTAACCCTTGAGCTCGGAAACCGATAGGATAAGTCCTCCACCCAAGGGCGCCCTCGCACAAGGGCAGCGCTGGCGGAGTTGAAGAGACTAAACCACGGTTTTACGGGATTCTCCTCCAAATGGCGGGTTACAGCTTTAATGATATCTGAGTCTGTAGTTTCAGGGCCATGGGATAACTTGACAAAAGCGCCACCTTCTGTAAGACGTGGAATAACTTGAGTGATTCTTGAATGGAATTCATTAGGGAGCACCTGCTCAACGACTGTCGAGGAGCCCGTAAGCTCAGCACCTTCGACTCCAAGTTTTTCTAATCGTTGTAAGACAATTGCGTTAGGGTTTATGTATGGGATTCGAGATAGCCAGCCTAAATGAACAGGAAGGACGCCTAGGATATTGCATTAGTATTTCTCATAATGCTATACCTTCAAGTTAACTTACTACTGATGAAAATTAGGGCTTCATTCGGGGCTTTTTTTATATACCCAGCTCTATGTGGCTCTGTTGCCGAAGCCTGACATATGTTCCTATAAATCTGGCACCGCCTCCTAGCTACACTCAAGGGCTGGCTTCTCCAAACTGTTTGCCCAGGACGAATGCCATAGACTACAGGAATCATATTGTGAGTGAGTGTAAGTACCTTTCAGAGCTTCGCAAGCTCAACAAAAGTATGAGATCAAGCACCAGGCCTCGGAACGGCCATTTCTCAGGCTTGCTTGAAGTTCTTTAGCAATTCCATAACATGACGTAGAGAATTCTTGGTTGAAATAAGGGATGTGGATCTATCACGTGATAGAGTCTATTAGAACTTTTCAGCTTTTTCATTTCAAGATGTGAACAGTTTACGAAATACACACAATGGGTTGGCTATGGAATAGCAGTCCGGCCCCGGCCGAGCAGGCGCAGAAAAAGGAGCCATCAGCCCCGGCGGCAAGCAATTCAAACCCATTCCCACCAAATACTACAGAAAACCCTACAGCTCAGAGATCTCAGAAACCTTTAGGCCGCGATGAGCTTGCAGAAGCTGAGCTGAACGAGCTGTTAAAGTCGCTGGATAACTCTTCCTCGTCTACTGAACAAAATGCGCCATCCACCTCTAAATCCCGAACCTCCAAGCAATTGCTCTCACAATCTATGGACTTTGAATCTCCATCTACACAATTCCAGGCGGAACCCCTCTACCCGAAAACCATGTCTTGCCGCACCGCTTTTGATTACGCGTATTTCTGCCAGTCCTTTGGAGGCCAATGGGTGAACGTCTATCGATACGGTGAACTCCGGTCCTGCAGTGAGCATTGGTCCGACTTTTGGTTCTGTATGCGCTCGAAGTCACTCCCCGACGAGGAAAGAGAGAAAGCCATTTCTGATAGATATAGGAGGAAAGCTATCAAGTACAAGACTGGCCCCAGTAGTGAAGACGTCTGGGAACTTAGAAAGGAGCCAGTTATAGGAGCATTCCAAGGGGACTATCTCGCTTTTGAGCGGGAGATGGAACAGTTAAAAAAGCAAGAAAACGGCACAGAAGTGAATAGAGAAAATGCAATGAAAGCTTGAGGGTGGGATATGTAACGGCGTTGGATTACATATTATGCCATATTAAGGGGGTTCAATTAAGTAACGGATGCATTGATTGTCTTTCTATATGTATTATTAGAGTGTTAGAATACCCTTTCCTATCTCTCCTCCCGGCGTTTGGGCGGAAAAGGACTTTTAAGACCATTTCGGTTGGTATATGTATATAATTAATTCTTGTTCTATATACTACGAACCATAAGCAAAGAAGTGTATAACTACCAAATTTATTCATGTCAAGCTCCATCTCTGCATCACCAGCCAAAAAAAAAAAAAAAAAAAAAAAAAAAAAAGCAAAAATCGAGACATTGGCAGGATTCAATGAACAAATTCCCCTCTGATAAAATCCGCCGTCATAACCAAAGCAACGAGCAAATATAAAAATGATCATACATATTAGTGTCGAAAAGAACGGAAATGCCACAGCTAAAAGCAGTATAAATAAGGGTACAAAAAGGGTCAAATCATGAATGATGCAGCTTTTCTGTTGGCAAAACCCGCTTACCTTCGTTCAAGAAGATATACAAAGACACAATAAATATTAATTGAAACGAATAGCAAATATCAGACAGAGGCTTGCTACTTTTACGCCGCGACTATCGGTATCTCCATTTGGCTCGGGGGAACAGCCTCTATTGCCGGACGCCGAACGATTCCTCCACTTGCTGGAAGATAAGATGCGCTACCCATGAGATACGAGTCGATTTCACGAGCGGCTTGTCGGCCTTCATTGATACCCCTAGAAATAGAAAGACGAGTTAATACGGTAGTCATTTTCAGGCCAGAGAGTTCAGCTTGAAGATGGTCTACATACCAGACAATAAGAGACTGTCCACGCCTACAATCCCCAGCAGCAAACACTCCAGGAATATTGGTTGAATAGTGGCCAGTAGGAGTCTTGATATTCTTCCGTGCATCTCTTTCGATCTTATCTCCTAGAAGTCGGTCCTCAGGGCCCAAGAAGCCCATTGAGAGGAGGACAAGGTCGGCAGGGAAGAACTGTTCACTGCCCTCGATGGTCTTCATATCCCATCCGCCCGAAGCACTCTTTGTCCACTCTACTCGGACTATATTAATGCCTTTGACATGGCCCTTTTCATCGCCAACAAACTCCTTCGACATGACACAGAATTCTCGTGGATCTTTGCCCATGTGTGTCTTGACTTCGCTGTGCCCGTAGTCTATACGGTATATTCGTGGCCACTGGGGCCATGGGTTGTCGCGAGCACGCTCCTGTGGAGGTTGAGGTAGAAGCTCGAAGTTGGTAACGGATTTCGCACCGTGACGAACTGAAGTTCCAATACAATCGTTGCCAGTATCGCCGCCACCAATTACGATGACGTCCTTGCCCTTTGCGGAGATATACTCGCCATCGCTTAGCTCAGAGTCGAGCAGTGACTTTGTGTTGCGGTGCAGGAATTCCATGGCGAAATGGATTCCCCCCAGATTGCGATTTGGAATTTTCAGGTCTCGCGCAACGGTAGCACCTGTAGCAATGACCACAGCATCATTCGCCTTTTGAAGGGATTGGAGAGACACTTCCTGGTCTGGGCCAACGACTGTGCCAGTGACAAATTTGATGCCTTCAGCTGCCATGAAATCTACTCGTCTCTGGACAACTTTCTTGTCCAACTTCATATTTGGGATTCCATACATCAACAAACCTCCAACACGGTCCGCACGTTCATACACCGTCACACTGTGTCCAGTGCGGTTTAGCTGGTCTGCAGCAGCCAAACCAGCAGGACCAGATCCAATGATTGCAACAGATTTTCCAGTCCGGCTGGGAGGCTGTTTCGGGACCATCCAGCCCATCTCAAATCCTCTGTCAATAATAGCACATTCGATCGACTTGATGCCAACTGGATCGTCGACAATTCCAAGAACACAGGCACCTTCACATGGAGCTGGGCAAACACGGCCGGTAAACTCTGGGAAATTGTTTGTCATGAGTAGCCTGTTGAGTGCATCTTGCCATTGATTCTGGAATACAAGCTCATTCCACTTTGGAATGACATTTGAAATTGGGCAGCCAGTATCGGACTGACAGAATGGGACACCGCAGTCCATGCATCTGGCAGATTGATATTTCAACTCATCCTCTGTAAGTCGTGGTGATAGCTCTTGCCAATCACGAGTACGAGTCCTTGAGCTCCTATACTTTTCATGACGCCTGGCATACTTCATGAAACCCTTTGTCTTGTCTAAGATCAAAGCAGTACGCTTTTTCTCTGTTTTGGCATCACCAATACTATCTTCAATGTCCAGAAGATCAGCCTTGGGTTGAGATTGGCCACGATGTTTATAGTCTGCCGTTTCATCTTGCTTTACTACAAGTTTTTGACGAGAGCTTGATTGTGTGAGTTCTAATTTCTTAGCTGCCTCAACTTTGGCTGCTTCCTCCTCGAGCACTCGCTTATAATCTGTTGGCAGAACCTTTATAATATGCGACAAGGCTTTGTTGAAATCAACCAAGACCCTGGCTGCAATCTCAGAACCAGTGTAATGGTGATGGTCTTCGATCAGTCCACGCAAGAAAGCAATTTCAGCGGGGTCCTCAACGCCAGACAGCTCAACCATCTCTATGTTGACTTTCCGATGAAAATCTCCAGCAGTATCAAGAATATATGCAATACCACCAGACATACCGGCAGCGAAATTTCGCCCTGTGGAGCCCAGAATTAACACACGGCCGCCAGTCATGTACTCACAGCCATGATCGCCAACTCCTTCAACAACAGCAGTTGCACCAGAGTTACGAACAGCAAACCGTTCAGCAGCAACACCACGGAAGTAGCAGTTTCCACTAGTGGCGCCATACAAGCAGACATTTCCGATAATGATATTTTTTTCCGCTTGGAATACAGCACCGCGAGGAGGGTAAATGATGAGACGACCTCCAGATAAACCCTTCCCAACATAGTCATTCGAATCACCCTCAAGTTCAAGCGTGACACCAGGGGCCAGGTAGGCTCCGAAAGACTGCCCCGCGGATCCTCTGATGTTGGCATGGATAGTATCCTGAGGTAGTCCAGCTTCCCCATATCGTTTACTGATTTGATAGGAGAGCGTGGCACCCATAGCACGGTCTGTGTTAACAATATCACACTCGACTCTGCAGGGAAGCCCCTTTTCTAAAGCCAATTCCGCCTCTGCAATGAGTTTGTTATCTAGGCGAGTATGAAGGCGATGATCCTGTTTTCTCACGTTATAAGTTGCCACTCCGGGCCTGAGGGAGTGCGCGGGAGTTAGTATAAGAGAAAGGTCGATGTTTTGCATGCGAGTAGATGCTAGGTCATCCCTGATCTTGAGAAGCTCGGCTCGTCCAACCATCTCGTTAATACTTCGGAAACCGAGCTTAGCCATGATTGCACGAAGCTCGTTAGCAATGTAGTAGAAGAAGTTGATAACATGCTCAGGGCTGCCCTGGAATTTCTCCCGCAGGACAGGGTCCTGGGTTGCTATTCCGACAGGGCAAGTATTCAAGTGACATTTTCTCATCATGACGCATCCCATTGCGATCAATGGAGCAGTTGCAAATCCCCATTCCTCGGCCCCTAGCAAACAGGCAATAGCAATATCTCGACCGGTTCTGAGCTGCCCGTCAGTCTGAACGATGACACGCCCACGTAGGTCATTTAGGACCAAAGTCTGATGAGTCTCAGCCAAACCTAGCTCCCATGGCAAACCAGCATATTTGATACCAGTCCATCGAGAAGCACCTGTACCTCCGTCGTGGCCAGCAATAAGAATATGATCTGCTTTAGCCTTTGCAACTCCGGATGCAACAATACCGACACCAACCTCTGAAACAAGCTTGACAGAAACACGAGCACGAGGATTAGAGCATTTGAGATCATAAATAAGTTGTTTAAGATCTTCAATAGAGTAGATATCATGGTGTGGTGGGGGAGAGATCAAACCGACACCAGGGGTAGAATGTCGGGTATGTGCAATAGACCCAGTGACTTTATGACCAGGCAATTCACCTCCTTCACCAGGCTTAGCACCTTGGGCCATCTTGATTTGCAGTTCATCTGCATCAGCTAGATAGCTGGAAGTGACGCCAAATCGGCCAGAAGCAATCTGTTTGATAGCAGATCTCATTGTGTCGCCGTTCTCGTTGATCTTGCTACGATTGGCATCCTCACCACCTTCACCAGTATTAGATTTACCACCAAGCCTGTTCATAGCAATAGCAAGGGTGGAATGGGATTCAAAGGAGATAGATCCATAAGACATGGCACCGGTGACAAAACGACGGACAATGTCAGTCCATGGCTCAACCTGGTCAATTGGGACAGGCATCCGTTGCTCAAAATCGAACTCTAGCATTCCACGCAATGTGCAGTTCTTGATCTGCTCATATTCTGCCTTAGCATATGCTTCATATGATTTGTCGTTTTTGGTACGGACGGCATCTTGCATATTGGCAATGCTGACTGGGTCGTTGATATGTGGCTCTCCTCCGTCTCGCCAGTGGTATTCTCCGGATTCAGGAAGGCCAGGTATTTCGGTAATTTGTCGAGATGGGAATCCTTTTTCATGAAAAGCAAATGCATCCTGCGCAATTGTTTCAAACGTCATTCCTCGAATCCTGCTCGCTGTTCCAACAAAACATCTATCAATGACACTGTCATCGATACCAAGGGCCTCAAAAATCTGCGCTCCCTTATAACTCTGCAATGTGGAAATACCCATTTTACTCATTACCTTCAGGATACCTCCGTCAACAGAATGTTTGTAGTTATTGACAACCTGGTCATCTGTAAGCTTCTTGCGGATTAGACCATCGCGGTTCATTTTAAGTATGCACTCTAATGCAAGGTACGGACAGATTCCATCAGCACCATAACCAACAAGAACACACATATGATGAACTTCGCGAGCTTCAGCAGTTTCTACTACAAGGGCAGCTAATGAACGCCATTTATTGCGAACAAGGTGGTGGTGGACTAGGCCGGTAGCCAAGAGTGCAGATACAGGAACTCGGTCAGTGCAAGTAGCTCGATCAGACAAAATCAAAACACGATCACCATTCTCGATGCCTGCAGTAGCTGATTCACATATAGCGTCGAGTGCGTCAAGATACCCCTGGACTCCATTTGATTTCTCAAAGGTGATATCAATGATTCTTACAGGCCAGTCTTTGTGAAGGGAGGTGATGTTTTTTATAGCGTCGAATTCACTAAGCGAGAGAATAGGGGATGGGAGGTGAAGACGATGGCACTGTGCTTCATCGATCTCAAGCAGATTGCCTTGGGGGCCGACATAACACTCCAAAGACATGACTATAGCCTCACGGATAGGATCGATAGGGGGATTGGTGACTTGGGCAAAGAGTTGGCGGAAGTATTCGTACATGAGACGCGGCTGCTGGGCAATGCAAGCAAGAGGAGCATCGTTACCCATTGAACCAAGTGCCTCTTTAGAGTCCGCAGCCATTGGGCCTAGGAGTAAGCTGACTTGTTCAAAAGTATACCCGAATGCCTTCAGTCGTGGATCTTGCTGCACGGTCAATCCATCTAACTTAGGTGAAAGCTCGATTGTTTTGTTGTCGATGAATTTCTGGTGGATTTTCGGCAGGCTGAGGAGCTGTTTCTCAATCCATTCGGCGAATGGCTGGCGACTTGCAACAGTTTGCTTTAATTCTGCATCATCGATAATCCTTCCAGCAACAGTATCGACAAGAAGCATTTTCCCAGGTTGCAAACGACCCTTTTCGATTACACGCTCCTGGTCGATATAGAGAGCACCAACTTCGGATGCACAGATGATTCTATCATCGTCCGTAATATAATATCTGCATGGCCTAAGACCATTACGATCCAAATTGGCGCCGCAGTATCGACCATCAGAGAAAGTGAATAGGGCCGGACCATCCCAAGGCTCCATCTGGCAGGCTGCCCATTCATAAAAGGCGGCCTTTGTTGTGTCCATGGCGGGATTGTCCTGCCAGGCTTCAGGTATCATTAGCATGACTGCTTCGGGGAGTGAGAGCACGCCGTTAATCGTCAGCAGCTCTAGCACATTGTCAAACGCTGCAGAGTCGGAGCCACCATCTTCTACAATGGGGTAGAGGAGGTCCAACTCCTCTCCGAATATTTCTGATTTAAGTACACCTTCTCTCGCCCTCATCCAATTCTTGTTTCCACGAAGGGTGTTTATTTCACCGTTGTGAGCTGCCCATCGGAGAGGCTGTGCACGATCCCACGAAGGGAAGGTGTTTGTGGAGAATCGAGAGTGAACCAGCGCAAAGTGACCTTCATAATCCACTGAAACGAGATCGTGATAATATTCATAAACCTGAACAGGGGCCAATTGTCCCTTGTATACGATGTTCTTATTACTAAGGGAACAAAGGTAAAACCAATTGGCAAGCCCAAGGATATGAGTGGCTCGTTTCCGCAATAAATACAGCTGCCGTTCAAAAAGCCGCTCATCGAAGAGGTCAGCGTGGGTTTCAAGGGGAGTATTACCATCCCCATATGCGTAATGAAGGACAACGATGGGTTGGTAAATGAATGGTTCACGAGACAGAGCAGCAGGGCCAAGTATGGTTGAATCATGTGGCACTTCTCTCCACCCAAGAACTCGAAGGTTCAGCTCTTTAGCAAGATTCTCAAATGTAGCCTGGGACTCCTTCAGAGCTACAAGGTCTGGCTTAAAAAAGAGATTCCCCACCGCATATTGTCCCAATGGCGGAAGAATAATATCGATATCTCTGGCAAAATGTTTCACAAAGAATTTATGGGGAATACTGGTCATGACACCGGCGCCATCACCGTCTCGGGCATCGGAGCCTACCGCCCCTCGATGGGTCATATTGCAAAGTAACCCTCGTGCTGCAGCAGATTCGGGTCAGACTCACTCTCAAAATTAGCAAGACAAACACCAGTGTGCGGTAAGACTTACCATCGCTGACAATTTTATGGCTCGCCTTTCCTTTGATATGACTAGAAACATGGTCATTGAGCATCCATTCCTTTTTAACTGAGGCCGAAGGGGACATACGCAGTGAAGCCTACACCACAGGCATCCTTCTCGAGCTCCGGGTCGTAGAGGCCCTGCTTCTGAGGCAAGGCTTCCGCCCAGCCATAACCGCTCTCAGCCTTATATGGGGAGTACTCGTCGGGAATATCCTCTTCAATAATTAAATCATACGGCTTCTCCAAGAGGCCCATTCTTCCTGCCGGTGAAGTGGCAGAGAGAGGTCACGCTTGTTTTATCCCAATTGCGTGCGGTTGTGAGTTGAAAACAATGGCGTTTGTTGTATCAGACCAAAAGCTGGAGGGAGGATCGATGAATGTGCAGGGTGAGTGAAGATGAAAAGAAGAGAAGGAGGGGTGGAAGGAAGAAGGTGAGTGTGTGTGGACGAGACAGGATGAAGCTAATGAGTAACTAGTGCCAGTACAGGACACCCTCGGAAGTTGCCCATTGTCTACGGTTGAGCCGTTCGGTTCCATTGCTCGTCTGGGTGTCTACCGGACGTGGGGGAGAGCGAGGGCCTACGGATTGAACTTCTGCGCTTCTCGTGGCAAATGCGCTCTGGGTGACATCCTCGGAAGGACGGTCTGGGGCAACCCGCGGGATCTCCTTCTAACGCAGCGCAGGAAGATCCTACCAAAGGCCTTGCGCTCTCTTCCGTCCAAGGTCGTTTTTTGGCGGAGGAAGAAAAAGTGACGAAGGAGGGAAAGATAAAAAGTGGGCACTTGTGCTAATCGACGCTCTCCTATTGGTCAGAACTGCTTATCTAAAGTTTTAACCTTAAAAAGCTTCGACCAAGCTGGAACGAACTTCTTGTTTTTATAGATGCAAAAGCAAGGAGAGAGAAACTTGTGGGCGGCGAGATATCAAGGGACAGGGGGATGCAAAGCCATGGAGACTACATGCTGATTCCATGCGCCATAGTCCGGTTGTGACTTGCTGTCTCAACGGCCAAAAAAGGACAGGCGAGACTTCCCCAGTTTCTTCTGCCTTGGCTTCTCCGTGGAAGCCGTGTGGCCCGGTGGGCCCTGCCCTATACCTCAACCTGGTAAAAAGCATGTGCTTCCGCTGCATATCCCCCACCGCGCTGCATTATTTACATCGGTTGAACGACCAGAGGAGAGCGATCATTGGCGGGTAATTTATCTCCAAATTCCGACATCGGCAGCTCGAGAGCCGCACTTTATTCGTCTCTGCCGATGCCTTATTTTGCTCAGGGGCTCCTTCAACCTGCAATATTTCTTTGGGATAGAGATCACTGAGGAACCTCAAAAACGCAAAATCAACATCGGACATGGACTTACGTAACTCAGTCTGTTCCCTGTGCGTTCTTCCTGGTAAAGGAGGGACATCGACACTATCGTTGGAGGATTGTTTAGCGTTGTTTAGGTAACAGTTAACGCCGACGCCGCATCGTATAAAACCGAAGACTGTCCTCACGTTCCCATCCATCGATAATGCCGAATCCTCGGCAAAATAACATATTCATCAGCCCCGGAACTTCCCGTCCCCTTTTTAACCCAAGAGCAAAAAAGCACTAAATAGGTGATCGGGTCTTTTCGGAAGATATCAATCACGTGGAACAGTTAGCATGTGCTCTTCGAGCGGTTTACTGGAAGAAATAGCAACAGTCATAAAAAATATAGAGCAAGAGTGTAGAGTACGTCTTGGGGGGATTCGCGGGCTATGCGCTGGCGGATATACACGCAGGCCAAAATATTATATACCCTTTTCTTCTGCAGCCGAACTCCGTGAATACGAAGTGTAGCCAAAGGCAACGGATAACAACGCTCAACAGGGCTCGGGAGTAGATGCTGACCCAGCTTTGTTGGGTGATGCTATTTCGACTTCTTGGGCTGCTTTCTGAGGCTGGTGATAATCCTCTACAAACGGAGCATCTAGGCCTAAGCCTGGTGGTGGAAAGAGGTATGACAGTACGGTCATCCAGGTGAATCCCATTACCAGACCGACAAAGAAGGTGAGGTTGAATAATTTGACCCAGCCTTGCATGGCGGGGGATTGGTCCTTGTTAACTGATGCAACGAGTCCGGCTGCTCAGGTAAGAAATCAATTTCTTATTCAATGCAACCGTCAAGCGAAGAAATGGACTTACGGATTTGAGACCATATGCTGACTGTAAATGCAGCAATTCCACGCCAGTTGAAGCCGTGCCGGAACCAATATATAGATGACGAGTCTCCCTTGTATAAGTCACATAGCTTGAGTGTCTGGCGTCGAACGATGAGATAGTCCGATAGCATTATCCCGTTGCTTATATGTAAGCTTCAGTCTGAAAGTTCATTTTGAGTCATTGCCTCCATGGAAATATCTTACGTCAAGGGGGCCATGAATATCCCAAAGCCAGATAGCACGGAGAGAAACTTGTCTGCACTGGCAAGAAGTTGCCATGGCCTTGTTTTTTTATTAGCTATCGGCATACTGGAGAGCCATGTATACACTCACTGAGATGCAAGCCCAACAATGACCATGATATAGCTTCCTCTCCTGATGTTGATATATTTGGGTTGCAGGCCGGCTAGATCCATCCCGGCTGACACGGAGTTTACGACAAGTGATATCTATATCCCAATCAGAAAGTTTCAATATTTGATAGGGATAGAAACTCGGGCTAGACTTACCGCTAGTTGCGTTGAGACTGTCCCTATTGAGGCAAAAAACACACCAGCCCGGATTCGTGGGCTAGATTTATAATGTTCCTGCATAGCAGCGAGAAGTTGAATTGGGCTCCAGATGATTTCTCCAAGGATATCCTTAGTAGCGCTAGTTACAATTATCCCAATCATAGCTGTGATTGTGATTGTGATAGGAGCAGCGACTAGTTGAGATAATGTTGGTGCTAGGGGGCGATTTGCATAACGTGTCCAGTCAGACTGCCCCAGGGTACCAGCACCCCATGCACCAAGGATAGCGGTTATTCCAAACATTACGCCCCATCCGACTGAACCTGTTGTTGCTGATTGGTGAAACATCGATCCAGGGCCTCCAGCGTTCTTTACCGCCCTATGAGTTACAGTTAAACAGGGGCCAGAACCATAATATGCTCAATTTATACGTACCAGGCCAAGATGCCGATGCATGTTGAACCGAATAAGATAAATGAGATACCAAATGGGATCTGTAGTCGTTCAGGGGAGATGAGGAGTAATGGTAGGAATACGATGTACCACAGGACCATTCCAATAAAATCGTTAGTTAACAGATGGGAGCTCTCAGAAAATGTGTTTTTCATGTGTGCAAATCCCGGAATGACTGCCCCTACGAGCACTCTGGTTGCCTGGCCTCCCCTATACGGACATCAGTTTTGGGGTCATCAGCGTCGATGTGGAACAGGAACTCACCAGTAAGATTGTATTCCGAACCAGATGCATCCAAGAAAGCATCGGAGGACGATAGGAACTGTTCTCACCATCATTAGTTTGGTATAGCTATTCCAATGGGAAACAGTGGCCACCGATTCAACATACAATATGACCCTCTCATACCCCATGAGAACCGTGAAGCGACAGAGAATCCGATATGATGCCGTTCACCCATCCAGCCGCATGCAACTGCAAGTAGCCCAGTGAATATTCCGCCCGCTGCCTTTTTTGTCATATTTACATCAGCCCTTAGAAACCTCCGGGTAAAATAATCCCAAAGAGTGATACATACAACGCATCCAATTGCTTGCTGGGGGCTTAGC
Source organism: Microsporum canis CBS 113480 (assembly GCF_000151145.1). Taxonomy (NCBI): domain Eukaryota; kingdom Fungi; phylum Ascomycota; class Eurotiomycetes; order Onygenales; family Arthrodermataceae; genus Microsporum; species Microsporum canis. The sequence goes on along the minus strand of NW_003299165.1, from coordinate 684,638 downwards.
CCAAAGGCCAAAAGAGTGCTTCCAGTAGTCCATGCCGAAATACATGAACCAGACACCGTCCAGTACCCTTATACGAACCCATCAGTTACATCAAATACATCTTTCTATCATCTTTATATTCAAATCTTGCAGCCGGAACCATCACATACCGGCGTAACCCCAAACACCCCAAGTTCGTCGCTCTGGAGGAATCGGTATCAAGTCTCTATTGCACCATACTGTGTTTTCATACGGCGAGTCCTCATCTATCGGCCTAGTAATAACTCAACTATATCAGCAATATTCCTCGACATAGTATTGCGCAGCCAATGCCGGCTTACACAGCCAACCTGCTCTTCAACCTTGCCCAATCGACCATCCTGACGACTCAAATGGCTATATAACCGGCAGATAAAGCAATGAAGCGGTCGAGGCGGCGGAAGCGGAGCCCTTGTGGGGTCTTATACGGAGATCTGGGGTAACAAGCCGCAGGGTCAGAGTAAAATAGTTCGGCTGGCATTCTGGCTATACTCGAAGCATTTGTCTACCAGGATCATACAAACCAATGAGGGCGAAACGGCCTGTTGATCGTAAATCCGCCATTACATACCATAGTACGCCCTTGCCACTTGATCCCCGATATTCTACTTACTATGTATACTGATTGCAAAGGCTTTAGCGGAGATAGAGCAGTTTGTTTGAAACAAGCATCTGGTCATGTGTAAGAGCGAAGATAAACGAAGCGCCCCTGTCCTTGAATGGGGAGACTAGGGGAAATACCAGATCGGAGCAACTCCTAGCTGCATCTTCCTGTCGCTATCTTGATCTAGTTAGGCGAGAAGGTAGATTTAAAATGGTTAAATGGCTTGCCGGAGACGTTTGACGATGAGCCCCCTATTTGCCTCCTAACGGCTTGACCCACGCGAGAATAAAAGTTACCAAGTTGATGGGACGAGGTGGCTGAAGATGATAGCAGCGATTGACTATATAGAAGCGACGATATATGATATACCAAAGTGACAAGGGTCAAGGAAGCATATACATATAGTAACTAACTCATCAGTCGTATGGAGGTAGATAGCTAAGAGATGGCATTCAGTCTCATGGCGACATAGTCCTCAGAAGTGATAGGCTCATACTTCTTTGGCCTATCCGGACCATAACAGCCAGGCAGACAATCAATCACCTTGTCCTTGTTCGCTGCAATAAAGTACGGGATCGAATATCTGGCCCTACTCATCCTCCGACCAGAGCCATCAGTCTTCTCACTCCCCACTGGCGGAGCTCTGACACGGTGCATTGTCGACCGAAGCGTATCATTGCTCCATCTCATCAAGAAATCACCAATGTTCACCACCATGGTGCCAGGAATGTATGGCACCGAGTTGAACACGCCCTGCTTATGAATATCTTCAACCTCCAGCCCACCAACATCGTCCTGGAAGAGTAGCGTCATCGTACCAAAGTCAGTATGGGCGGCGATGCGCTCCTTTTCACCTTTACGGAGCAGCTCCTCCTCCACTGGCGGATAGTGAAGCAGTCTGGTCTGGTTATCCTTCATTGTATGGTAGGATTCGAAGAAGTGCTCGTCCAGGTCCATGCCTATTGCTACGGCGCGCAGGATATCCTGACCGACGCCATGGTTGATCTGGAAGAAGTCGTTGAAGAACGCACGGAAACCAGGGATGGTAGACTCTGGCAGCCAGATGTTGGGAGTTATCTCATCGTCTTCTCGTCCCATCTCGAACGACTCCTTGACGTCGGGAATCTTGCGGAGCTCGCCGACGGTCTCTCTGTCGAACACCATCTGCGTCACTTTTTCACGGCCTATGCCGGAGTAGCCTCGATGCCACCAGCCCTCAGGCGGGTGCGGCGCCCTGTCCTTCTCGGACTGAGGGAGCTCGAAGAGTCTTTGGCTCTGTTATGTATCAGTGGCCAGTTAATATACATATATGACCCCTAGCTATTGTGCTGACAGGGCTTTAGTTACCCAGGAAAATGCCTCGTCGACAACCTCCTGAGGGACGCCGTGATTCTTCAGGTAGACAAAACCGACATCCCGAAAGGCTTCGAAGATCTTTTGGGCTGTGGCTTTTGCCTCCTCTGCGCTTCCGTCATGAAAGGGGGCAAAGTCAACGACTGGAATTTGGCTCATGGTTAGTAGATATATCGCTTGTACAGTGTGAAAATGATGACTGTATGGGTTAAAATATCTATAGATGCAGAGAGAGAACTTCTGCTGATATCTGTCATATTGTAACTATTCAGCCCCAAGCCTTTCGTATACAAATATCAAATATTCGCCCCCCCACCATGCAACTAACTGCCACATGGCAAACTTGAACGCATCTCTTCTCCGTCCGCAGCATCTCCGAACCCGTTAGAACACCATCAAACCGCTCGGTAAAGCTTGAACTTCCCCCGGCGAGGAAAAGATTTTCCTTCAGATGCAGAGCCCCCGGCATAAAACACCGTGGATTGGTGGAATCTTCATGCCTGCGAACTGCCGTTTTAGCATAGCGAAGCGCCCAGGAAATCCGAGAGGTGGAAATTTCTGTTTGCTCGAGCGTTGGCTTCTTGAGCCTTAAAAAAAAAGTGTTTTTGACAGCTCAACAGACATTCAATAGGCCTGGCGTCCGCACAGACTCGTACTCGAACAACCATGAGAAATATGTTAAATGTTGTTTACGATGATCTCTCTTCTTATCCCCCCCCCTTCGTATCCTCCGTCTTAGTGCCCGGAAGTCGGAGATGGAGGGCTGGAGATGCCGTATACGGCTTCTCCAGACCCCTTAAGATCTATTGAACTAAACTCCACCGTCTCACCGGCCATAATAGAGCTTAGCGTGTGGGGGAGGGCTGCGACGAAGGGAGAAGTAAGCTTCTAGGCCTTCTTAATTCCTCGCATCAGGGGATCCCGTAGTTTCCGATCTCTCGCCCGGATTCGGTGGTTGTTAAAGCCATATGTAGAGCATTAAACCCCTCCCCGGTTGCCCTTTTTCCTGTTTGAAAATATCCACAGTTGTTCTTGTTGGCCGTCGCGTAGGCCAGTTCACCGAAAAGGTACCGCTATCTTTACTGTCGATACTACCTCGCAATAAATCAAGTGATATTGCGGACCCAGTTAGATTGGGGTGAGCATGGCAGACAGCGTTCCAAAACAATACCCAAAACAGCGAAAGAGCTTCCAGATAGAAACTCGCTTTGGGGGAGCTAGGGAACTGAAGAGCCGCAAGGATAGGCCGTGCGATGCCTGTCGCAAGAGAAAGACTGCATGTGTCATTGTGACTAAACCACCATGTTAGTTGTTGCCCCTGTATACTCACACGCAAACATCCCTTCTCGTTGATGTCATATAGTTGCTGAATTTTCTAATACAGGCCGCTTCTGCGAGAGCAAATGCCAGACTTGCTCATTTATATCAACACCGAAACCACGACGCCGATCACCCGCTAAAGAGCAAGGGAAAGGAAGCGAAAATGGCACTTCTCCTTCTGCCAGTGGATCGACTCATACCAGCAGTCCGAGGCCTAACAAAGCCGCGCTTTACCATTCACCATCCGACCAGCTGGGCAGAAGTGGGATAGAGGCTTTGAGTCCCATATCGACGCTGAGTGTATCAGACCAGAAACGCACAGCAACCGCAGCAGTGCCTGAATACCCAGACCCCGTACCGGGTCATCCACAAGTCATACCCATCTCCGGGCCACCATTCACTCATCCACAAGACTATTCATACTTCACCAACCCTACCGCACCTCCCCATGCTGTACCTTTGACCACAGGTGGTATAAACAATGGGTGCGCCCTCGACGAAATTACAGGCCATACAGCTCATTTCATTGGCCTATCAGGGGAACAAGACATGGATCTTCTCTCGTCTTTTCGCTCAGACATTCTCAATGAAACAAACTATGTTGACGTCAACTTCTGCCGAGTCGAACCTGGGGATCCGGCACAGGGTCTTCCACCGGTACACTTCTCAGTAGTCCGCGACTGGTTCCCAGAACGAGACCATAAGGCGAAAATGATAGCTTCAAACGGAGTAGAAGGGATAGTAGGTGATCGGGCCGATAGCCTGGTACGGCTATACTTTGAACATGTGCATCCTGCATTCCCAATATTGTCCAAGGGGAGGTTCCTGAGAGAATATATGCAGGATAAATACAAGATCCCGCCATCTTTAAGGGGTGCAGTGTACGGGCTTGCAAGCCCATTCATGAACCAGGACAGCGCGCTCTCTGGAACCCAACCTATCAACCAAGCAGATCTCTTCGAACACGTCCACTCCTCGCTGAACAGGGAGCTAGAGTCTCCCAAGATAGCAACGCTCCAAGCCTGTCTGCTCGTCTTGCACGAACAGCCCGCTGAGAATGGAACGACTGAAAGTCCAAAGGTATGGGCCTTCTCAGGCCAGGCAGTTTCATGCGCACACGCACTGGGCTTACACCGCGATCCGACCTTCTGGGATATACCAGACCAGGAGAAGAGGCTTCGCCGGAAGCTATGGTGGGCAACTTACTATACTGACAAGTGGACGTCGATATGTCACGGTAACCCACCGCACATCCATCATGGCTCTTTCGATACCAAGGATATTGAAATCGAAGATCTCGTGTCAGACGAGGATGTGGCTGGCCAGACATTCCCGGCGTTTGTGCGAGAGGGTGACTGGCCATGTGCATTATCATTAGCTGTACGGTTCATTGAGCGGATAAAATTGACCAAACTATTGGATAATGTGCTTGGATGTTCATTGTAAGCTTTAGCTCTTCAGCCTGGGCTGTGTGTGTTTATTGAGCATGACATATGGCTCTCCGGCAAGTAACTGTGTTGGCTGATGCTTGACAGCACGCTCGCTGGATATAGCGAGTCCATCAAGGGATATCTCGCGAAGGAAGAGCCGCTGCTCAGATGCCAGGCTGCGTTGCAGGATTGGATGTCGTTTCTCCCACAGTGTCTGGGCCTTTCCTTCTCACAGCAACGACTTGGCCGTTGCATCAATGGTGTGTTTTATGGAGACACTTATATAGTATATATGGAAAGAAATAGCCCCTGCTAATGCCATAATAGCATCCCTCCATCTATCCTTCTATGCGACTGAGACACTCCTTTTCAGAGCCCTGATGGCTCCGGCAACCGTGCATTCCAAAACAACGCCCTCTTCTAGCCTTAGACGACACTTCGACAGCGCTATAACCTGCTTTCAATCCTTTGTCCGGTTCGTCAGTACTATTAGACAAGATACCCTGCAGTCCTTCTGGGGTCGTCGTAAGTCTCACATCTGCTCATTCTGGATTCTTGTTCCTAACACGTCGTAGATGCACGCAGCAACTTCATTCTTTGCACTAATTTTCTTGTGTACCTGTTTCTCTGTGCCTTCACGTCTGACCGGGTCATAGCCGCTTACGAAATGTTGGAATCTTTCCACAAGTCGATCAAGCATCTCTTGTCATTGACAGATGAGAGGAATGCCGGTCTCTTGAGGCCGGCTGTGCTTCGGATCGACTCGTTCTTCGGACAGGCAGTGGAAATTATGAGCTCGCAAGCTGGTTCCGTTTCACCTGCAATGGCAGTAGGAGTCTTGGAGGAGCAGCAATGGGCGGTTTGAGAGCGTTTGTTTATAATGAGTATTCCTCGTGGCATACAGATATCTTGTTTGGCCTTGTCGGGGGTTTTGTGGTCAATTGACTTATGTTTAATGTTGTATGTTTGATGTTGTTGATGATGATTATGATTTAGAGTGCCAAGACAGAACTAGACGAACATAAAAGCAGAAATATGAACGAGCCTGTTATTGCTACCTAGGTATTATTTTCACCAAGTAAATACCACATCTATGATCGAATCCTTATGAAAAGAAAAACTTGTATTTTTTGATGGACTCAAGGAAAAAGGGGATGAGGAACATCTGTTTGAATGGCATGATTAACCGACCCTCCGCCCTATCCTGTGTATGTTGGTAAAGGTTTTTCAGTTCGTTCAGAAGAGTGGGAAAAAAAGGAAAATGGTCATCAAAAGGACATAGGAAAGACACATTAGAAAAACACATGGTATGCACTCATTAGGAAAGAAAAAAAGACATGATGAACCCAGCGCCCCTTGGTATGATGGTTTTTTGAGAAATTATGAATTTTTTTTTTTGGTGAATCGTTAAAACGTGGAGGAAGGTTTCTTTGTCAAGATGGGCGAGGCGTTTAGTCGACTTCCTCGACGGTTGGGCCGTCATCGTGCTGGGCAGCGCCTCCTGGGCCACCGGCACCGGGGAAACCGCCTGGACCACCAGCACCAGCACCAGGGAAGCCACCAGGGCCACCTTCGCCACCGGCGCCGTAGAACTTCATCATGATAGGGTTGGCAACACTGTTAGGAAAAGTTAGTCGATATTCGAATGCACATATATGAGTTAGGATAGGATTGGATTGACATACCCTTCAAGCTCCTTCTGTTGGGATTCATATTCATCCTTAGTGGCGGTCTGGTTGTCGTCGAGCCAAGCAACAACCTTGTCGATCTCGGTCTTGAGTTTCTCCTTGTCAGCAGCGTCGAGCTTCTCGTCGACCTTGGAGTCGCTCAAGGTGTTCTTGAGAGAGTAGGCATAGGACTCGAGGCCGTTCTTAGCACCGATACGGGCAGTCTCGGCTTCATCCTCAGCCTTGTACTTCTCAGCCTCAGCAAGCATACGCTCGATCTCCTCCTTGGACAGACGGCCCTTGTCGTTGGTGATGACAATCTTGTTGGTCTTTCCAGTACCCTTCTCGAGAGCAGAGACGTTCATGATACCGTTGGCATCGACATCGAAGGTGACCTCGATCTGAGGAACACCACGGGGAGCAGGTGGGATACCGGTGAGCTCGAACTTTCCGAGCAAGTTGTTGTCCTTGGTGCGGGCACGCTCACCCTCGAAGACCTGGATCAAAACACCAGGCTGGTTGTCAGAGAAGGTAGAGAAGGTCTCTGACTTCTTGGTAGGAATGGTGGTATTGCGCTTGATAAGTGGGGTCATGACACCACCAGCTGTCTCGATACCAAGGGAGAGAGGAGCGACATCGAGCAAGAGGATCTCGTTGGTGGACTTGGAGGAAGTGTCTCCGGAGAGAATGGCAGCCTGGACGGCGGCACCGTAGGCAACGGCCTCATCGGGGTTGATAGACTTGTTTGGCTCCTTGCCATTGAAGAAGTCGGAGACCATCTTCTGGATCTTGGGAATACGGGTAGAACCACCGACGAGGACAATCTCGTGGACGGAGGACTTGTCGATCTTGGCATCACGGAGGACACGCTCGACTGGCTCCATGGTGGAGCGGAAGAGATCCTGGCAAAGCTCCTCGAAACGGGCACGGGTGATGGAGGTGTAGAAGTCAACACCTTCGTAGAGAGAGTCGATCTCAATGGAGGTCTGAGCAGCAGAGGAGAGGGTACGCTTAGCACGCTCACAAGCAGTTCGGAGACGGCGGAGAGCACGGGCATTGGTGGACAGATCCTATTTATTGCAATATTAGCATCTTGTTTCTGTGAATAGAAATGAGCGGAATGGCTTACCTTCTTGTTCTTACGCTTGAACTCGTTGACAAAGTGGTTGACGAGACGGTTGTCAAAGTCCTCACCACCCAAGTGAGTGTCACCAGCAGTGGACTTGACCTCGAAGATACCCTCTTCGATGGTAAGGAGGGAGACATCGAAGGTACCACCACCAAGATCGAAGATGAGGACGTTGCGTTCACCCTCGGTCTTCTTGTCAAGACCATAAGCAATGGCAGCAGCAGTGGGTTCGTTGATGATACGGAGGACGTTGAGACCGGCAATCAGACCGGCATCCTTGGTAGCCTGACGCTGAGAGTCGTTGAAGTAGGCGGGGACAGTGATGACAGCGTTGTTGACGGTGCCACCGAGGTAGGCCTCAGCAGTCTCACGCATCTTGGTGAGGACCATGGAAGAGATTTCCTCTGGGGTGAACTGCTTCTCCTCACCCTTGAACTCGACCTGGACAATGGGCTTGCCACCCTTCTCGACGATCTTGAAGGGGAAGTGCTTCATGTCGGCCTGAACCTCAGCATCGTTGAACTTGCGTCCAATAAGACGCTTGGCGTCAAAGACGGTGTTGACCGGGTTCATGGCGACCTGATTCTTTGCGGCATCTCCAATGAGACGCTCGGTGTCTGTGAAGGCAACGAAGGAGGGGGTAGTTCGGTTACCCTGGTCGTTGGCAATGATTTCGATGCGGTCATCACGGAAGATACCCACGCAGGAGTACGTGGTACCCAAATCGATACCTGAGTAGCTGTTAGCATGTTGCCGCTCCTGATGCCGTTCCTGAGTAAGGAAGATGATGTTGACTTACCGACAGCTGGCGCCATTGTGAATGTGTGTGTGTTTATGTGAAGGAGGTAAAGTGGTATACAAAAGAGAAGAAGGGAATGATGCTTCTAGAGTGTGTGAAGCTGTCTCTGATCAAGCTGTGATCGAGATGATGTTGATGTTTTGGTGGTGTTTTTTGTTGTGTGGGTGTGAGAGAAGAAAGAGAAGAAGAAGTTGTGCGAGATGAAATATGTTTATATGCGGGCGGTGAGGTTTTTCTCTCTACCTGCTGGAAGCTTCTAGCATCTTCGCCTGGTTCCACCCTTCTGCTCCTTTCACGTCACCTTTCTCTTCACTTTCTCGCATCTTCTCCCGTGTTGTCTGGCTGTCCAGCAGTGGCTCGACTGTTCTAGTTATCTATACCATGCCTTACTCTCCTACAGCGCTGTCGTCCGTCTTCCTGCTTCATGTTTACTATCAACAAAAAACTTCATCTTTTTCGAGATGGGCTTATGACGTAATCAAGGTGGGATGAAGTTTTGGTGGAAAGTTCGCGAAGGTACCTGAGTTTACATGCATTCTTCGCGGGGACAAGAAGTATCTCGAAGGTAGCTCGCCACGGAAGTCAATTCATAGAGAACAAGTTACAGCCCAAGAGAGACAGCCAGGGAGACACTTCTGTACTTCTACCACTCTTTACTGCCTTCTGCTACGTTGATGTTTTCTTCCAAGATGTATGTCACGTGACAGACAATGACTAAGCTATCTTGACCTTCCTAACTTGGCGCCGAACTTCAACTTCACATCTTTCTCTTCACTCGCGGGCAACTTCACGCTGCTGGACTCTGCTGCTGCATACCGCTCTTACCACGCGCGCTTCGACTGATATACTTACAATGGGTGACCACACCGAGACGACGCTTCCTGGAGACGACGTTTCCATGGATACCTCCGTGGACAAGGGCAAGGGCAAGGCCGTCGAGCGCGTCCCCGACGACGTTGAGATGGAGGGAGAGGACAGCTCAGAAGATGAAGATGACCTTGTAAGTTAATTGTCCGGTCTTTTCAATATTAATGCGATGTAATACTGATGTGGTTTCTAGGAGGACGGTAAGACGTGATGCGCACCGATAGCCAACCCGGTTCAAGTACTTACTCTCGCATAGCTGTCGACGAGGACGAAGAAGGCGGAAATGATAACCTCGAGCCCATCTCCACAGACAACATCCTACCTAGCGGCAGACGCACGCGCGGCAAGGAGGTCAACTACGCCGAACTCGCGGCCAAGGAGAAGGAGGCCGGTGATGCTGCCATGGACGACGACGACGACGAGGATTTCAAGGCTCCCATCGATGATGAGATGGAACATTGAGTAGCATGCGCCTTGTAGCGAACATAAAACTGCACTTCCCATCTTCAAACCTCATATCTCTAGTTTCGCAGGCGCGGGTGTTCTGAGCCAATTTGCCTCTTTGTGATTCTTCTCTTTTTTCCCTTTCTCAAATTTCACTTTCTTCTGTGGCAGGATGGGGGCTGGCTGGCGGATTGATGGAACGGTCTTCAAAGGGAAAAATATACAAAACACACAGCAACAGTTCGGACGAAATTTTATGGGATGGGGCGATTCAAGGACGTACTCAAACGAACCAGACAGTGATCGGGGAGACTCTCGGCAAATTGTCTTTTCACAGTACCCTTTCATAGTCACGAATCAAATCTACTTATCAGCAGTAACTCCTTAACTCGACCAATTATCTAGCTCCTATTCGCGTTCCTGCGCCTTTTACCTCTTCTTCCAACCAACAGTCGTTATCCTGCTGACTAAGCACGAAATGAACGCATCGATCTAAAATTAAATGCAAGAAAACGACAAGGTCTCCTTATTCTCTTTTTTCTCCTGCTTCTTCCCCTTCCTGCGTCCCCTGCTCGAACAATGTCTCCGGTCTCTCTCTCTTGTCTCCGTGAATAAAATGGCGTCTAGGTAAGATATCCACAGATTCTTCCCCAACCAAAGAGGCTGGCGCAGTACAGTGTTACTTACAATGAATATACCAGATTCACCCACTCGACTCTCCACCAGCGAGATCCACGGTCTTCCTCCTCGCTGTTCGATTCATATAACGGTGGCAGTAGTAGGTCGCCCGCACAAGTCAGTAGTCGATCGCCCTCGCGGCCCGGTGGATATGCACAGGGGTATTCGAATGGACATATAGGTGGTGTCGGTGGTGATGGGTCCACGTACAGGACCGCCACACCGAATTCAAAGTCAGTCCTTCCATCCGCCCTATGATTACTATACCTATATATATACCTACTACTCACACGACGGTTATAGAGGCCAATATTCCGATGCGGTGCTTTCCTCGCTTGAGTCGCAGAATGACTCTGAGATAGCTGGCATCACCGCCAAGGTAAAGATGTTGAAAGATGTAACCTCTCCCCCTTCTCCCTGAAATCTACGGCTAAGATATTTTGCTAATATACTCTATAGATCACAGTAGCTATAGGCGAAGAGATAAGGGAATCAAGCTCCCTCGCTGAAAAGATGAATGATGCCTTCGATTCCTCCCGGGTCAAGCTACGGGGTACTATGAATCGAATGCTTAGGATGGCTGAGCGAACGGGCGTAGGCTGGCGAGTCTGGCTGGGCTTTTTCGTCTTCGTCTTTTTCCTCTTCGCATATGTTTGGCTATCATAGCCTGTTCTACCGTTCGCGTCGAACTGGATCCGATCGAACAGGTCAATACAAACTATATCGCTCACCTTCTTTCGTTGATGTTGGATACTTCGTTTCTCATCGGCGAACTGTACTGGATATAACCTTTTTTTTGCCTTGGGATAACTCATTAGAGGAGTTAGGGATTTCTGGTTTGTCTTCCGCCGGGCCTTGGGATGCTGTTGCTACGTACAATGATGCTTGACGCCTAACTCTCTCACTTCTTTCTCTGTGCATATGTTTGGAGTATCATGCGCATGAGGCTCTTCTGCTCGCTCTATTCTTTTCTTCAGCAAAGGCTTATTCTTAGCATGGAATCTAACACGTTGTAATGTCACTCATCCGCTGAACCATTTTCATATAAAAATAATAATTGTATTGATCATGATAATCTAAACTGGGTATATCGCCTGTTCACAAATCATCCAGGTCGGACTCCTCGTCCGCCTGCCTTCGACTTCGTCGCCGGGATATACTTAGTGGATTCTCCGGCAACATGCCGCTGGAGTCGAAATCTATACTATCGTCATTTCCTCCCCATCGTTCAAGGAAGAGCCGTTCAGCTTCAGTCTCTCGCCGGGGGGCGGAGGGCGTAAGACGGGGTATTGCCCCTCGAGGTAGACTGGCTAGACTTAGCCTCGAATTCTCCACGTCCGTATCATCCTCTTCCTCTTCATCATCATCATCATCATAAACATCCTCGTCGGAGTCTGTATGTTCCCATTCCTGCTGTCGAGAGGGAGTCTCTTGCGGCGCATCCGGTACGCTGCCATCCAAATCTCGTTCCATCATCATATGTGAATCTCCCGGTGTTCTTCTAGTTGGTGTGCGTGCCTCGCTAGTATCATCATATCCATCTCTATCTCTATCCTCTTCTTCCTCTTCCTCGCTCCCTTCCTCTTCATCATCATCATCGTCATCATCTGAGCCGCCGTCCAGCGCCTCAGGAACATCATCATCTAGATCCCGCTCCATCATCCCTTCTTCTTCATCGTCCGGAAACTCCTCTTCTTCATCTTCATATCCTTCCTCGCCTTCCTCCACAAGCCCAAATCCTTCAACGTCGCCGTCAGGGATATCACCGTCCAAATCCCTCTCCATACCCGCGTCTCCCTCTTCACCCTCCCCTGCGCCTCCCTGGCCATCCAATCCCATACCAACACCTTCACCACCTTCAATTCCTTCCATAAACTCTTCTTCCTCCACATCTCCTTCACCGACCCCCGCGCCAACACCCTCTTCACATTCCATCTCCTCTTCTCGAATGCCCATCATAGTCTTGGGGAAACCTGCAGGTCGGATCCATGAGTACCCAAAAGAAGCGATGTTCTGTTTTCGTAGTTTTAGAGCGCGTTCTTCTAAGAGTAATGCGGAGAGCGGGTCAAATGATGCAGAGAACAGAGGGGTTGCCGTTGTTGTCGAGCGTGCATTTCGACGGCCGGATTGTGGATGCTGTCCATTGGTGGTTGCGTTTTGCGAGGAGTTGGCTACAGATCGCCCCGTGTACGAGGATGAGTACCATAACGTATGAGACTATGAAGAACGATAGATTAGCAACCGCTTCATTATGGCTGTCGGTTTTGTAAACTCACATCTCTGGGCTCTATCAACGGGAGAGAACCAAACATCATCCTGCTAATTAGCCCAGTATTGTTGCCCTGGAGCTATATAGCCCGAGTAGATAATGAGTTGGGGTATCGACCAAGTTTCAGAGCTCCAGACCGGCCTATAATACACTTTTTGTCTATCCGTTGATATGTTCGTTGGTTTATGAGGCTCAAGAGCTCTCAAGAGTGTTTAGTCATGTAGAAGGGCTTGGCACAAACAGAAGGCTCCCTACAACAGCCAAAATACACATATGGCAGGCTACATGAGTATTGCAAAGGTAAACTGTTGATGAAGGTTACTCAAAGATAATATCTTCGTATTCTAGATGAGACTTAATGATCAAATACAGCAAGGGAGCATCGCATGGGTGAGGTCAGATTGAACAATGTCCAGTTCACTATCCAAGGAGTATTATAAAAACCGATAGATGTCCGATGCCCGATGTGCTGCACCTTCTGACAAGTAATATGCGCCCTGCTATGACTAATTCTTATGGCAGGCGGGATAGCCCATTATATCCCTGACACAGACATCGGGGTCCAGGCAGAGGAGTCCTCCCTTACAGCAGTTGTGAGTAAAAATGTTCATGCAGGTAACCCCCTCACAGATCCATGGTGCATAGTTGGGGCAGTTTATATTCGCCTCTGAGCGACCACGAACTGCACCAGAGTGGTTAGGGGGGATGCCGTGATTGGGATCCCCAGGCTGAATAGGAGCAGAAATAGTACCAAGGTCGAGGTTGAGAATCTCGTTGTTATCAGTTGCAGCATCACGCTTGAACGGCTTGACCGACATCTTGTTCTGAAGCTTGCTTGTGTCGATGACGGTTCCGGGGGCCCTAGTAAACTGCCCGGTGGCTGGGGCGGCTGATGGTTGAGTTGGAGTGGCCTGAACGTATGCCACGAGAGCAGCAAAACCAACGAAGAGGGAGATAGTAAGCTTCATATTTGCTTGTTGGAATTATCAAACCTATTTGATGGTGTTGTCAGATGTTGCAGGTGTTGTAGCAGGCAGATTCTTGTAGATAGGCAGTTGGGAGTTTCTAGGAACAGAATCCCTGGCTTATGAAAAGAAACAGCCTTTTATACAGTCTCCTTTGCCAGTGTATTCTGCCTGTCGATAACCATCTTCAGTGACTCGCCATTGACTGATCCAGCCCAACGGGCCAGTCAGTGATGCTTGGGGGTATCAACATGGTTATCCAACCGGCAATAGCATGAAGGCATCGAAACAGTGACTTGTAGCACGTAGTCATTCACATCACAGCCATGGACTAGGCAGCAGCCTCATCTCGTGAATGTCATTCTGATATTGAACGATGTCGCTGTTTTATCTTCACTTCTTGGTCGAGCAAGCTCTCACGTGGGCTCAGGCACGCCAAGAAAAGTGCTAGTTACCCGGATAAAATTTTCGGGGGTCAAAAGCGACATCGGCTGCAAGGGACAGCCAAGGTTCAAGTCTCAGCTTCAATCTCCGTCTTTTCAAGATTGTTTCCTTTTCGTAGATAATATTCCTTTCGATTTACGACTCTTGTTTATCTTTAAAACGAAAACGAAAAAGAATCTGCTTCAATTGAAGAAAAAATGTCTCCATCTGCAATTGCTGTTGCCGGAGCGGGCTCTGCGACTAAGGATGTCAAGAGAGAGTCTGGCACTGCTCGTTTGTTGGGATCAGGTATGTCTAGTTCATTCAATATAGCTGGAGATCTGTTACTGACTTGCTTCACTAGGGTCTGCTGGAATTGCGGAACTGCTCATCTTCCATCCGGTAAATGGCATTGCGATCTTGAAATGCATGTGAAGGGGACAAATGACTGAGAAGTTTGTACTGGCCAGGTCGATACAACTGCCAAACGTCTTATGAGCAACCAGGGAAGGGTATGCAGTCCTTCAGGCACCTCTCGGCTTTAACTCATCGCTAACCTCTACCCTCGTTAGATTACCAACATTTCCGAGTTGAACAAGGTCGTTTTTAAGGACTTCTCCTCCGCCGGAGTTGCGCGCAAGTTCACATCCCTCTTCCCCGGCCTTGGGTACGCTGCTGGATACAAGGTACGCACGTTTTTCTAGTATGGCAGGCACAGCACTGGTCCCCTTTCTAACGGGCGGCAGGTTCTGCAAAGAATATACAAGTATGGCGGTCAGCCATTTGTGCGCGATTATCTGGGCACGAATTATGGAAAGGATTTCGATAATGCTTTTGGAAAGGGTACCGGCAAGGCCATCATGCATGCCACCGCTGGAAGGTATACAGCAATGAACCTCTTTTTCTCTGTGGGTATAGACCGCTGACAGCATTCCAGTTTGATTGGTATCGGTGAAATCGTCCTCCTGCCACTGGACGTCCTCAAGATCAAGCGACAAACCAACCCAGAGGCTTTCCGAGGCAGGGGTCTATTCAAGATCATTGCTGACGAAGGTATGGGTCTTTACCGTGGTGCTGGCTGGACAGCAGCCCGCAATGCTCCCGGTTCCTTCGCTGTACGTTTCCCTCTGATACCTGTCAAGAAAACAACCTTGTAACTAACGCCCCGTCAAGCTCTTTGGTGGTTCCGCGTTCACCAAGGAATACCTCTATGGCCTCTCAGACTATAACTCCGCAACATGGTTCCAGAACTTTATCGCCTCGATCGCCGGTGCCAGTGCGTCGCTCATCGTCTCCGCTCCCCTCGACGTGATCAAGACCCGTATCCAGAACCGAAACTTTGAGAACCCAGAGTCTGGGTTCCGCATCGTCAGCAGCATGGTCAGAAACGAAGGAATGACCTCATTCTTCAAGGGACTGACTCCCAAGCTCCTCATGACTGGTCCGAAACTTGTGTTCAGCTTCTGGCTAGCACAGACCCTGATACCTGCCTTTGGAAAGGTAGTCTAAATCATTAACCTGGCCGACTACCCATTCTTCTCTTTCTTTTTACGGCACCGTGCCTAAGGAGGCACGGGTTCTTTCTCGCCCCGGTTGCGTTCTATTTACGATAGATTTTAATATCTTCGCCCGCTGTTCCTTGTATTTATAGAGAATCGTCTCCCCTTTATGGTTATATGTCAGCCATGTTTCTGGAGTTAATGCAAAGTATGACTTACCCCTGGAGACCTTCAACAATCTGAATCTGTAGATGCCTTCTAGCTAGCTAAATCAGAGCTACGTTTGGCCGTTAATATAGAAATTATATTGCTAATAAACCTATTATAATCTACTTTAAGGATTGTCCACCCATTGTCGGCCTCGAGCCAGGTTTTGCCCTAATAATGAATTGAGTCAGGGGGTTGGTTGGGCGATTACCTGGCGAAAAGCGTCTACGTCCGTTCACAAATCTACAGCCGTAGTTTTGAGAGTGGCCCGGCCATGGCGGCAAGAGTGCCAATAACCATCAAACCCCTCCATCTCCATCTTACCGCTTTGTATTAAACAGAATGTTCGATAGGCATCCTATCCTATTGAGCATCGGAGAACGAGGCTTGGATGGAACTGGGAATGTCAAGCCCTTGAACATAAGACGGAGTAACGTGGGACCATCTTATCTCATAGCCTTCTACGCCTGGGGATCCATTGCAGGCTATTGTCTGTTGCTGGGAGAGGGTTATCCCAACTATCCCCGAAGACGGGCCTGTTACCCCCTTTAGGGTCATATTAACGCCAAGCAGTCACAGGGGGAACTAAGGAGAAGGCTCTCTATCCTTCACTCTTTACTCCTTCACTCTTTACTCCTTCACCCTTTACTCCTTCACCCTTTACTCCTTCACTCTGTCCTTCCTTCTATTTCCTTTGGGGAATGTTTGGGGTGTCCGCCAGATTATAAAAACCCCTTCTCCCATCCCCCTCGCCTTCATCTTTCTCTTCATCTTTCTCCCTCTCTCTCCTTTGTGTCTCTCGGGCAGACTAAGTACTTACTATGTTTACTAGGTACAGTTCCATGACGAAAACCTTGGTAGTTACGCCAAGAAAACGTCATCGACAGAGGAATAGAGGACGAGGGCAAGTTCAAAATATTCCGGCTCTACAAAATTATCATCTAACGCTGTCGACAGAACTGGATAGGCTCTTTTTATAAGAGATGGTTACGACACCAGGGGGTCCGGAGGAAAAGCTCATGAAGGAGTTACAAACCTCAGACATGGTCTTTGATCAGAGCCAACGCTCATTCGGGAACAAAGCCGGCGTCGGTTTACTCCAAGAGTTACGAAACATACGCGAAGAAAATAGGGAATTTCGAAGCAGAATCGAAGAATCAACCAGGAGAATTGAGGAATCAAACAGGGAGTCACAAAAAAGAATCGACCGAACATATAGAGCAGCTATGATGAGTGTTATGACCCTCCGTGCTCCAATTTACCATCTGCATTCAGGTGGCCAGATCGGCCCAGAGTACAGAAGACGGAGAAATGCAGTCGCCCATGGTGGCTCTGTGCTCACAGACATATCGATCTTACATTATCTCGACGATACAGCTGCTTTTACGCGATGGGCTACCGGATTTGAAGAGATATATTGTATGCCGTTCCGTTATACCCAAACACTATCTGAAAGCTCAAAGATGGTTGTATTGCTAAACATCCATGCCGATGTTCTACTCCTCGGGACCTACTCTACCTATCAAAATAGCGAGGAAATAAAAAGGAAATGCAAGTCGATCATTAGGTTATGGAAGAATGCGTTTGATACGCAACGTGATCCAAATGGCATTTTCGAGGGAGCAGCTGTTGCGAAAGTGTATGATAGTATCGTCCAGTGGTTTTATGCAGTGTAGATAACTATGACAATTATAGAAATCTGTCGGAATCTGCCATTCGGCCAAAAAGGCGAACCCCGACCAATTGGCGGCAGAGAGACTGGTTATATTTGACAAATTCATTGGGACGTATTTATGCCTGTGATGTGATTATTTCCATAATCTTACGTTGTTTTTCCCAAACTTGAAGTAAACGGCTGTAGGACCCCCTTACCTAGCTACGAATGAGATGGGTTTTGGTATGTATACTCGAACATCCCGCTCGACTATTTCGAGGCCCATCTTAGCACTATATAGGTTGACTTTCGAGATGTTTCTATAAAAAGTGTTCTATACGTCTCAGATACTAGAGATGGCGTTGAGATGCAACCTATGCTGCACTGTAGTCTGACTTCGGGATTATTGCTCGATCTACCAAGTTACATCTTTTGCGCCTCCAAAAAAAAAAAGAAAAGAAAATAATGAGTATCACGTGACATAGCTCTTGCCCAGGTGCAGCTTATTTCTACTTCCAACATTGAAGCATGAAGGCCTTGACGTTTGTAGCGAACAAGACTACCAACGCTCACTTCTCCGCAAACACTTTACATAATGGCGGCGCAAGTGGCATACCCATATCTCATCTCAAAGTAAACCATATGCCATTAATCTTTCTTCTACGGTTACCGGTGCAGAACCCTACTAACATCTCTCTAGAGTTGCTGATCCTATCTTCGCCATAGTAATAGGTAGCTCAGCTGCATTTCTTCGAATAAGACGCGAACACCGCGAACGTTTCCCCGATCAACCCTCTGATATTATTTCACTACTGAGCCTAGCGAAAGGAAGAGCAAGCAGGTGGTGGAATAACTGGGAGTGAGAGACCATATCCGCGATATGAGAACTACAGCTATCTACATGAATGTGATGGGAGATTTACAGCACCGATCAATACTTCTCCAACACAGAAACAGCACCAGAGCAGGCGAAGAAATTGTGGCTATTAGTAGTCGGTGTGTACTCTGTTTTAACTTTGTGATACCTGAACGGCGTTTCTAGTAAAGTGACTGAAGATGAACTGCATCGAGGTAGAATAGCATAGCTCCTTTGTGATAGGAGGTTGAGGAAGGGAGTTTGCGGAATAAGCCTACCGTCGCAATTTTTTTTTGCATATTTTCCGTTTTGACCTTGTACGTCTGTGAAGTCATTCGTATGTATGAATGGCATGGAAAGGAACCTATTCATCCGGTACGCTTGTATTATTTAGAACAAAAATAAAGTACAAAAGCGTGACCAGTATGCAACAACATCACTGATGAGTATTGATCGTGATAAAGAAAGCTAGACTGTAGTGCGAGACCGAAAATGACAAGTCACCGGGAAAGGGGGAAGAAAGAACCAGGAGCAGAAGAGGCGTCACCACTGATAAATGCGACCAGACGCACCGTAAGCTGTTGAACTGGTGTCGATTAGGCTGTATTATGGCGACATGTCACCTCTTTGCCTGCTCTATTCAGCTCGCAAGCACTCAAACGCCGGATACCAAGTCCACATCCTGCCAAAAGAAGGGAAATAAAGCCAAAAAAAAAGCCAGGTTGAGGAGCCGAGGAAAACCAGGTCATTCCTTCATATATCTCGCCGTATTAGATCGTTTATTAAAAGGTAGGGACGACGGATGGCGGCCATATCTCCCTGGCTGCTGAGAGAATGGATTCTATAACTATTCGGATAAGATGAAACCAGATGACGACATAAAAAGACCCTCATAAACACCATTAAATTGAAACCAGACGAAGAGAGAGTGCATTTATTGCAGCTCGGGACACGCCCCGAATGTGTTTTCGCCGGAGTATCTAAGCAAAAGCACACGGTCAACCACATGGATAATCGTGGAGAGTAAGGAAAGAAGTAGGGTTCGGGGAATACACACGTGATGTACAAGAAACCGTCATCGTCCTTGTGCTCCTCATAAATGCTGCTCATGAGGGCGGCGGTGGGCGGAAGTACTTCATCGACGAAGATGAAGATGGCCTTCTCGGGGGACAACTTGATACGCTTTCGGATGACATATACGAACTGACCGACAGTCAGGTCTGCGGGGACGAGGTACTTCTTCTTGTCAATGGTGGCGATATCTGACTTCTCGACCTTCTCGCAGATGACCTAGAGGCAAGAGAGAATGTGTTAGTTGCTTATGATTTATGAAGCCAGAGGCCAGCATCTAAGGGGGATGCAAAGAGGCTCATACAGGAATGCGGTCAGCGTATTTCTGGCGGATACGCTCAGCTTCTGCCTTGCGCTTCTCGAATGGGTGCTCGTCCTTGAACTTCGATCGCATGGTTGCTGGTGTTTTGTCTAGCTTGCTAGCTTGTAACTGCGCTGATAAGAGTGCTGCTGGCGATAATATGCTGGGCTAAGGGGGAGTCGTAGATGCAGGGTGTTGCTGTTCTGTATAGCAAGAGGAGGGAGAGAGAGAGAAGAGTAAGGTAAGAGCTGGGACCCCGCGTACTTAAACGGAAGGCGGTGGGCACGGGACGCTAAGGCTGGATATGGATTAGCGCTAGTTCCACATGACGTGACTGCCTGACTGAAGGCGGTGAGTCAGCCACGTGACACATTATTTGGATGACTAATCCCTCCCTTTCAAGACGAACAAGAAGAAGAAGCAAAAAGAGATGAAAGAGAAACGAAGAGGGAGAGAAGAGTGACTCACGAGCGACGACGATGATGGGAGCCCCTTGCAGGAGGGGCAAAGACGTGGCCATGGCTACTTGGACTGACCCTGCAGCTCTATCATAGGCTTCCAGGCTTGGTGTACACACAGTGGTCGAACTATACATAGTATAACCTAACAGTTCTTCCTTCGATCAACAGGCACCACCAACGATCTCTAGGCAGCCAACATGAGTAATGACTCGCATCTCACCCGCACATGACTCTACTCCCGGGCTTCCCACTTCTACCTTTGGGGCCGAAACATATCAGCCAATGTTTGCGTTTTCTTAGTAATAATACTTTGTATGGAGTTTGCTTCTTAGGGTGTGGCCTGTTTATATCACGTGATAATGATATGGCCCGGAGCTTTTCTTATCCGGCAAAGGAGCTTGGACATATAAGACGAAGACAAGACAAACATCGGCCCTGGAGTTCATTGCTATCTCATTCTTTTGTTTGGGATATTGGGTTCTATTTGGTTATAATTGAGCATTTTGGGTGGTTTGCATATAGCTGGATACTCATGGCTACTCCTCGCATATCCGCGATCCTTTCAAGGAATCTACGGCGTGTGCCCTTTGCACAATACCAATGCCTCCGGAATACAAGGCGTCAAGCCCATAGTATAGCCAGTGGTTACGTGGGAAGTTCAAGAAGAGCTCTACCCTTCATTGGCTTTGCGACGGCCTTCACGGCACTGGCACTATACTCCACGGTTTGCGCTATCACCCTTACTCTACGCGAAAGCCCGTCTGCTAACGATACCGGTAGTCTTCCTCCACACCCATCTCCCTCGAGGCTCCTACCATTGCCAAGCTCGATGAACAAACAAAACGCCAGACTGAAATAACGTCTTCCTCGCCTATGCGTCTGCGCATGGAGAAAATGATAAAAGAGCAACAAATGCGAATAATTGACGAACTCTCCAAGGTAGACGGTAAATCTTTTACCATTGACGAATGGAATCGTCCCGACGGAGGAGGTGGTATTTCATGTGTCTTACAGGATGGAAATGTGTTCGAAAAGGCTGGTGTCAACGTCTCTGTTGTATATGGCAAATTGCCCCGCCCGGCAATCGAGAAGATGCGCGCAGACCATAAATCATTCGTCTCAGCAGACGTCGAGTCTTTGGATTCTTGCCG
>NW_003299165.1:417832-663282 GCF_000151145.1 Microsporum canis CBS 113480 | reverse complement strand
GTGATAAGCATGATACGTCATATTATCCCAAGTTCAAGGCCTGGTGCGATAAGTACTTTTACCTCCCGCACCGGCGCGAAGCACGAGGAATCGGAGGAATATTCTTTCGATGATCTCGATACCGAAATTCATACGCCAGTCTTCGCCATCTTTGGCTTCCATTTCAGCCAAGGAAGCGCAAGAGCGTCTCTTCTTCATTTGTCACGGACGGGCTATCCTCCTTCCTACCTTCATATGTACCCATTCTAAAGAAGCGGAAGGACATGCCATTCACGGAGCAGGAGAAGGACTGGCAACAACTTCGTCGAGGACGATATGTGGAATTCAACCTTGTGCATGATCGAGGTACAAGCTTTGGCTTGCGTACTCCGGGCGCTAGGATTGAGAGTATATTAATGAGTTTGCCGCGAACTGCGAAATGGGTATACATGGATCCTCTCTCCGGTACAAGAACAGATGGCGTAGAGGTTGCTGTTGAGGGCATGGAGAAGGAGAAAGAGCTGCTAGAGGTGCTGAAGCAGCCGAAGGAATGGGTTTGATATCCTCCTCTCCTTGTATAACTATTTTTGGGATATATGTAATCACATCTAAATGTACCATAAGATATAAAAAATGAAGCACTGTCTATGAATAAGATAGTGAGTAGGTGTGTTTAATAACTACCTCAACCGGAAATCTATTTGCATATGTGATGTGATATATATTGTAAGCAAAGGCAACAAAACCCAAACAAATGAGACCGAAACAAGCCGAGCTAAACATGCGCTCAAAAGGCAATGATGGTATCCAAACAAAGGAAAATTCACTTCTGTGCCCAAATCTAGTGTATTTCTGGAATTATGTAGCACCCTCTTAACTGCTTCCCCTTCCATCCTCCCCCAGAAGAACGTTTGATCCAAGTGTATGCATAATGTTACAATCTCTTCATAGCTTTCTTTGCTTTTCAAGCAAGGGGCACGATGCGTTTACCGGCCTCCAGCTTTCGGGACAACCAGGGCTCTCTGCTTGCCTAGCCAGGTGCGATTGGTTTCTGCATGGTGTGCGCTTGCACCCGCTGCTCCGCGGTGTCGAGAAAGCACAATATTGCCGTTCTGTAGCCGTGACTGGAAGTCGTACCATGCGGAAGAAATGAGGGCGATTTCTCGTGCTTGTCGATGAATTATTTGCATCAATTCAGTCTGTGGAACCAGCATTAGAGATACGGCGATTACTGGGCCGTAGAAACCAGAAATAATGAAAACAGGGGGAAGGGAAAACAGACCTCTTTCTCCTTACTAGCTTTGATTTCCTCCTGATCCGCAGAGAACTGCTCGTAGTGCCTAATCCGCTCTTGCAAAGATTCGATAATATCATTTTGTTGGTTCATATGCTGTTGAGAATGTAATAAAATAGAAAACAAACCCAAGTTGTTTGTTGTTTGGTTATCCGATTAGCCACAAGATCCCAACTCGGGGTTCATGAACATGCCGATGTAACATATTAGGGAGGCGCCAGGGTTAACAGCGTCATAGGCATAGATGAGACCTGCAAAGAGGAGGGACCAATGCCAGAGCTCGACGAGGCTCTTGACCTGGTTCGGGTCAACCTCTGTCTGGATTTGGGATTTCTTCTTTCTTCTTCTTTCTTCTTTTCATATTTTGGCTTGAGAGGAGGAGACTTCTCCAGCGTAAGACAAGCTTGCTCTGGGATTGGTCCCTGGGTGCGCAGGCGTATGGTGCAGAAGTACATTGGGGCATCATCATAGTGCAGTGCTAAGGGGGATGAAATGTACAATAAACGAAAGGTTTTTGACTAACCTCAGCTCTCCTGGCAAGGTGTTCTGCACTGCGCTCGGTTGTTTCCGCAAGTCGCTCTAAAAACTCATTTGTCATGTCGTCATCCGTTGTGTCGTTGACCCGGACATTGGCTTCTTCGAGGAGCTGTTTCATCTCCTCGAGAGATGCATCACCTTCTGTGGAAAGCTTGGTGTCGGATTGCTTGAATGTGTTTCTGAGATTGTCTCGCTCGCGAGATATTTCATTGATCTGCAGCTGTCGGACTTCAAGTTGACTGGTGAGGGTTCGGACGGTGACAGCCAAGACAGCACATTTCTCCCGTAATGCCGTTTGTTCTACTGAATTAACCTCAGTCGCCTCATTCACCATTTCAAGTTTATCCTTGTTGACAAGGCTCACTATGTATGTACATTAGCAACCACGGTAGTAAGAAACATTTGCGGGTTAACCTACGTTTCATGTTAGCATCGGAGAGCTCAAGTTTGGTAGCCTCAAGCAGGCCTTCAAGCTCCACAATCTTGGTTCGCATGATAGTGTAGTCGACGTGTAAGCGCTGGTGAGCCTCTTTAAGGTCGGCATCCGTCTGAAGGGGACATTGGTAGAATTCTTCCTTCCATTTCCTCTCAGCACGTGCCTCGGATTCAGCGTCATCAGGGACATCCTATAGAATGATATAAGTTACCACTCGGCCAAGTGAAGAGTGGATAGCACTCACAGGAATGGTCTTGTCAACAGTAGCAATAGTTTCAAGCTTCTTCTTGAGTTCCTCGTTCTCAGCATTTCTAGGAGAAATTAATAAACGAAATCCCACAGATAAAAAAAATATAACATATAAACTCACAATCGGGCCTCTCGCTTGCCGCTTTCTTCCAGATCCCGTTCTAGGCTAGAACCGTGATGCTTGGGGGTAGAAGGTCTGGGAGATGCTGGACTACTATCAAGGCCTTCCAGCTCTTTTATTCTTTCCTGTAGCCTACCAATCGTATCTTCGTCCCGGGTACGCTGTTCTTCGGCACCTAGTAGTCGTTCGGTTAGAGCATGATTATCGAACTCGAGTTTCTTCTTTAGGTCTTGGATCTCATGTCGATCCTGCTCGACACGAGCAACAAGTCGTCTGTAGTTCTCAACCTCTGCTTCCCGGGCCGCAGAGACTCGTTGAAGGGTATCACTTTCTTTCAAATGCTGCTGGAGATCCTTGACCTTATTCTTCAGCACTTGGTTTTCTTTCTCATAATCTTGGCTGGCCTGTAGTTTCTGTCTGTATTTCTCAGCAGCATTGGCCTTTCTAGCAAGCTGGTCCCGCTCAATCTTGATCTCATCATATTCGTCCTGCAGAGTTTGGAACTTCTGGTTCTTAACACGAAGAGTCTCAAGCGATATTCTCAGGCTATCAATTTCATCTTGGGCAGCTGTGAGTTTAGTCTCCTGTGCAGCAATGATGTCCTGTGTCCTGTGTTCGTAGCCCTTGAAATTTGGTCCAATGTCAGCCTTTCCAGACTTGAGTCTTGCCAGCCTCTCCTCAGTGATGTTGAGTTTATCCTGTAACAGCTCGTTTGCTTCTCGAAGGCGTACATCCTTTCGATGGTATTCTTCTAAATCTTTCTCCAACTGCTTCTTCTCGTTTGATAGTTTATCATTCTCAACTAGTAATTTCCCCACACGCTCCTCAAACTGCAGCTCCGGGTCCATAGCCAAGTCACGTCGAGCCTTGTATTCATCCTGCTCGTAATTTATCTGGTCAAGACGGTCTTGTGAAGGGTTCTGTGCCTCTTCTATTATACCCTTCAGCCCTTCCTGTGTTGCTGTCGAAAGTTGTACCATTCGCTCGATATAGGATTCAGCTCCAGGGGATCTGATGGCAGCCATGAGAAAGAGCTTCAGCAGCCTGTTTGTCTCTTTCGTCGAGGCTGTTTCCGCAATCGACTTGAGGTCTGGGTCTGTCGAGAGACCAGCAGGTATCTCTCCATCATATCGATTCCGTATATAATTCAGGAGCAGCTTGTGCAAATGCTTGAGGTTCTGCCATCTTAGCACCCAGTGGTCTTCGGGTGAACTCTCTGGAAGCACGCCCAAGAACTCGTGGGGGTCGATGTCCTGCAGGATCTCCCAGAGTATGACGCCGTCGTATAAATCATCTGAGGACTGAATGGAGGTGCCCAGAGGAAAGCTGTTGATCCATTCCAGGAGGGTTGTGGTTTCGGGTTCGTTTGGCATGGTCACTTCGAGGGATGTGGCGTTTTGAAGGAGGAGAAGTGGAAATCGGAAAAGAGATCGAGGTACTTTAAAATTAAGGATATAATAAGTGCCAGACGATGGGCTGCATGCTGGCGATGCTGGGGGGAAAAATATCGGTGTACGTTGAAAACGCCCACTTTGGGGGGGAAAGCGATGGTCAATCAGAGGCCGAAGTCTAGCTGCAGCTAAACGTGTACCATGCTCTTAAGGAACGAGGGCCCAACAGGCGCCATGCCTCCGTTATATTATTACTGCCGATCAAGTACGTAGTTGATATACATATATTTAAGAATACGGAGTCAAGTTATTGTCATACATAATATTCTGGTAGACTATGTTGCTGTGGTCGCGTGTTTATATACATCTCTACCAAACGGCCTGAATATTCTGCAGCGAATTTATATGCAGCCCAGCGCATAAAAAACGGGTTTGGTTAAAATTCCAATTTGTCTTGGTATGAATGAGACATGGTCAATGAAACGAACGTATTTGAATCCACAGATCAGACTGGAACCGTGAATCTTTGGCCCCTTTATTGGAATATACATGGCGCGGCGGAGAAAAAAGAACTTCAAGCAATATTGCAGGGAGAAGCAAAGAAGAGTATGTACCCCGTATAGAAGAGTATTTATCAGCATTTATCACTGTACAAGGGGAGAGATAGAGAGGAAGAGAGGTCCAGTCTAGTTGACGGAAACGACTTGGTCTTCCTCGATAGAAGCCGGGTAAGAGGCATCCATGCTCTTGAGGTTCTCGAAGAGGTCTTCGGGGGCTTCGGCGGAAAATCCTCTGGAGAAAAAAAGAAAGTATTAGCAGGGCGCATCCGATGGTTGGCTGATATTCGCTCTAAACATACTTGATCAAGTCTATAGATGCAGGTTAGCGAGCTGATGGTCTACGGATATCGAGAAAGGGCAACTTACTGTACTCATGAGTGATCTTGCCGCCCTACAAGGTTAAAAGAGAAGACGGTCAGCACCTTCTATCACAAAACAGAATCAGAGGCCACTCTTACAGCTTCGACGATGGTTTCCTTTGCCTTCTGGATGACAGAGTCCGGCGTCCCTTCGGGGTAGCTGACGATGATGGACTTCATCTGGGCTGCCATGATAGCAGGCGTGAGGGCGGCAAGGACGAGAGCAAGGAAGGCTTTCATTTGAGATGCAAGTGGAAATGATATGTCAATATCGAGTTGGTGGTTTAGAGTGGTGGCGGCTTTCAGGGTGAAAGAGAGAGAGTACGGAGTAGATGTTTTACTTCGAGGTTATTCCCTTTCTTCCTTGTAGTTATATAGGTTCTCCCTTTCCCCCCTTTTAAACTGTGAAGATTTATATATCTGCCTAGGCATGCATTAGCCCAACCTATAGAGGGAAACGTTCACTGATGATGTTATTATTACTCCGTATTTTATTATATATCCACAGAAGAAGTTTCCTTTCCTCCAAGAGGAGAAAACCCGTGACGTGGTGTTTTCGGACTTTTTCACCCTTTTTGTCCCGCTTTTGGCCGACAGAGTCATGTGATGTCACATGCAGATTAGTCATGGTATATCACGTGATTGTCTTTTTTCCCAGCCTCAAAAAAGTTGAAGACGACGACGAAGCCGAAGAGTGAAGAAGAATAAGAAGAAAAAAGAAGAAAACGGAGAGTCAATAACATTTCCCCGTTGATATAAAGAAGCAGTGAATACGGCAATAATAGGAGGACAGACGGGCCTGTAACACTTCTTTCTTCGTCTTTCGATTCTCCTTTGTTTTCTGCGTATCAACCTCTTCCTCGACTTGACATCCAATTTTCTTCGCCCTCCCTTCAACACGCCAGTTGTTTACCATCTCTCTCACCGTCAGCTGCAGATACCATCGATCGTCCCTCGTTTTGTCCCTCCACGAATCCACGAGAAACTCCCCCCTATTGTGAGGTTGTTTTGAGGTCTTTTTGCTGCTGGGAAGCAAGTGACAGATACAAAAAACAAGGGTGGACAGGGGAGGGATTAAGGCCAGACAAGAAGGAAGTGGACGGTTATATTTGGCTCCCAGTTTTAGGATATTGCACTGGCATACATGCTCGCCATCCGATTTTCTGCAAGGAATAGCTAGCAACCATTCTAATATTTTGTCCTGTGTCTCTATCTATCCTTTTTATCCGCTTGATCATAAGCTTCTTACAGCACAAGAAGGAAGAAGAAAAAAAGAAAAGCAAAGAACAGCAAGAAAAGAAAAACAGAAGAGAAACGAAGAATTCTTACCAGGCAAAGAGGACAAAAAATCATAACCAAGGGACGTTTCTCCAGGCTTTTTCCTTTTTTTGTTCCTGATTATTAGGACTCTTCGTTTCAACATCTTATCCTCGGACCTTTTACCTCCACACTTTTCCTTTCATTTTTTTTTTTTTTTTTTTTTTTTTTTTTTTTTTTTTTAACCGGTTCTGCTGGAAGACAGCTGGAAGACAGCTTCAACGGACATACTGCCCGCCATGTCTGGACTCGTTTCTGACGAAGTTGCGGAAGACTATAAGAACTCCCTGGAGGACCTCACAACGAATGACAAGTTCCAGATAAGCAACTTGACCGTTATCGCAAAGGAGAATACCGAACATGCCATGGCCATCTCCCGAGTGTTGGAGAATCATATACGAAACGTAGGTGCCAATTTTTTTCCAATTTCCGCTTTCCCCCCTTCTCTTGTTTGTTGTCTTGCATACGTACCATGCCTTGCCGGATAATATTACTCTCGCATACGGGGGGGAGGATGCTGTAGAAAACTGGAGCGAGTTATATTCTAATTGATCTCTGTAGACGCCACCATCTCAAAAGTTACCAGCTCTTTATGTAGTGGACTCAGTTGTGAAGAATGTAGGGACGCCTTACACCCTGTTTCTGGGGCGCAACTTATATCAAACTTTTATGAACGCCTACACTCTCGTCGATTCGCAGACACGCAAGAAGTTAGACGAGATGCTTAAGACCTGGAAAGAACCTGTTCCAGGTTCACTGGATCCCAGGCCTGTCTTTCCAGTTGAAATCACCCGGAACATCGAGAATGCTCTGATCAAGGCTAGGACTGCGGCCCTTCAACAACAGCAGACCAGGAGCCAGCAGGAAGCCATGAGTCTTGGTAGAGGTGTCGGTACACCACCGCCAACATGGCGAAATACCCCTACGCCACCGCAAGGTGCCCAACGATACCCTCCCGGATATAGTTATAACCACCAGATGCCAACCAACGGGCATGCATATGTGAGTCTCAGGCACATACCGCAAATTCATGCACAGTTTACTAACATACAGACAGCCAAACCAACAGTCATATAACCAACAACCTCAGGAACCTACTAACCTCGCTTCTTTACATCGTGATGTCGAGTCACTGATATTAAATGTGCGACTCGAATTCACCGCTAACCCACTTAACATCGCAGTCCAGCAAAAACTCAAAGCCCTCCTAGATTTACAGAGTATATTACAGCAGCAACGGCTACCTGAGGCACAGCTAAAGCAGATTCGTGATCAGGTATCCCAGCTTTCTGCTGCCAGCGCAAAGCCAACACCACAACCCGCTCCTGCAGCATTACCTGCTCAATTATCGACTCCCGCAATATCCACACCACCAATTGGAACCATACCACCTCAAAATCCACAGCCGAACCTCCAAGCCCTCTTGAACCCGAACACTCTTGCAGAACTTATCAAGGCAACCGCACAGAAGCCTACTCCAACACAACAGTCTCAGCCATATACGCAACCAGCGGTGTCAGCACCGACTCTAGCAGCAGCCGTACAGCCTGCGGCCCCCTCACCCTTGGCTGAAAACCCGCTGATAGCTTCACTAAGAGCTCGTGGCCTTCTCCCGCCCGCAACAGGAACCCCCACAACGACATCACCCGCCCTTCCTTTTATCATTCCAGGACAGCCAACGTATACTCCCCCGGCTGCCAACCCTAATGCACAGGATGTTAAAATCAAAGTGCCGATGAGCTCTGCTTCAATACGAATGTTGGTGTCCCCGGCGGCCTACTCTAGTATCACGGTTCTTAACTAATATTTTCACAGACCTCGCCCAAACCTAATTGCTTGCTTGTACGAAGACAAACCAAACCGCTGCGGGACATGCGGTCGTCGATTTTTCTCGACTCAAGAAGGCAAAGAGAAGAAAGCCAGGCATCTTGATTGGCATTTTAAAACAAATTTACGAATGAATGAAGCCACCAAACGAAGTCAGAATCGAAGCTGGTACCTTGACGAACGTGTAAGCACCCTTTCTTCCATTCATTTTCCATGCATAACTAACGGACAGTCCAGGACTGGATAAAGTTTAGAGAATTCGAAGACGACATTGGTGCCGATGATGCTTCTGTTTCTGTTAATAAATCCAACGGCGACGATGCATCAGGTAAAAAGGCAGAGCAACAACGTTGGATCCACGCTCCAAATGATGCTACTCTTCGCAACACCCCTTGCCCAATATGTCAGGAGAATTTTGAATCTACTTGGTTCGAAGAGGCACAAGACTGGATCTGGCGAGATGCGATTAAAGTTGGGAGCCGTATATACCATGGCAGTTGTTATACAGAGGTGACCAAGGATGGCGGTACAGGCACGAATCCTGATACACCGCGGGGGCGAACAAGTACGCCGGACTCCGTGTTAGGAAAACGGAAAGCTGAGGTAAGAATATCACAATTGCAGCAGTTTAATTTCCAGCATATTCTAATCGGTGCTTTGTTCATAGGATTCGGATTTCTCTACATCTAGCGCCAGGATCAAAACCGAGCCAGCTTCATAGTCCGGTGGCTCCCGTTTAATGAAACTACCAAATAATCAACGCTTCACCGTTAGCCTTTGTGCTTTGTCACATATTACCGCATTCTTGCATTTTATATTGAAGCAAAAGCCCTTGTTTATACTCATCTACACTGTTGATATCCGCATTATCCCTCTGCATTCTCATCTTCTGTTTTAAATACTTGTTTCAGTCTTGTTCAAGCACAGTGATGAATGTTAGGCTTGGCCTGTTTCAGTTGCATGGCGAATAGACCTGTTTTTTTATCTCATTTTACTGTCCTTTGCTTGCTCATTATTGCTATTCTTCGCCTATGCAGACCACATCTATATTAATAATTAATAGAGACAAGAAGGCACCTATTCAATTGACGGAAATGGTAGAAATATCATTCTACACATAGCCCACCCAATATTCACTCTACCCGAGTTCCCCTACCTTTCCGTTAAATTAGGCTAGTTAGCAGCAACTTTAATGGGTAATTAACATTATTCGAACCACCAGGTATAGATACTGGAAAGAGCAGGACTAAGAATTTAGAGTGAAGTTGGAATATACTGTTGATTTAATAGAATATCTTATCGCTAGTAACAAAACCCATGTAGCCTCTTGTGTAAAAACTCCGCCCAAACTGCAAGGAAATCAAGAAAGCACCCTCCATTCCATTAATTTTCAAAGGTTTCCTTCCCCAGGGGGGTAAAAGGTACAATCATAACCTCATAACTTTGAGAATCAAAAACTAAGGCCCTCAGGCACGTAACCATCAACATGTGGAACAAACTTCATACAAAGGGAACAGAATTGAGAGATAGGCTCTCGAAGGCATTATACCCTTTGATAGGATCACGAGTGGCTTTGAGTCGCGTCAGTGGTGGTGGTCTTTGCAGTGCTAGAAGGAGCATGGCTGTTGACGTTTCCAACAGTGGTGTAAGTAGTGCCTTCAGCGGCTGTTTCGGCTCCAGATGGAGCAGGGTCTGCAGTAGCCGCGCTGAACCCTGCTGTAGCACCCTCGGTTGGTGGGGTGGGAACATCAGGGGAAGCCGAGTTTCCAGATCCATAGATGCTGCTATCCGTACGTGCATGGCCGATTACACCCTCCAGATTGGTATGAATGTTACGCTAGAAGAATAAGCCTCTGGCGGAGGTGACAGGCAGACAGAGAATGCAGTACATATGGACTTACCCGAGATCTATTTTCATCTGCATACCTAGCTGCAGCGGTGATAAGCTCCATGTCCAATGAGTGCTGCATCGGCATGATTAGCGCTGGGCGCGAGGCGTTGTTTGGATCTTCTGGATGGATTGCTGTATAAACAGGTTAGCCCATGAGTAAATAAAGCGAACGCGAAATACACGTGTATTCGGGGTTAAGGATGCTTTCTATAGCCTCAACCCCTGGTATATATGTATTAAGAGCAGCCTACATGGCAGCCTGTATCAAACAGTCTGAAAAGGCTATATATCAAATACACTTACGCTGTAGATTCAACAAGCTGATATCAACCGTGGTAGATGGGCTAAATACATCTTAACATCAGCCTTTATGCCTGCTAATAAGGGGGGAAGGGAGTCTTAGGCTGGTTACTTACCATGTTGGCCTCCCAATCTCATACTTGTGTTGTTGTGGCTGCTCTCCGTGAGAACGGAGGCATGAGCAAGAGAGAACACATCCCATTGCAATACCAGCGTGATAGAAGTCAAAAACACCTAAAACCAGGAGATACTGAGGGTGTAGAAGGAGGTTTGAATCACAGAGAGAGAGCAGAATTTGCAGTTGGGCGTGTTGTGATGATTAGCAGGAAGAAGGAAGGTGAAGGTGTTGTATAAATCTGCTTAGTCGGCGATCAGATATACACATGTATAACTTAGGCCATTAAGGGCAGAAGAAGATCCGATGTAAGGACAGGTTAGTAAATTAAGTGACAGCCATTGGAAAGTCCCATTGAAGTTGCATGAAAAACACTGCATGGCGTTTTTTCAGTGAGGTAACTTCCCATCAATATCAAAGGAAAAGAGAAAAAAAAAACAAAGATTGCAGAAGAAAGGAGAAAGGAGCATTGATATGGAAATATTGCTCATAAAAAAGAAGCAATAGAACAGATGCATTGTATTTCTAACAGGTAGCATATAGTATACAAGAGCACCAGATCCCATAAGTCTATACATGTTCCAACCACCAAAAGTGAACAAAAAGCCTCAAAGCAGGGGAATTAATGGTATCCCATGTATACAGTCATAGACACATATCCCTAACCACCCAAGGAGGCGAATGCGAAACAAACAGTAGGTAGAGGTATTGTTTTGTGAGTGCCAGGTATCCTTCACAGGATTACTTGGACAAGCCGAGCTTGCTAAGAATTGGAGACTCCTTCTTCTCAAAGACTCCTAGAATGCTCTTCCAGACTTGGCCGGGCTCCTGGCTGGCATCGATTCCACTCCAGATACCGGTCTTCTTGTAGTATCCGACAACTGGAGCGGTTTGGGCGTGGTAGGTAACCAATCGCTTCTTCAAGGCCTCAGCATTGTCATCAGAGCGCTGAACCAATGGTTCTCCAGTAATGTCATCCGTCATCTCCTTCTTTGGGGGGTTAAAGATCTTGTGATAAGACCGGCCAGATGCAGGGTGGATCAATCGGCCCGTTATCCGGGAAACCAAAAGACCATCGTCAATCTGGAGCTCGATGGCATGGTGCAGCGCCTGCTTGCGCTCACGGAGCATGTCATCTAATCGCTCCGCCTGGGCGACTGTTCGAGGGAACCCATCGAGGATGAAACTATTGAAAGGGAAATTTTTTTCGTATCAGTAAGCTCGTAGCATGGTCCCAAAAAATGGCGGTGGGTTCAAAACAAAACGTACCCCTTCTTACACTCCGTGTTCGATTCCAGCTCATTTTTAATCATGCCGACCATAATCTCATCAGAGACAAGCCCGCCTTGGTCCATAATCTTCTTCGCTGCCTTGCCCAGCTCGGTTTGCCTGGAAACCTGTGATCGAAGCATATCACCTGTAGACTGTTCAAATTTTATTAGAGCCGCAATCGATTGATAGGGGTTTTTAATAGAGACAAATGGCGAGGACAGGCGTACCAGATGGCATACGCAGAATTTCTCCTTGATCTTAGGCGCTTGGGTTCCCTTGCCTAAGAACCACGGTGGTTAACTGAATGTGTCCAGCGAATACGTATATTGCAAAGGCTCCATACCTGCACCTGGAGGGCCCATCAGGATCATCCGCATCGACTGAGCGGCCGAATTGGACTCTGAGTTACCGCCATTGAGCAAAGCCTGCTCCAATCCAACTATCCGAGACTCCAAGCTGCTGATGAGATCCTTGAGGGCATCGATCGACTCGCCGTTAGCTGGGGCCATTGTGAGCTGAGGAGGAAGAAGTCAAGGAATAAGAATAGTCTTTCAGGAATCAGAGAACAGACAAGACGGGTCACTCTGGGTGGGCGGCTGGCTGGGAAAGAGAAGAAGGAAAGGAAGAAGAAGAAGATGAAGCCTTCTGCAGGTTGAAGAACTGGAGGCGAACGTCGGGGTGGAATATTGCTTTTTCCTTCCCTGGCGGTTTCAACCTGCAAAGAAGTTCAAGCTTCCCGCGACGCCGAGGAAGAAGCTTAAAGCCGGTTCGCGGCAAAGATGACTCAGCAGTCACGTTCTGGAGTAGTCACGTGTAATGCCTGCTTGCTTGGTCATCATAGCTTTGTCAGATATTACTCATATAGCTTACTCATCATATCCAAAGGTTGCGTCTAAGCTTTCCAGCTTCAAATCAACATATGGACAAAACCAGCAACAAGCAAAGGAAGACGAGCAAGATATACACCGCGGCAGCTGCTTGTCTCTATCTTTCTCTCTTTTCTCCCACCCCCTAGTATATTTTGTCTTCTCTGCCCCGTCCATCATGCCTACCACCACCACCGATACCCTCTCCCTCGTTACAACAACCGTTACTGTCGCTCCCTTAGTTCTCCTCTCAGTGGCAGACCACTATGGACGTTCTGCAAAGGGGACCAGAAAGCGGGTGGTTGGTGTGTTACTAGGACAAAATGATGGGAAGACGGTCCGCGTATCCAACAGTTTTGCAGGTGTGTACTGAGAATGCGCGCATTCTTCTTATATATAGCCCGGGACTACGTTCACTGACAACACCCCAATATAGTGCCCTTCGAGGAAGATGACAAGGATCCCACCGTCTGGTTCCTAGACCATAACTTTGTCGAGTCGATGAATGATATGTTCAAAAAGATCAACGCCCGCGAGAAGCTAATTGGATGGTATCACTCCGGCCCCAAGCTGAGAGCGTCGGATCTAGAGATCAACGAGCTTTTTAAACGATACAACCCAAACCCTCTGCTGGTCATTATCGACGTACAACCAAAGGAAGTTGGCGTGCCTACTGATGCATACTTTGCCGTCGAAGAGATCAAAGATGTGAGATCCGACTTTTTCCCTGCCATCCGCTTTCAAAGCTAACCTGGTGTTTCTAGGACGGAACAACAACGTCCAAAACTTTCGTTCATACTCCCTCGATAATAGAAGCCGAAGAGGCTGAGGAGATAGGTGTAGAGCACCTTCTACGAGACATTAGAGATGTTGCAGTCGGCACTTTATCCACCAGAATAACATCACAACTCCAATCCCTACAAGGTCTTCATCTGAGACTTCGAGACATTGGTCAGTACCTTCAGAAAGTACTAGACAGAGACCTCCCCGTCAACCACGCCATCCTCGGTCACCTCCAAGATGTATTCAACCTTCTACCAAACCTCGCCACAGCTAAGCCGGGCACACCGGCCGGCGCCAATGGCGCGGATCAGCAAATTGAGAATACTGAGCTTACACGCGCCATGAACATCAAGACAAACGACCAGCTCATGTCCATCTACATTAGTAGTTTGATCAGAGCCATAACAGCCTTCCACGATTTGATAGAAAATAAGATCCAGAACCGTCAGCAGCAGGAAGAGAGAGAAGCTAAGAAGGATGATGTCAAGGATGAGAAGGCTGGTGCTAATTCCAATAATGAAAATAAGAAACAGGGCTCTGCACCTGGTGCAGAATCCAAGGATGAATCAGGTTCAAACGACAAGGGGAAAAAGAAGTGATAAATACACCATGCCCATGTTTGGATCTGTTGTGCTTCTCTTCTTTACGGCGTACTACAGCTCCATTCGTCTCTCACATGTCCTCTTATCAGAGAATCATTGGTACTAGCCTGCGATATGTAAAATATTGGCTGTATCTTTCCCTCCAATAGAACTTCTGTGATATGAATCAAGTAGCTGGAACCGGAATTATAGACATTAAATTCAAAGCACGTGTGCTCCCATGATTTATTTTACATTGAGGCCTTGGATATCTTTTTCATTAGCATCGTTATTCCTCACATTACGAGCTTCCCGGCAAACTCTCGAGAATCTATCTCGCACTTTCGTATCTTTCCTCCAAATAAACCCGGACATCGAGAGGCAAGCACGCACGCCAATAGATGCTTGCAGATGGGCGGGGAATCATGCATGAAGCAACAGCCTGTGGGAGAAGACGTACAGGGTGCCCTTTGGGTCAAGCACCCGCCAAATACCCAGTTTTTCTCTTTTGAATTGACATCAGCAGATCCCTTTCCCGTAGGTAGATTTGCAGGATTCCGAGTCTGTAGCAGTTGCTCATTCATATCCTGGTCAATGTCTCGAAAAGTAGCAAGCGTAAATGCAGGACATGTGCAGTTCCATGCATCAAGGAAAACTTGATATTCAATCTCTCTATGTTGGAGGCGCGTTTCTTCCTCTGCTCCAGCTTTCCGCTTTGAAGCCGAAGATAAGACAAAGTATATTTCACTGACAGAACAACCATCATCATAGTCATCCTCGTCAACCGTGTGTTGTTGTTGTTGCCTTGGGTCATCGCCACAATAAACCTCTATATGGCTTCCATCATCCTCATGTTCAGCGCGGTGCGTATCCTCTCCTCTGCGTCCCTTGGGCCGAATTGTATATTTGGTCACCAAATTTCTGTCGAGGATATCAAGGGCTAGGAGCAGCTCGTTTGGGAATAGACAGTGTAATGTCAACAGTAAAGGCTTCACTTTTGCAAAGGCATCTGCCGGCAGCTGTGATAATGGGTTCCCCGGCGAGCCTCCTTCATCATCTGCAGCATCCAGCCCCTTAGAGGAATCATCGAGAAACTCCTGTGATCGGCTACAGGCGGCAAGCTGCCCTATAAGAGCTGTGATAAAGAGTGATGAACAGGGAAGCGAGCTCTCAGAGCTTTGGGGGGGAGAAGAAGCTGGCATCAAATTAACCCAGGAGATGTTGATTTAAAACCGTGCAGCTGGGTGAACGAGCGGTTGAACGAGATAACCAGGGGGTAGGGGAAGAGACACGGAACGTAGCAGCGCCCTGTGGTGGTAGATGCGTATGAAAGAGGTTTCAGGAATTACACGAACTAGCAAGCAAACTAATCAAAGCAATAACTCCTTCAACCAGGTTCTGTCCCTTGCATGTTTATACAGCCTAGAATATGTATAACTATCATGAGCTATAATTATATCCCCTTAAATCCACTCAAATAAAGAGCTATATATGGCCTCACCTGCGAAATAACCAAGATAGCGACTCTATAAAGATAGCTAGACTGATCCATCGGATGGCCACAAAGTGGAAACACAGACCTCCATACCCCAATATACGCCCATGGAATGCCGGAAAAATGTCAAAGATCAAGAGAATTAGCCATGCAATATAGTTACTCTAGCGTTTGTTTGATTCCGGATCCCCAAAGATCCCCAGTACTTATCAGCCAAGGTTCTATACTACTTCAGAGAAACAGTCACTGGGTTATCTTGGAACCAACGTCATGCTTTGATTGAAGGCGCCTCTTTTTCACCTGATTAGCCCTTTGAGCCAGATGGCTCGACTTCACAATACCCGTTGATCTCGTACCAACAGCTCCTCTATGGCTGCCAAAGTCCAGGTGCGTAGGGCCCTTCTGTAAAATGCCTTTGAGGACCCCTGTTAAGACCATATCACCCATGGTGACCTGTACAGCGATCTCTGCGGGCTGGCCCTCCCAGCGGGCTCCCAAGCTAGGGCTAGAGGAACCATCGGACGGACTGTCTGGGTCTTCAAACAAGTATGACAAACCATCACTTACCCCAGGCGTTCCCAAGGCAGCTTCCTCGCACTGTTGCGCCTGAGGGTTTTGGATAGTTATATGTGCAGAGGTCTCATGCATGCTAGAGGCCATCTCCTCCACTTCGGCGGGTGGGGAGGGTCCAACCCCTTCTGCAATTGAATAGGGGCCTGCAGCATCGGGGAGTATATTGCTTTCTCCCAGTGGTCCTGTAAAAAGGGGCCGTCTGTTATAGACCAGGACATAAGGAACAGTCGTACTGTCATGGCAATTAAGCACATGGTTAATGTTGACTACGTTGGAGGATTCATCGTCCAGGCATGTCCAGGAGCCCCTTGGCCCCTTGACGTATGAAATATAGTGCCCCTCCCTGATAGTAGTTCCAAGGTGGACGATAACCGAAGTAAGCTGGTAGCGGAGGGTTTCTCCTGATCTTCCGGCCCGTGGAACCAGCTGTTGCGTGAGATCCAGGTCTTCGGCGAATCCAACCTTTGTTTTTACTTTTGAGGATTTGCCGCTTTCTGATATCTTGAATCTAGTGACCTGGACCATAAGCACTTCAGGTGCATCCCTGATAAACATGTGCCGATGAAGCGTCGATTTCGTATTACAGTTGCCGCAATGGTACCCTGAAATTTCTTCTGGCTTCATATACTCTTGGATGCAATCCTCGATAGACCCTCGCTGCTTCTTCAGCGGGGAAGCTCCTAACACCCACGAATGATCTCTTTCGGAGTACTTGGTGTTTTGACAGTTTTGGCATGTGCTTCGGTATTTGAAAACACTCTGGAAAATGTGTTGAATATCTCCCGTATACACATTGCTGATCTGGGAAATCAATTTGGTCAAAAATTCAACGCAGTCCTGTTGATCCTCAGAGCGTGTATCCCAAAATTGAGAACATGCATCCCAGAAACCCAGAAGGAATTCCTCTAGACTTTCAGACGATCCAGAAGACCAGTATTCATCAACTAGATGTCCTAATAAGCATGCAAGACATTCCTCATTCTGGGAGGAATCGCCTTTTTCTTGTATATGAAGCAATAACCAATTCACAAATAGTGGCTGATGTAGCAATGCTGTTAGGACGCAATTCCTATAACACAGCACGTCCTTTTTGTTCCGAAATCCCCTCGAAGTCAATGGTCTAGCTGTAAAATAATTCGCCCAGTTGGAGTAGAAAACTTCCAGCTAATCTATGTCAGTAAAATCAAGAAAGGGCCACAGATATAACAGGTGGATAACTCACCCGCCCTCGTCGTTCATCCCGGTTAGGGCTATCATCACTGTTTGGTTGAGTGCTCTTCATGATAAACCAAGGTATTTGCGTAGTAGTGGATATGGCTTATATTCAAATATATTTCCTTAATATTATCCCAAAACTTGTATCTCCTATATTTATTTCTGGTATAAGGTGAGTGTAGTAAGCAGTAATCACGTTATAAAGTATTTAATGTAGCCGTGTATGTCTTTCCTGTGGTTTTCTCCATTTTATACTCACCTAGCATGTGTCTCTTTCTATTTGTTTGTTTGTTAGCAGACAAACTCATTCATTCGAAGCCAGGGGGAAAAAAAGGCTATAATGGCGTTAGATATAGTTTAACAATGCTTTCCATGCCTATGCCTTATACTACCAAAGCCCTTATACTTCTCTTTGGTGTGTGTGAAAGGCTCTACATCAAGGCTACCTCAATATGTGACGGAAATATCCTCAAGAACCAATGATAATAGACAATAGGGAGGTAAATGAGGTGAGCTTGTATTACACCAGCACGGATTAAAACATTAGAGGCTGCTCATTATTGCTAATGAAACAATAATACTTAACGTGGCGTTGGTGAAAAGCATTGCCTTTGATTTTACACCCTCAGAAGAGGTTGATGAAATCTGGCAAGTTGTAGGAATCTCATAATTATTCCCCTCTGAGAGAGAAAAGCAGCCATATATGAAGCATATAGATCTTTGCTTTGCTCCATGTTCTTAAATATTTCCCTCCGTGTTTGTCTCTTACGCTCTGAATGCTTGAATATTGTGTTCAACGGCCAATTCAACCGCCTTTAAACAATAGGTATAAAACAATGATACAACGATATAGATAGTATCCCAGCACAAAAAAAAAACCCCCAAAGAAAAGATGCAGCTGAGAGGATGGTGAAGAGAATACTAGAGAAGAAAGCCGAATTCATGGGAGGTTCCCTGGTCACATGATGACTCCTTTTTTGGTCCTTTTGTTGGTAATTCACACAATACAGCTAACAACATCATGTTTGACCAGTTAAAGGCCAACATTTGAACACCACAAACATGGATAAGGGAACAAGGATCATGTTGTTGTGAAGTTGGAGGAGTTGGACAATGAAACGGCCGAGTGCTTCGAGTTTGGTGATGCTTATGTCCCTGTCCGCCAAAGCTCGGTTATACCGTTTGCTCTTCATCGAACATGGTCAGGGCAGAGATTCAAGAAGCCGCCCACAATGTAGATGAATGCTCTTTATCCCCGAAAGCCTTTGCTGACCGTTAATGTGATTCAGGTTCTGGAAGGGTAAACCATCTACTCAACGCATCCTGTACGCATTCTGGAATGCCGTTTCCGTTTGTCCACTGCATCTTAGTTATGCTCACCAATCACCCCTAGCCATGGATGGGGATGGGAGAAAATTTTCTCTGACACACCCGCTCTTTTGCTGAGCTCATGAGATACATATTTACATATTAGTTTATCTCACGCAGCCCGATGATCTCTTGAAGGCTTAATACAAACCAATCGAACTTCTCACCGCCTCATCGGGAAACTAGAAAGTTTAACAACTCATCGAGGGCATCATCGTATGACAATCGCGAGCGTCATTCCCAGCTCTACTTTTTTTTACAATACATTTCCAAGGCTCATACCCTTGCCTTACCTGGTAATCGGTACTCTGTTGAGGACGAACACGATCAACTAGCCATGGGAATCTTGCGCCTGGATCTCGGAGTTCATCCTTGGCTCCATTTTTTGGCGCACGACAGGCCACTCTCATGTTGCCTCTGCATGCAGCCATCATGTCTGTCTGTCACTTGATGAAAAATTCTCCATGCCAGAGAGCCATGGTTCGTCTAGCTAGCCACACGTATGCCTTCGTGGGATTTGACAACTGGGTTTTAGAAAATTTCTTTGAGCCTTATCCCGAGACTTCATCTAGAGTTCTCATACTCACCGTGACACATGGCCATCCCCGAGTGGGATAGTACTGGACACAATTTGCCTGAACAAGGCAGCACTATGCATGGCCCTGTTGTACTCCATGAGGAATGGCGGAAGGCAATTCCGGCACACAGAGCACCTTGAGGTGGAGTTCTGTTGCTTGACAGCCCAAGAGCTCACGTATACATGAGCTGTGGTACCTCCGTAGCAAATGTGGCATCGAATGAGTACAAATAGTACTATTGGCTAGTACTATATTCTGAGTTTCGTTTGCCGCCTGAACTGTCACTATCTGAGAGAGCGCATCGATCATCCCGGACCAGAAGTTATATAACAGAATTGGATTTATTGACTAGAATGTAGTAGAATCAGGGCGATTAGTAACATCTTGAACACCGGGTGGCACCAAAATAATTCAGGTTACCCCTGTCTCCTGTCTTAATTTATGACAGCACATAATCTTTCATCTCTGGCCGGAGAACGTGCTTCCAGGAAGACTCAATTCACACCGTCAGCTCCTCGCTGATGAATTGGTGAAGCCGCGTATGGCTCTAAACGGGTAACTATCTCATACCTGGGTATAATGGAACACTTTACAGAAGCCATGATTCCCGCATTGTTAACTGGGCATGCATCCTGATTCAAGTACCTGAGATTTATCATGCATACGTAAACCAGCGCCATGGTTTGAGAAAACGACTATCGTTTTGGTCAATTCTCGTAAGGAATAGTGCATATTCGCACGACAGCTGTG
This sequence comes from Microsporum canis CBS 113480, assembly GCF_000151145.1. Lineage (NCBI taxonomy): Eukaryota > Fungi > Ascomycota > Eurotiomycetes > Onygenales > Arthrodermataceae > Microsporum > Microsporum canis. The sequence continues at coordinate 643,425 of NW_003299165.1, read as the reverse complement.
AGAATCCGTCAGCGCTGAAGAAAGCTCGATATCTCATTCTGCAGATGATCCTAGATCCTAGAGTCTAGATGCTCGAAAGAAATTGAAGACACCGCTATTAGGAACAACCATTATCACCCACTATGGAGATGTTCAGGGAAACACTGACACCAAGGAACCCTGCGGATCAGAAGTGAGGCGACCGATGCCCGAAAATTCCAGCCAAAGCTCTTGAGCCCATATTACTATGTAAAACGAGGGATTGCGGACTTAACCACGCATCCTTGTTTGGCTTACTGCATCGATTTGCTCGAGGAGCGCTGGGGCCAGAAGAAAGAATGCGGCGTACTATGTCTCAGAAAAGGTTTCATGAAGAACCTTTCGCTTCCGACTTTACCCAGCTAAGTCATAACGGTACCACGCTCTGTGCCGTGTCAGGGTAACATTTTTTCCTATTGGTGAAGATCTGATAGGTTCTATATCGGCCTTTACCTGTCCGCAGGTCAACTCTTCGCAGCAGGAAAATAAACGGCAAAATGTGCCTGAGTTCTGGGAAATATGTGTCTTCTTTCTCGCTTTGACGCAGAAAAAAGGGGTATCTATTGCACTCACCAGTTATCGTGACTGTTAATTTCAGATATCTGCGCATGATGGCCTAGGATTGGCGCCACAATATACAACTTAGGGTAAAAATCAGCGAGAAGCCTGTTTTCGGACATCCTTCCGACCAGAATCAAGATTACCCCTCAAGGAGTTGTTTGCCGATTCAGTCGAACCAGACCCTTTTAAGTACAGCTTCGCTTAAATAAGATCATACAGAAGTGGTGCTTACTGGTGGCTGATGATGACGTTCTGCAGACTGAATAACAAGCCCCTATCCACCCCCAGGGGATCCTCCGCGTGCGTACTATTATGATCTGCCAACTAATATAGTGGTTAGTCGCTAGTGCGATAATATTTGATCGCGATATAGACGTAGATCACAGGTACCAAAGTTGAGGGAATTTTAATTCCAAAGCAGAGAGCGAACAGTCAGGGCGGATGTGCAAGCCATGGAAACAAGCCCGGGATAAACACCAACCAGGAGACTCTTTTCACCAATTTATTTGCGTTCCGCGTAGACGGGCTCGCTCCATCCCGTTCAAACCTGGACCTGGGCAAGGCATCGACTGGGGGGGAGGATTTGGTGGGGGGTTTAGAGGGTCAGAGAGAGAGAGAGAGGAAGAGACAGAACAAGAGAGGCATACCTGCAGGGAACAGAATACTTTTGGCCAGCTAGGGCGTCGGAGAAACGAGGGGCGGAAGATCTAGCTGTCTCCACGCATGAATATAGACGACTGACAAGGGCAGGTAAATATAAGTGAGGTAGAGGTTAGCCGATGGGGGTTTTGCCTGAAGATCTTGGCCCATCTGTTCTAGCCTGGTAATTCAGGTACGAATATTTTAATCTCCGGGGAAGGACGCTGTTGCATGACTGGTGAAGCCAGGGATAGCTTTTCCTACGAATCCATGGACTGACGGGATCAGGCAAAGAATATTTCCTTAGAATACTGACTACTAGCATGCCGCCCAGTTCAAATGGGAATCTTCAGTGGGGGGGGGGGGGGGGATTCCTAAAAATCTTGATGTAAAAAAGAGGCGTTTTTTTATTTCATTTAGCTGACAGCGTACATAGATCCATGCCCGAAGACGAACCTAGAAAGGGGACAACCAGAGGCCAATAGGTTTCCCATGGTATAGTCGAGGTCTCTTATACCGGTTTTTCTATATAGGCCGCTCCCTGCAAGGCATAGGCATGTTTTGGCCGGGGGTTTGTACATTTACTCACGTCTCGACAGCATTTAGCATTGATGGTATAGCCCAGCCAACCTCTCTAGGCCAGGGGCTAGGCATCGCCGGGACGGTTTCCCAGAAGTCTGGATCGGATCAGTTTATATTATCCTCAATCACGCCATTTGAGATCCGCAGAGACATTTCGCAGCATATTAACCTAGTTGAACGTTATAATGCTGGGGTTTCTATAAGGGAGGCCATCCGTGGCACATTATAGTTGGATTTGGATATACAGCAAGGAATCGACTCCGTACGGAGCACTTCTGCGACGAACAGGTGGCCTTGCTGATGAAAGAACGGGAGGAGATCAGATTCCGTGTTTGAAATGGCCTAAGTGATGTTACTCTACGGAGTACATATCTATGTCTCCATAACCAGCTTGTTCGAGATGTGGCCTATAAACATGAGGAACTTTCTCAGCTGCAAGCATGGCCTACAGCCTTCCTGCGAAACTATCCGTCCGCATGACTTGCTTGAGGCGTCGATTGGGTTTCTTCGGCCATGTTCGAGAAATGTATATGTGGAATATGTTATAATTCCAGCTTGGCCATGGATGAGTTCTCTTCTCCCCCCTACATTCGTCCCGGTTACTGAAACCGTTAGCCTTGCACCCGCCTGCACGTATATATAGATAAGACGTTATGTGTGAGTACTACGTACATATATTAAGAAGTCTATATACACTTTATTCCATGACGAAAAAAACGAAAGAAAAGTCAGATACGGAGTTTATACCTCGTTTCCATGGGATATCAAACAAAACAACCCCGTTTCGTGTGTTTTGACCAGCTGAGAACCCCCAGACAGGCATTCCAGATACGTTTTCGTTATAATCTTTTTACTCTGCCAGGCATGTATGTACGTACATGTATCTATAGCCCCTGAAGCCCGGGCTTTGGTGTATAGCTAGGATTGGTGCGAGTTGGCTTAGGAGGCAGGGGATAATCCCGTTGGGACAAGAGTTTTGTCTACATGGTAGGAGTGAATATATACATGCCCATGCCACGGATACGCAAATCTGGGGTTGTTTCTGCTCATTGTCGGGATTTAGATTAACCAGAGCCTTGGGCCGCCCATGGTGAAGAGGAACCTGTGCATCGTATAGTATGTTCTTCGTCCAGTGTACCGGATTTTCGATGGGCTTAATTTCTTTTTCCTTCTCCCTATTTTGAAGACTAAGCGGTTCATTAAACTCATCTTAATGCATGATGTATAAGCTAAAGATGGCGTAGAGCATGGCCTTTCCCGCCTTGTCTCTTGCCTCTTTGCATGGCATCTCCAAAGATTCCTCAACTCCAACCTAGCAAGGCACACTCAGTTAATCTAGAAGCAAGCCGTTGGCGAACAAGGAACCCTTCCCACACCGCCCATCTCTCTCCCTCTCTGTCAGGGGGGAAATCCCGAGGAGTTGTCAATGCACCTTTTCCTGTCCCTTGGGTCGGAGTCGATGGATACATCATATCATTTTATATTTTTCGCAGGGGGAGAGAGAGGGGGGATATAGTCGTTACACCTGTCTGATGCATGGTTGGGTGTATAGCATAATAACGGTTGTCATCCGTAGCACGATCCATAAGTGGCGAGGAGATCGGTGTGGCAAGTATAAAGGACATCCTGCATCAAATCTCAAGTCGCAGGTTAGACATCTATACAACACAAAAACCGTGCCGCAATTCCCTTACACAAAGCTGACAACCGCTGTCACACGATAGAAAAAAAGGTACAACGTCAAGATAATTTTTTACACGACGTAAAGAACCCGACAGTTCGGTTGTGAGCGACCCTTTGGGACAGTAAATCATCCAATGAACGCGTTGGGGCTTCGGTTATCTGCATGACATTGCTCACATTTCCAGTTATTTTCAAAGGACATAAAGGAGGGTGGTCCTTGCTCGGCCAGGATCAAGGGTTGAAGCCGGTTATGATGTTGGAGCCAGCTTGGTATCGAGTGATGGATGGAGGATGGATTAACTATCGTAGCTCGTCTGGCTTGGCTGAGGAATTCAGGATTCCAAAAATATAATCCCTAACCCGCTCACACGGAATTATACACAAGACGAGAAACAAGAACGGATGGAGCCAAGCAAGGAGGAGGATGAGCAGCAAGCAAGCCAGCTATAAGGTTCGATCCCAAAAAAAATTCACACATTCTTCCGAAAACTCTCCCAAGAAGTTGGGAAGAGCAGGGCGAAGAACCTGTGGAGATGCATGCGCCAAGTGGGAATGGAGTGTACGTATTGGGGGAAGGGGGGTGATGGGCAGTCTGTCTTTGCAGCCTGCAACTGCATATGTAGGGGGCAGTCTCCTCCCGGATAGTTCTGTCTGGTTGACCGTCCTGCCTGAGAGGGGATGGGCTGGAATGGATGATGAGTATGGGGACGGGCCTGATGTTGGTCGGCTTTCTCTCGGGCACTCGTGTATTGTGTTGACTGACCTGGTGCTGCTCTCGGGGAATAAGCAAAGTGTCCGTGATTGACAGCATGCTATACGAGGGCCAGAAGTTAAGCTGGACAGGACACCCTGACGGCATGGCTATGAAGAACTGCCGAGCCTCTCCCTCTCTAGCCTCTCTCTCTCTCTCTCTCGTCTTCTCTAGCCCTCTCGCGGACCTTGGTTCGTCTTCCACTTTTAATTTAACCTTAACACCTTTATCCCTTCACCGCATGATCAACTCGATACTCTCCATTATATCGTCGAGAATGTGTTGACAGAAAGGGACTCCTCCGTCCAAGACGGGACATGGACAGGGGCATGGCCCGAAGAAGCCCTGAGGGTGGCTTGGGGGAAGACGCATGCATGAACGCTGCTGGATTGGCGGGTCTGGTCGTCTCTGCTGTCTGGGTGTACCATAGTATGTATGTACTACATACTAAGATGTACACAATTGCAGGGCCATTTCATCTGCAACTGGGCTGACTCGGGGAGGACGAGCCTCTGCAGAACAGCGTCATTGCCATGGGGCTAACGCAAGCCGATCGCGATCACTCTCGGATCCTGGGGAAAAGAGAGGAGCCGGGTCTAAGGAGGAGTATGAATGCCCAACTTGAACGGCTCCAAGCACTCTTTTCATGGAAGCAGTCCATCTCGATGTTTAGCACTAACGGAGCATAACAAACCGGCCAGCAGGGCCGTATCTTCCCCACAGTCTCAACTCTGCGTATATCCAGTTCGTCCGCTCAGCGATGTGGATTGGCTCGCGTAATTTGCTCGGGGAAGAGAGGATGCAGTCTCCGGCAGGAAGCATAATATTAAGCATCGCATCTCCCTTTAGCATGGCCCCTTTTCTTTTTCTCCCTTTGATCCCGTTGCTTTTTTCTCGCGCGGGCTGGAAAAAAGAAATCCGGTTCAATAATATTACATATTGTCCAGGGATCTCGGTGACGGAGCATACTTCTATGTTTGGAACACATCACACTCAGCTCTAACTGGTTATATATAATCTGTTTCCCTGTGCCTACCTGAATAGCCTATACTCCGTACCTATAGAAAGGGAGTGTAGATATATATACGGCGACGTATATAATCCCATGAACGCTGCAACGCTTGAGGCCCTGGAGATCCCAGAAACCCTTCATCGGGTCGTAAGCGAAGTTACCTCGACGTATAAAGATGCCGGTCATCGAGAGATAAGCAGTCTCCCTCGACAGGGTACGCTTCCAAGCCGCATGTGTATTCTCTCTGGCACTGGGCCATGACAGTTTCTTCTGCTCTTCGATATTTTTTTTTTTTTTTCCTTTTAGCACGGTGAGAGAGAGAGAAAAAGCCGGGCGAGGCAAATTATTCACTTACTAACTCCGTATAAAAGGCTCCAAAGGCCAACGAACTAGCCGGGGGAAGGAAAAGGAATAACGAGAAGGCTTTATTAGACACGCCCACTGATGTCATCGTCGTAACTGGATATAGTTGGAAAAGGGAACGAAAACCCAATCGTGATACATAGCGCCATGCGAAGCTTCATCATCACGACGGAGGAGGGGGAGAGAGGAATAACATCTCAGCGGCATGGTTCAGGGGTCAACGCCGCTGGCATCGTGACATGTACTTGGCCACTCCTTTGCGCCCAAGCAGAGTTCGCCGGGTACCGGAAAGGTAGCCCGTAGGCCCTCCCTAGGGGGAAAGTTGCAAAGTTGAAATCGTAACGGTTTTTAAGCCATGCCCGTCCACATGGGTTCGTCCTTCCCCCCCCCCCCCTGGTACGGAGAACGCCCGCCTGTTGCAAGTATATGGTTAAGCCTGGTGTATGTGTACACATATATATGTTATGTATATACTATGTACACGCCTCGGAGAAGAGAGATGGTTATAGCAAGGCGGATGGAAATCCATGTTCCCAGCAACCAATGATTAATTGGTGGAAATGCCCCTTGAAGCGAATCTGTTCATATATATAATTTTTCTTAAGACAGTCGAAATAGTCGAATGGTCGAAAAGGCCCCGGAGAATTCCCATCCTCGACAGCCGGCAGAGTGACTTGCCTTGTTCCTCTGCCTTGCTTTTTGATGCCTGTTCCCTCCGGCTATTCCCACATGGTCTCCGGAGCCGTGGCATATAGCTAGACATACTTACATAGCTTGAGAGGGAGGGAGGCAAAGAAATCCCCCTCCAGACGGGATCGATCCCGATATGATAGTTAAATGGCAGCTCCAGCTTGCTTGCTGGTAGCTTACCGGAACCTCTGCCGCCCACACCGATTCTTTTCCCCAGTCGTTTTCTTTTTTATCCTCCCGCTCTTTTAGATCGGTTAAGTTATGATGACATGGAAGTAAGTATGTAATGGAAATGGGAACCTCTGGGGGGAGTCGTTGGTTTCTTTTTTGACCATTTGTTTATTTGTTTATTCTCTCTCTCTCTTCCCCCCTTGCTGTTCCATGCTGTGTATGTATGCATGTATATAGACGACTTCAGCAGGCCTCGAGCCGCAAAGTGGCCGTCTCAGCATGAAGAATAAGAAACCCTGCATGCTGTCTACTTTGTCCTATGCAGCCGGTCAGAGAATGATTGAAATCGCAGGGAGAGGGGTGGCGGGAGGGACCCATATGCCTGCGTTAGGCTGCTCCCTTAGATGCCATCAAAGCAGAATACGAACCAACAGAAGAAAGAAGAATAGCGATATAACCAACTGTCTCTACGTTATCAGCAAGGACCAAGTGTGGGCCAGGGGGAAGAGATGCAAGTAAGTGTATACTTACCAGAAATCCCATATTCTATGTATAACAATATCAAAATAAGCATGTCTATAATATCTCGTAAGTTGAGTTTGTAGATCTAAGTCAAGAGATGGTCAAGAGAGAAAGAAAAAAAGCCAAACGAGTGGGACGAAGCTGGGCCACGCATCTTCATTCTTCTCCTTTTTCTTTTCTTTTTTATATAGTTATTTGATGAAGGAAAAGAAAAGAAAAATACAAGATTAAAAAAAAAGAAGAAGAAGAAACAGTGAAAAAAGGCTGTGGAGCCACGCAAGAAGTCGATGCAAGACCAGGATTTTTTTGACCATAAAAATAAGAAACGAAGACGACAGAGAGCAGGATGAGAGATATTACATAGCATCTGCTATGACGGTAGAAGCGAAATGACGGGTTCCTATTTGACAGACCTGGCTTCGTTTATATTTTTTTTTTTTTAACACAAAAATACTAAGTCTGAAACCCGTTGGAAATGCAGATAATGCTTTTTGGCGCGATAGTCGATTAAAGAATAATATCTGTTAGGTTAATACGTGCCCTATTATAATACCCCATACTGATCACCGGGTAATGCAGGTGGCTAAAGCTCGAAAAAAAAAAGAAGTAAAAATAAAAATAATAAAACGGAAGAGAGAGAAAAAAAGGAAAAAGAAAAGCGAGCGTGACAGCGGCTAAAGAGGAGTCCAAGATATATATGTATAGGCGGATGTTGGTTGAGAGAGAGAGAAAAAGAAACATTTTAAAAATAGAGATATAACAGAAGCCTCACACCCCCTTGCTTTCAACCTCCATCCACTCGTCTGTCTGTCTGTCTCTCTCTTCTCTCTCTGCACGCCACATACCGTCATCCATATCTCCTGGCAGAGGAACCAGAGCACATACATAACCCTCGTGGCGTTTGCTCAACCTGCGTACTGCAACTTCAATCACAATCCAGTCGGCCCCATCCTCCTACTTCTCCTTCTCCCCCCCCCTTTTTTTTTTGTTTTCAGCTGCCCTGGACTGGACCCATAGTTCGCAACACAGCTCTTCCTCGCCCTTCTTTTTTTTTTCGTTGACAAAGAGGATACCCTCCAGAGCAGGCCGCCTTATCGTGCTTATCATCAGTTTCCCCCCAAATCTGCTGCCGTGACCTGTCTCTCACCCACACTCTTCTTGTCGGGCAGTGCAGACCCGGGGCGTCAGTCAGAAAGGAGTCAGGACATGCTGTCTGCTTGCTGTCTCGGGCTTGGTTGGGCAAAGAATTAGTTATAATACCCATCATTGGTCATAGTTTGATCACCGCCCCTTGCTGCTTGCAGTCGTCGTTCCTCTCTTTCTCATTGGCTTAATAGCCCATCTTCAAAAAGAACGGTCATTTCCAGCCAAAACTTCCGATTGGGAATCGAGACAGGTTTTATCTCTCGACCCCGAAATCTCATCCGAAAGGCGGGTTTAAACAGAGGGAAATAAAGAAAAAGAAAAGGCAGTGTCTCTCGCATAATATTGTTTTTCTCTCCCTCAGTGTCCGGTTTCTTTCTTTTTTTCTCTGTCGAAGGGGGAGAATTCTCAATATACTTGACCGACTGTTCGTCCTTTGCTTTTGTACGGGGTACCCTGTACACGACTACCGGCCGCTTTTGCTAAAACCGTCACCGTCCGCATCACTTTTTCAATCTTGTTGACACTTCATCGTCTTCCACCCCATCCCTCTTTCTCTTGCAAGCCAGCTTTGGGAACATTGCATATTACAGCCTTCCCACCGCCTCCTTGACGCTGTACATCTTCACAACCGCAGTTACATCTGCCCGAAAATCAGCACTCGAACCAGTATTCAAATTGAGCCATAGAGCATTTGTGCTACCGAATCTGGGGGGAATACCATTGAGACCCGATATACTCCCGGGTTGATCCTTGCTCGAGGGTCCTCGAGGGAGCTCTGGACGTTGCATAAAAAGCGGTAGGTCACCTTGTCCCCTTCCGTTGCTTTCCCCGACTATTGGATTTCATTTCCTCGGCATTTCCCCTCTAGCCCACTTTCCCGTCGCTATATCCCTTTTCTCTTTCTCGTTGCAGTTGCACAAAACACACGTGCAATCACTCGCGACGAAGGAAACCAAAGGCGGGTGGGACTATGACAAAAGGAAAGTGGTCGAACCTCACCCCATAATCCCAGTCACGGTACTCCCTATATGCGCCTGGGTATGAGAGACAGTACAGATTCTTCCCTCCTTTTCCTCTCCAGCCTCAGTGCGCTTTCGGATCGTCGGTGAAGCGTTAGGGAAACCATTGATATGATAAATAACCCACTCTTCCCCCAACCTGGTTTTCAATTGCATCCATGAATCACCATCATTCCTCTTTTCCCCGACAAGTTCCAATCTCACAAGCAACCCTGAGCACTTGCCATTTTATATATATATTTGGATCTCGTGCTGATTATTAGTCTTCTTTTCTCCACAGCTGCGGCGAAACCTATTATGGTTTTGCGCATTGTTCCATATATTGTCACAGGCAAAGTGGATATTTCAAAGATACTGGGGACGCCAGAGGATGAGGAGAAGAATACGATAAGAATAAAGGAAATAATAACACCAGCAACAATCCCAACAATCCAGACAGGAATCAGAAAAGCGTACAGCGAAGGTTTCAAATCCCCAATTATCGAAATGGGCATCCCAAATTCATCAGTAGAGGAGTGGACGTACCAGCCAGCACCACAGGATCAGATTTCCATTCAACAACAACAACAACAATCGACAGTGCCGTCAAAGCGCGGCAAGAGTTCTCCCACGGGAAAAGACCGCATCAAGAAGCAGTCGAAGTGGTCAGCCGACGAAGATGCGCTGATCACCATACTTCGAGGCAAGGGGATGAAGTGGGAAGACATCAGCAAGAGACTTCCAAACAGAAGTCCAATAAGCTGTCGTCTCCATTATCAAAACTACCTCGAAAGGAGGAGCGAGTGGGATGAAGACAAGAAGAACAAACTTGCCCGCTTATATGAAAGGTAATTCCCCCATAGATCCAGAGTTGATATCAATACGTTCCATCCATAGACTGACCGAACATAGGTTCAAAGCAGATATGTGGGCTAAAATCGCCGAGGAGATGGCAATCCCATGGCGAGCGGCCGAAGCCATGCACTGGCAGATAGGCGAACGTGGCATGGCTCAACGAGCAGGTGTCACTCCATTCACATTTTCTAACGTCGCAACCTCGCCTCCCCAGAGAGTGCGAAGGGCCAGCCAGCCGACAATAGGCGCAACACGACGAGACTATCCTTCTCAAGTCACCCAGCTGCCTTCTGTCGCCGAACTCACTGCAGGCATTCCAGCATACGCAACACACCCATCTGCTGGAATGCACACAACATCACCACCTCGCTCCCCACCGAGCCCTTCCACACTTGAGGCATATCGAACAAACCCAAGACCGCACGAGAGGAGAATATAAACTCGGGCTAATCACCCTTATAAGTAATCAATACAATGATTGACGACTGACTGCATAGCGGGTCTGGGCGGACGGATTGCATCCAGGATATTTTGTTGGTGCTCGATTTCGGGGGCTTGTTTTATTATTTTGTCTTCATGAATGTGTAGCTTTAATCATGATTGTGTTATTTAATGTCTTTATCGCATGTTTTATTTGGCGACTGGTTTGTTTTATCCCGTTCAGACAGTTTTATGAAAAGCATCATGAAGTATCAAAGTCGACTCTGACGTCTGCTTCATCCTTTTCTAGATTAGGTCGTGAACCCCGCCGCTTTTTCTCGTCTTACAAATATCACGTGGAAACATATTACATAATTTATGATCCTTAGTAAGCTTTGATTACGCAGGCGTTCTTCACACACGATGATTTGACGCTTATACGGACCAAAAAGAGTGATTTAAAGATATAACAGTTAGCAAATATATCATGGCTATTCCAAACATAACTCTTCTTGCATTCCGTGGCAATATCAGCAGCCAAAGTGCACCCAAATTGTTCATGGAATTAACAAAGCATTGTGTCCTACCTAACAACTTGGTTGTAATTGTACGCGATATCGATCATGATGATAAGTAAAGTAGCCATACCCGTTCCTGGGCTTGGAAATGGATCTAGGCAACCATTTGATTCAAGGAGACCTTCATGTCCGTGGAAGCGGACATGCAACGGCCCACCAATTATCTTTTTCATATCCGTGGTCCAAAATTCTGCCGCGTGCAGCAGCAATGTCACTTTCTAGCTCACCCTCCTTGTAAAGATGGTAATATCTAAGGTAGGTGGTCGGTTCCGGCCCTTGCTTTGTCTTTAGCTCCTCGCCAGCTTCACCTGGGTGTATGTCCTCAGAAAATTTTTTGCCTCTGCTTCTTTTATCTTTTGCTTTTTTATTTTCGTTGGTCTTTAAAACCCATGGTACCATTACGTCTTGGTCATGATTAGCATCCCATCCACGTCTACTATCCTTTTGCTCCAAGGCCCAGACGTAAATAAGGGCCTTACCGCCAACTGTATCATCTCCAGTGGGCCGTTTTAGAGTATCTAGGATTGCGGCAATTGCATTTATCCTTCGTTCTGGAAGGGATAGGTGGTGTATCACAGCAATTGAAATCGCAAAATCAAAATAACCATCTGGGTGAGGCAGATTCAAAGTATCTGCTATTATTGCAGAATGTGGTTGATGTTGCTTTGCAATTGAAGTCAGAGCCTCAGATCTATATGGAACCGTTATTATGATTGAATGGGAAAGATGTCTGAGTAAAAACCAGAGGTCTCACCTGTCCGATGCCACGATAAATATGTTAGAATTAACCTTTAAATATTTCCCGTTACCACACCCAACATCTAGACCGATAGAACCGGCAGGGAGACCTTTCAAGAACCGCTCAACAATTGGCCATGGCTAAACTCAGGCTTAGAAATGACTATCATAATGACGACCCAAGGAGAATCAAGTGACGAAGAGCTAGACCAAACATACTTTGTATCGTGTGGAAGAAAAATGCGGTGCAATCTCTTGGTAGACCTTATGGACGTGCTCTTCTTCATATAATTCACTATTATTGTTTGCTTCCATGTTGACATCTCTCAAGGCTGAAATGTCCATGTACTCTGATGCAAGCAGAGACCATAAAATCGATTACATAACCGCATGGACGAAATCGATAAACGGGCGTTTACCGGAAATATATTAATCCTTGATCCGATGTCGGCTAGCGTTTATTTTATCTTGGAACCTTCTGTTTTAGTGGGGAGGAACTAGCTTTAAAGGGGGATTTGACATCCACAACTTTTGAGCCTTTCTTTTAATAAAACCCCTGAATACCATAAGCTGTTGGATAACTGTTACAGCTCTAATCCTATTCACCCCCTCCTCTAAAGATGGAGTCCCTTGTTAGCCCAGTCGATGTGTCAGTACTGGTGTCAGTTGCTACTGATAAAGGGGCTGATGATAAACCGTCATTTGCAACTGAACGCCGAGTAACCCCATCATGGACGGTCTCACAGTTGAAAGGAAAGCTTGAAACCATGACCGGGATCCCCCCAGGCAGCCAACGATTGATGTTAAAGTCCCCAGGCCGTGAACACCAATGGATGGATGGTGATGACAAAGTTATTAGTGTATGGAACCTTGCAAAAGGCTGTGAGATTGAGGTCGGTATAAGTAGACCCCTTTACCATTATTAGTCCTCCTTTGTTGATTCGCTGCTAAATTGATCCTTATTTTACTTCCATTTGCGAATGTCATAACGCATGTTTACACTAGAATCTGTATTAACAACTGTATTAGATCCATGACCAGCGCCCTGCTGCCGCGCGCCCAAACTTTACTGATGTTTCAACAACTGAGAAATTTGAGCTTTCTGACTCGACCTACGAGTCATTACCAAACAGCGTTCTTGCATGGAAGAAAGCTCAGAAGCTTGGACGTTTTGATCCAAATGCAGCATCCCCAGAAGACAAAGCAAGAGAACAGGTAGAGAAAGATATCAACGAGATCAAAACCAAAGGTAAGTTCTAGTTCTACACGTATTCGTTGAGCCTCTAGCCCTGATATTTCAACGAACAGGAATTAAAATCTCTGAACGGGCTATAATACTCCCGTCAACCCCGCCACATATCCGTAGAGGAACGATTAGATTTGTTGGCCCCGTTTCTGCTATCATATCACCTCTGAGTAAAACTTATTCAGGAGAAATACCCGATGAGCTGGCGCCGATATGGGTTGGTATTGAACTTGATGAGCCCACGGGCAAAAATGACGGTAGTGTGAATGGACAGAGATATTTCACATGCCCAAACAACTGCGGCTTATTTGTTAAACCCGAGAAAGTTGAGGTCGGCGATTACCCGCCTCTGGGGTTGGATTTGGATGAGGACATGGAAGAGATTTAAACATGACTTTATCATGGCATTTGCTCCGGTTAGAAAAAATGGATAATTGCAAGTTTGCGCTCAGTATAATCCGTGGGTATCAATCAGGACATTACGTTACTAAAAGCAGGGTGAGGAATGGTACAATCATATAACAACGCAACACCTTTACATGCATCTTATCATCAAAACCACCGCCAGCATGATTCCAATTTCGGCGGTTATTCTAATATAACATTATACACTCTCACACGGTTGTGTATGCAGGGTCTCGGTGGTATCAGGTAGTTTGGTGGAGGGGGTATAACTGCAGTCCATTCGAAAGATGCTTAATATAGATAGTATAGAGAATCCCGGTTGAGCAGCGCATACTGCAAATGAATAGAAAAGAGGTATGAAATGGATCCAACTATCATCCCGCTTGAGCACTTTGTTTAGGACGACCTCTCTTTTTACCTCCCTTCTCAGCAGCGTTGCCTTTGGGATGAGTCGGGGCCGCCTCTGGTAGGGGTGGAGCTGTCACACCAGTGTCAACATTTCCATCTGCATCTAGGGGTATGCAGCCCTGCGTAAAAAATATTGCAGCAGGCTTTTTATACTCGTTTGCAAAGCTGTAATTATTCCCTGGGGGATTTTGGTATAGTATTAGTAGCCACCTTCAAAATAAAAAGATCATATCATATGCGCTTGGAAATTCTGCTTACCTCGGGGAACTTGGAAAACACAGCCTTTCCCTGCACTAAACTGAAGACCTGCAATATCAACTCGAATTCTACCGTAATAAACGAAAAAAACCATGTGCATTCGCTTCGAATTTTTCTGTTTCTTGACTGCATTTGGAGGCATTTCCACGAATCCAGACCCGAGAAATGGTGTGCTAAGGATTTTGGCAAAGCGAAATGTAGAATCTTTGACTTCATGTGTCTCGATTGCCGAAGGAGCATAGGCAACATCTGTTAGAAGTCAGTTAACTCTGCTAATAAAAACACTCCTAATAATATTAATAATAAAATAACTTACCCATCATTTCTTCTTCTTGAGTACCAGTCTGCTTTTCTGGATCCCATATCTTTACGGGGCCATAGAACACGCCTTCCTGCGTCTCCCAGGGTTCGACACCTTCATCAGGCTCATCATCCGAATCATTTCCTCCTTTTTTCTTGTTCTTTGATTTCTTTTTCGAACTTCGTTTCTTGCCTCCTTGTTCGAGATCAGGGTCTTCTGTTCGAATGATCTCCTTAATTGTTGACAGAGGAAATCTATGACCAACTTCTGCCTCGCCGGTTCCGTAAACACATTTCTCATTACGCCAATATGCCAACGGCCGGACAGATACTCTGCCAGAGCGAGTATGCCGAACGGTCTCATCTGATGGTGTTTCTCGTCGTAGGATATATAAACTGCGTTTCTTATTAAGTGGTCCGTCATTTTTAGTAATATTGTCCACGACGTTTTTCAAGTCCTTCTCTTGTTCAGCGGTCATTTGAAGATTACTAGACTGAGTAGTTGCCTTCTTGGATTTCTTTGCAGGTCGTGGGTTCTCATCTTCACGATTTTCTGGGTCTCGTTCTTCCCGTTGGCTTTTTGGTTTCCTGCCACGCCGCTTAGCAGGAGGATCTGTGACTATATTTTCGCCATTCTTCTTCCCAGCTGCCTTGTCGGCCTCTTTGTGCTTTTTGCCTTTATTCAAACTATTCAGTACTGGCGGCGGCGAGTCCTCTGATAGCTCCGCTTCTACCTCAGACACTTGTGCATCTACATCATCATGTGCGGCACTTTCATGGTCATCATCAGCAGAATCAGCAAGTTGGTTATCTTCTGCTTCGTCTTCAATCAAATAATTGCCATCGTCAGAGAAGTCAGCGGCATCATCAGCCACTGCCTCAGAAGCTTCCTGTCCAGCCTCACCATCTTCCTCCATATCTTCCCCTTCCTCCACGTCTTCGCCTGCAGCGCCCTCTTCCTCTGCCTCTTCACCCTCCTCATCTTCCTCATCCTCCTCAGGCTGAGGTTGGAGCGACCGAACTTGTTTCAAAGGAGACCTTGAGGTTTGAGGAAGCGGATGAGTTATGTTAATTGTTCGTTTTGCGGCCACACGCGCAGATGTGGGACTAGAGAACTCGCTCTGTGGGAGAGGGGATGAGCGCAACCCTGGAGTTCGTCGAGGAGATCCACTCATGAGTGTTTTCATCGGAGAGCGAGATCGTGGTGGAGGTAGGTATGCATTTCGACCTCCTCGTCTGGCAGATAAAACATCTGATGGGTCAGGAATACTACTGCCTGGTAATTATATATTCCGTAAGCTACCGTTGTGTAGAATACACGTATAATGGCTCGGGGTGCAACGAGCTGGAGGAGAAATTAAGCATTATTTACTCACTTCCACCTGTCTCCATCTCTTCGGAATTCATTAATCCATCATTGGCAAATCCATTCGTTCTCACGGGGGATTTCTCGGGGGAAGAGAACATTCCCTCAATCTCTTCCATGCCATGTTCATCGCGTTTGCCTTCCTTTAATGTAATTCCAGTTCGCCTTCAATCATGCAGTGCGCGTCAGTAAATGAGCCCGAGTTAATAGAGAGACAGCAAATTACTACCTTCCGGCTTTTCCAACATTTGAATAATCAAACTCGCGACTCTTGACGGGGGGCCTGCGCGCCGCCATTGTCAAAGCTGTATACAATTTGGAGCCTGGTGTCGTAGCCCGCGCAGGTCAAGTATATAATAACTCCAAACAAAAATAGGCGGGTATTCTCGTAGTACTCTGCAAATGTGTTATGTCTGTTGGTCGGCGTTCTTTTTGCGAGTGATAGCTGTCACCAAGCTTATGTCTTGGATGAATATCAATTATGATAGCGAACAAGAAAGCGCAACACGAAAGAGGCGGCGCTAAACCCAAAAGACGCGCCAAAACAACCGCGCTTTATCGACCTCGAGATATATCCAGCCTCAACTTTTTGACCTTCGCTTATTTTATTGATAAAATCCAAGTAAGGAGAGTAATCAGACTTGAAGTTGCAATATTATATATATTATCCAATGGATGACTCTCAGAATGATGTACTGGATGAGCCTGCCCCTGAAATACGCAGCTCCAAAGGCACCTATGTTCCACCATCAGTTTACCACTCTAGCCTATTAGCTGGAGAGTCTTACGCCCATTATTCTCCCTGCCCGGCCGCTATCACCCCTTCGCTGAAATCCTCTACTAATGAGACAAAGACGGAGACTACACCATGTGTACTGGGCATCGACGAGGCGGGCAGAGGCCCGGTCTTGGGACCCATGGTCTACAGCGCATTCTACCTCCCTATGCACCTTCATAAATCTTTACTTGCAGAAGAGCACCATTTTGACGACAGCAAAGTCCTGACTCCTGAAGTTCGGTCAAATTTGATGCGTTCTCTGTGTACACCAGGCCATTCGCTACATAACTCCTGCGGATGGGCTGTCAAAGTTATGTCTGCTCGTGACATATCCTCGGGGATGTTACGACCTTCTATGGCAGCTGTTTATAATCTCAATGCACAGGCATTAGATGCAACTATTGAAATAATACGCGGTGTGGTCGAAACACAACGCATAGATGTCAAGGAGGTTTACGTTGATACTATTGGAAAGCCGGAAACGCACCAGGCTAGATTACTACGGGTATTTCCTGGTCTGAAGATTACGGTCGCTAAGAAAGCTGATTCACTATATCCCAGCGTCAGTGCAGCGAGTGTATGTGCTAAGGTTACGAGGGATGCTGCCCTGGAGGCGTGCTACGATAATTGGGTTAATCAGAGAAAGAGGAAAAGGGCTCAGGAATCAACAGGTGATGAGGCTACAGAGCAACAGGAGGACGTCATGAGTTGGGGTAGTGGGTATCCATCTGATGGAAAGTGTATTGGATGGCTAAAGAAGGATATGGATCCATTATTTGGATGGGGGACCGAGTGTCGGTTTAGCTGGGGTACCTCGAAGGAGCTCCTGGAGACGAAATCTGGACTCAAAGTCGATTGGCCCGCTGAAGAGGAGGATAGTTCAATGCTAGTAACCCAGTACTTCACATCAAAGTCAAAAGATGGCCCAAGTAATGAGTTGCGGGATTGGTATGGGCATAAGCCAGCGGAGATCTTTTAAAGGTTAAAGAGATGCTATCATTATCAGGGGGAAACTAAAATACATGTTTTTGAGGTGTATAGATAAAGGAAAAGTATTCTGTCAAGAAGTTGTTAATAATAAGCGATAATAAATCTTCTCTTTCACCCATACCCTTAGGTCCCGTATCAAAAGCACTGCGCCCGATTTCCTACTCCGACAAGCCGCCCATATAAAAACGAATCGACCAGGAAGCCGTAACAAAAATGGAGATTAAATGTATTGTGTCACCCTGCTACATTGTAGCCGTGGAGAAATAGTAATTGTCCCATAGGTATTCGTAGTCTTCAACTACGCTCCCTACAAGACTAAGTAGGGGTTTATCACGCAGCGAGCTTGTAAAGGATTTTATCCATGACCTTGATAAAATATTAGCTCCTAACAACCAGAAAAATTATAACAAGAAAAATACTTACTTCGTAACATTTTCGTAGAATGCACCTCTCATAACCCACCATCCCATGCTCCAACCTCTTTTGCTGAGTTCTTCCCTCTCCAGTTTTGATAAGCCACGTAGACCACCTGCGACCCTGTCGCGGAATTCTTTCTTGGCAAGCTGACGGCAAGTAAATTCCAGGCCAAAGCCAATGAGCCAGGGGGTCCAACTCTTCTTCTGCGTTCTATATCTCTGGAGTGCAATCGCATAGATGAGCGGCCGGAGAATATATAGCACTTCTGCAAGCTGGCCTGTCCCCGAAACCCTGTGTAATAATGTTTGTGGGGGTCTGACATCATCCGCAGTTAAAACTTTGGAGGTAAGGTAGGCCGAAATATCGTTCGCATCGGGTAAATTTGGCAACGACATTCCCGTCCGAGGCATTGTCCAGTTTAAATCGGTCGGTTCAGATGACTCACTTGGCGGAGTTTCCATGCCATTAAAGTCACCATTGTCTTCTTCCTCTGCCTGTCTTGGATCAACCTCTCTTTCGGGAAGTGGTGGGTTGACAATAGGTCGAGAATTCGTTATGCGTAATAATATCAATCTGCAGAAAGCCTTAACGGCCTCTATAACCACGACGACACGCCACCGAAGCTTCTCGCCCTTCCGGCGTGCCGCCATCTCCCACAATAGCTCGGTGTATTTGACCATCTGAAGCGCCAAGGCAACTTTGTGATATAGACGCGACTGGAAGCTCCAATACTTGGTATATCGAGTGTGCGGACTCGGAGTGGGACGTGGCTGAGAAGGGGGAAGGCGAGCAATAACTCGAGCAACGAGGGAGTCATGATAGAGGGAAAGTAGTTGAACACCCGAGTGAACTATTACGTTAGCCTATTAGTATTAACACCAAGACATGATTCCTGGTACGAAGCCGAATTACTAGGGGTAATAACGAACTCGACTCTGAGGCTAGCTCCGCTTCCCGGAATCGCCCTGGGATATAGTATTAGTACAAAGAGGCACATACAGCAAGAATGGCACTAATGGTGAAGCACTTACCCGGTATAATATACGTTAAGGAGCGCAATGCGGATTCAACCTGGCCAACTGAGCTGGCGTTTTTGGTGACAAACTCTTCGTACATCTCCAACATCTTTGCAGGCTGGAGGGCCTCCGGTAGTCGCTCCTGAAAACTCATTGCTGATATCATCTTGATTGCTTCATGAGGGAGGCTTCAAAACAACTGCAACGCCTCAGAAATCGCAGAGCAAAGCATTGTTGATTATCAACGAAAAAGCCCAAGAAGTTGCGACTTGCCTCGGCACTATGGTATTATCACGTGATATAGCTAGATCATTATCTAATAATTTTAAACCTAAATAACACGTCAACATAATAAAAGGCACAAAACGTTATGCATAGCAGGGCCAAAGCATCCGCTTGGACTGTTGCTGTAGGTGCTGTGCAGGCCAAGTGGCAAGTATGTAGACGTAGAGCGTTGGGGTTATTTTTTATTCTCATCTATAGTAATCATGCATATTGTTCCTGGTATTCTATTCGTCCGCAAACTTCCAATATCCGTTGTCCTTACATGCCTCTTTATATCTATCAAGGATTTTCTCCTGTTCAAATTTCTGTGCCATCATGCGGTCTTGTTCAATCTCCTGTGTATTCGGCATATCGGTCCTCCAATACCCAGGCGGCGATCTTCCGTGGCGATGGGCACTTCGATGCTTGCTAAACTTATTCGAAAGAATGCTGGCCTTGGCTTCAATCAAGATATCACGGATCTCGATGGGGGATTTGCCCTCTAGAAATTGTGCATAATTGCTACCTAGATCTTCTTGTAGAAGATCAAGGTCTGCTCGAGTAAGGGTGTTCAGCGAGCGAGGTTCCTCACCGAGCTCGTCTTTAGCCATGTTACGGTAGAGTGGGCCGCAACAATCTTGCCTTAGACATCCACGAAGCTGCTTCCTCATGCTCTTGTCTCGGACGACCTCATCGAATGCATAGTCCAGCCCTTGGTTTCTATTCGGGTTAAGCTTGAAGTGTTCCAGGCTAAGTTCATTCGGAGGCCTTTTGCGATAACGAGTTTGCGGGAGTATCTCATCATCTTCATCCACTTCCTGAGAAGAGGATACACCCTCACGACTCTCTGAATGCTGTGCAGAGTTAGGTTGTTGAATGGATGACGTCTTCAAAATTTTAATATTATCGTTTGGGGTTCGAGGGGTTGCAAACTTGCTAGATTTAGCTGTAGCCGCTTGAGGAGGAGTTGAGAGTAAAATAGGCCGCGGGGTATAATTAGTTTCCAAAAGGTCTTGGAGACGAGCCTGTCGCATTTTAGCGGCCGGTGTGCTTTCCTTAGCACCCGCAGTGTTAGAGGAGCGTAACGCTCTTCGTCCTGCCAAGTACTCCTCTGCTTCGTTGTCCTCAGCAACACGTGGAATGGCATAAGCACTTCTCGGGTAGTAAGGTTTTCGACGTTTTGACTGAGGCTCTGTATGGTCTTTGGGTTTTCGTATGGGGGTCACATTGGTATTAACAGACTGTAGAACTCGTCTTCCTCGCTTTTTGCCGTGCGATTCTATCTGCTGGCCTGCATTGAGTTCCAACTGATCTTCCTGAAGAACAGGTAAGGGACTGCGTCTGTCATGTAAAACGGCAAACCTAGGTTTGGGTAGTGGTGACTCGATTGGATCAAGTGTAGGACTGGAGACATGCTCATATCTACGTTCTTCGTAATGGATCGCATATTGCGGGATAGCAGCTACCTGGGCCGGCGAGCTGGGTACTGGTTCACTCTTAATGTCGAAAGGTTTATCAGCAGTGCCAATACCCGTAGGGCTCTGTTCCACTTTTACGGGATAGTGAGTGGGGGTTATGGCTCGCTGTCTGCGAACTGGCCTTTCTTTAACGATCGTTGGGGTATCTGGTGACTCTGGTGGAGGGAGCCGCCGCTCATCATACCTAAGGTCTTGCGATTGGGTTGACGCAGGATCGGAGCGATGATCTGGGGGTTGAGAAGAAGAAGGGTCCTTGTCGTGACCATCACAGCTCTGGGGCATATGACGTTTTATCGGAGGCAAGCTTGGAGACTCGGCAATGATTGTTTCCTTGGGATACCCTTGGCCGACTCTCCGGAACGTAACGGCCTCACCATTAACGACAGTCTCAAAGATGGTCTTTTCCAGCAAGCGGTTCCACTGAGCTAGCTTTTCATTGGTAGCCTTGTGTTTTCGGCGCAGTTTACAGAATGATTTTATCAGGTTGATATTTTCGGCGTAAAGGTCACAATAAAACCCGGAAACACGAGCGTAGAGGTCATAGTCCACAATTCCTGGAGACGAGTCGAATTTGTATATAAGGTCTTCGGGATCACGTCTCTTTGCCTCATCAAGGAGGCCTTTTTCGAAGACAGCATCGTCATCTTGTAGACGAGCGCTGTCTTGATCTCGAAGTTCCTGCTTGAGTTCGTCGACAGTTCCCTTGAGAGCCGCATTTTCTTTAGATATGGCTTGGATTCGTTGCTCCTGGCGTACTTGGTCGATATCATACTCTTTCAGCTTTTGAGAAGCTAGCTCAAGCTCGCGTCGGGTGGATTCATTTTTCTTCGATGTCTCTTGTATCAGCTTGAGAGCTTCGCTGTAGTGGTGTTGACATTGCGAAAGGGCTTCCGCTAGTCCTGTAAACGGATCCATGTGTATATTGCGGTAAGTTTTAGCTGGGAAGGGAGGCGTTGATTCTGTGCATCTCTTCGGCTTCGTCGTCGCCTTCTTAAACGCGCTCTCTTCGACGCGACGGAGACTCACGTGTTACATCATGTATGATGTAATCACAGATAAGATAAGATCGTGGCATCTTATCAAGAACGAAGCCGGAGCGAAAAGATTCATATAACTTACATGCCCATACCCGCACATATTCTTAGGAGGTCGTGTCCTCAGGTGCAGCTACATAAGGCCCTTGAGTCATGCTAAAACGTAGCCTACACGAGGATTCACCGGACGAGCGGCCATCCAAACGAACACGACAGCCAGATCGCCTTTCCTCGCTCAGTGATGAACTGCTCCTCCATGTTCTGAGCTTTCTTCCTATCCCATCTCTAATAACTTGTCAGAGGTTCGTATTACTCCAGCCTGTCATTCCTTGATGTATATCTAAACTAATTTTTTAAAAGGGTGTCTCACAGGTTCGCCGCGCTCGCAGGAGACTCGGAATTATGGAAGCGCAAATACTATTCCCGCTGGGTATGGCCGAGGGCCAGGCGGATACGGCAGGTCAGACAGGGAACCACCGTTAAGGGGCCGCTCGAATACTCACCCCGTGTATCGAGCTGGTTTAGCCACGGCCCGTTGACACAAGTAGGCGATGACAGGAATTGGAAGGGCCAGTATCGACTTCAGCATAATTGGTCCAGAGGCTCATGTCGTGTTACTGAGGTAGAAGTGGCCCAGCATCTGCTCACGCCTGTGGTTGTGAAGTTGGAGCATGGGGTTGTTTTCACAGCGGACATGGAAAATGGACTACGAGCTTGGTCGATTAAAGATACAAAAACGTGTCTTGCAACCGTATCGTTTACGGATGTAGGGGTTGGGGGTCACGGTTGTCCCGGAGTGCCTACCGCGATTGAAGTGACTACAACTGAGCGGAACCAAGGTAGTTTTGACGTTACAGTCGGTTTTGGAAACGGCGGCATAGCCGTTTATTCCTTTTCCTCCTGTCCTAACGGAGAGTCATTTGAACTCCAGCTCTGGCGTGTGGATTTGGCAGACTCGGCCGTAACAGCCCTGGCATCTCATAAGGACTTCCTACTTATCCTATCAGAGGATAAGGTCCTTTACCTCTATCAGCTATGTCGGGACAGTTTCGGTATGGGCCCGAATGGAAAGGAGGAGGAGAAAAACAAGAAGCAGTCGATACGGCTGATAGCGTCGCTTGTAGCGAACAACATCCAGCCACCGTTTTCTCTCTCCATCCGGACCACGCGTACTCACGCTATTGCGTCAGTCAGCTATACCTTTCCGCGGATAGGTTGTGGGTGGTCTGTCGGAATACAGGAGCTCTACTGGAACAAGGAGGGCGGTGACCTGACATCTCGACTGGCGACGACTGTGGATTCCCAGTACATAGGAAACGTCCTGACGGAACAGACCAGACAGCCGGCACTAGGCTCATCTGGCCCAGTCTTCTCGACGGCTCCCTCGCTATCTTACACCCAACCGCCCACTTCACTGTCCTACTCCCACCCATATCTTCTCGCATCACATGCAGACAACACCCTGACGATGTACCTGGTTGTCTCGACGGTCGATAACCTATCTATCAAAACCGGCCGTCGACTCTGGGGCCATACATCTGCCGTCTCTGGCGTACAGGTGAGCTCGCGGGGCAAGGCCGTGTCGGTGAGCACGAAGGGAGATGAAATTCGCATCTGGGAGCTTGAAGAAATGATATCCTCTCGTCCGGCATCGAAGACGGCGCTTCTCGGGGACAGAAGCGTCCAGCTCAGTCCAGAGCCTCGAAGATCAAGAACCAACCCGTTCAGCGTCCTATCTCGAGCAGTGAAGAGACAGGTTGCCGCCATGGAAGGTGTCAAAGGTATCTCCTCGGAGATAACTCTCTCCTGCATCAAGGGGCCGGTCGAGTTCGACGACGAGCAGGTGGTGGTTCTTCGTGAGCAGAGCATTGGCACACAATTACTCGGCTGCTACGACTTTACATAGTTGAAGGTATTCCTCCCAAACGAGTTGCTCCTAAGTGTTCACCCCTTTTCTTCTTTTCTTCTTCCTCTTCGTACTTTCTTGTACATACCTTATACATATAACTTCCAAGGATGATAACCCTCCAGGCTGCATTTAAATGAGAGTCACTTTTTTTCTCACACGGTTCAAGGCCAATCCTTGCATCTTGCAGTCACTTTCCCGGTCTTATACGGATAGACTGCATATAAACCACATATATATACTGCTATAGCCGGCCTTCAACCACCGAAGCCCCCGAGATTTTCCCTCCCCTTCGACCTCTCAGGACAATTCTGACATTTACTTGATCTCTGATTCGAGTACTCCAGAATCTGAGTACCTTGTACGAAGAAACGACCTTGAGAAACAGGGATAGCCAGATCAAGCCACCAAAGAAGAAAAAAAAACAAAAGGAATACGTATAAAAAGCGACAGATCGTCCAAAATTCTCCGAACCGTTTGATCGATCGTACAGCCCGTTGAGATCGCACACTCGCACAGGTTATGCAAAAACGACCGCAGGCCACGCCTCTTCCGTTATTTATGACCCGTCACCCTCGCTCGCCAGCATCTCTGCTGCATGGCCATGGCTTTTTTCTTTTCTTCCTCTCCCCGACGATGCCGACCATGACGGCTGTCCGATAAACAGTTTCGCCTCTGGCGTCAAGATTAAAAAAGAAATCCGGTTTTCAACCCTTTTATTCCTTCGTCTGTCCTGCAGGGTCAAGCCATGATGTGTCTTTCTTCCTTCTCGTCTGTCTGTCTCCTCTGACCCTGTGGCTCTTGACTTCTCTGTCCATCCCCCGTTAAGACGGGAAAACGAAGCACAGTTTCGCCACTCCTCGCCTGTCCTTGAGTATACAGATATATATATAATATGGGCGGGAGCAGGGATTGGAAGACGACGGTGAAAAGAAAAGAAAAAAGTGCCTCTTCCCGGTTTCGAGTGGCTTGCCGGTGGAGAAGAAGGACGGACAGCTGGCTCGTTTCTCACTCTCATTACTGATGCTTCGATGGCTCGATGGCGAGTTATCTATGTATCACACACACACACTCGTGGGGAGAAGCTGTATGTCTGAAGACTTTTCTCGCCTTTTCTTCTTTTCTTCTTTCTGTTCTTCTTCTCCAGGGGGTGTTTATATATTCATCCTTATATTCTCTTTTATATAAAAAAAAACCGGCCAGACCGCCTTCGCAGGTGACGCCGATAAAAAGAGGCAGTTTTTTTCTTTTCTGCCCATTCGAGAACTTCATCTTCTTTTCCTCTTCTTCATCTTCAAACATCAACATCAACTCTTCAGGTAAGTAATGGCATCTCTGTGTCGGCCCTCTTTTTTGCATCTGTCCCCGTTTTTGGTGTGTCTTGGTCAACCAGGTTCCTTTTTTTTTTGCCCCCCCCTCTTTTATTTTATTTTTTTTTTTTTATATTTTTTTTTTCTCTTTTAGGGCCCTTCTTCACAAGCGCCTTCACGTTTTCCAGGCCTTCGAGTTCCTCGCACACAAAAGAAAATATCATTTCTCTCCTCCGTTTTCTTCTACTCTATCTCAGACTGATCATTTTCTTCTTCTTTTTCTTGTTCTAGAAAAAGATCTCTTTTCGAATTCTCTTCTCGCCGGAGCCAGAAAAAGGACCCTTTTTCTTCTCAAAAAAAAAAAAAAAAAAAAAAAAAAAAAAAAACCAACCTCCCTCAAAACCCCAAAAAAGGAAGCAAAAGAAAGATAAAAGGAAGAACCAGATCTACCTTACTACAAGATGGAATACCAATCCGGCGGTCGTGGATGCTTCAACTGTGGGTTGCGCCCTTCTCTCTCCTGGCCCTGGTTTGATAGCTGTATGGGATGGTTGGGCTGGCATGACTTGACCTTCCAATTGCCTCTGCGCATGGGAGTATCTTGTTATTCTACCCCTTCACCCTGTTCTCCTGGCTATCCTGGGCTTGAATTCATCATCTTTTTCACCATGGACCCCGCTGACACACGCTCTAGGTGGCGAATCCTCTCATCAGGTTAATATGCTACGTTCTTCGTCTCTCCGTGGGATAACATTAATTTCTCCCTGATAGGCACGAGATTGTCCCAAGAAGGGAACTCCCACTTGGTATGCTCAGAGAATCATCATTACCTCCGTCAGTCCAATCAAATAAGGGAACCCACGCTAAATTTTAGATTCTTGGACACAACAGTTACAACTGCGGTGGTATGTCATGAGGAAATGCAATGCGAATTTTTTGAACCATGGAAGTATGCAGATCTTAATTTTTTCTTCTACGTTTATAGGACAGGGACACGTCAGTGAGTTTTTTGGCATTGCACTCGGAGAGCAGGTGTAGACTTGAGGAGACTCCCAAAGAGAGTGGAAGAAAAAAAATGAAAGAAAAAGAATGGGAAAGGAAGGGTTCGATTGTGCGTTTTAAGTCTTTCTGTAGCTGACCCCCTTTTCTCTTTCTTCCTTGTTCTAGGTCGTGAGTGCACCCAAGCTCCCAAGGAGAAGTCATGCTACCGGTGTGGTATGACCGGCCATATCTCTCGTGAATGCCCAACCAGCGGATCTGGTGACAACAACAACTACTCCGGCGGTTACTCTGGCGGCTCTGGTGGTCAGGAATGCTACAAGTGCGGCCAGGTCGGTCACATTGCCCGCAACTGCAGCCAGCAGGGCGGTTCCGGATATGGCAGCGGTGGCTACGGTAACAGTGGTAGCGGTTCTTACGGCGGCGGCGGCGGCTACGGTGGCCGTTCGCAGACTTGCTACTCCTGCGGTGGATACGGCCACATGGCCCGTGACTGTACTCAGGGACAAAAATGTTACAACTGTACGTACTTTCTTTGTTTCTTTCTAATTTTACACACAGAAGAAATAAATGATTGCTAACATTCTTTTCCAGGCGGTGAAGTTGGCCATGTCTCAAGAGACTGCCCGACCGAGGCCAAGGGTGAACGTGTCTGCTACAAGTGCAAGCAGGCCGGCCACGTCCAGGCCGCTTGCCCCAACTAAACAGCCAACTCGTCAAAAAGGTGTTGTGGAGAGGACAATTTTCTTTTTCTGCTTTCTTTATATGGCACATTCGCATGCATGCATTCCCCGGAAGTTGAAAGTAAAGTGAACTAAACAGAAAAAAAGAAATTGAGACCGTTTCCCGGTGATTTATCAAAAAAATAACTCGTCCATACCCCCTACCAATACATTCACCTCCCCTTATTTTATCTCCTGTCTGCACAATTGCCAAAGGAAACTTCTGATCTTCGAAAGGCTTGTATTCACTTTCAACATAACAACCAAATCCGAACTTCTCAAACTATTCGTTGAAAGTTAGTCTATCCGAAGAACCATTGCTTGTTGAATGGAAGGAAAGGGGGATCCCCCGTTGAAAGATATGAGAGAGAGAGAGAGGATGAAGCTGAAAGATGAGAGCAAGGAATGGATAAGAGAAAAAATACCTGTGAAATTTGTTCTGTGAAGAAACCTTTTTTTTTTTTTTCATGTCTCTTAAACGATTTATTGATATTACCGGCCTTTCTTCTCTTCCATTGCATTTTAACCCCCGTCAAGACTCCTTTTTCTTATATTCTTTACCGGCTGTGGTGTCTTCCTGTCTCTCACCTTGAAGCCTTTGCTACCCCTATGGCTTTTTTACATTACCAGCTGGCCCCAAGCCTGAAAATGAAGACAGATCGCTCCATTCGAAAAGATATCTTCCTAACTACTTCTACTTCAGCTATTGCCCTCTGTCTCTCTACGTTTTGGTCAAAAGAAAACTATTCATATCCCACGCCAACGACGCCGAAACAGCCAGAAATGTATACCCAAAGAGACCCCAGACCATACCATATATATACCACCACTCGCGAGCCACTCTGGATGAGGAAACAAATAGAACAAGAGAGTCGCAAATGTAAAGAATTAAACAGAAGAAGAGAAGAGCCCGGCCTTAATTCAACTGTGTCTGGTCTCTCTTCTTGTTCTTCTGATTCGCAACCTCCATTGCCTCTCCTAGGTCCATGTCTCCTACAATCTTCAGCTTTGTCGACGGCTTGCCCTCGTTTTCAATCTCAATGACTTCCGGGCCTTGGAATGAATATCTCATACCCGGTCTAGGACGGTATCGCCGTGATGAACAGGCTTCCTCGTACGTTGGAATCCCTCTGTTACGCTGAACGGCTTCTTCCTCCTCGTCTCGGTGCTGTTCAGCGGACTCGTTGATGGCTCTCTGCAGCTCATCATAGTTGAATTCCTGGCCTTCCTCGGTAAAAGGCCCCTCGGAATAGGCCTCGTTGCGAGATCTGCTTATGATTTCTTCTAACAAGTACGATGCTGGGTCCAAGACTTGAGTGCTTGCACTTGTGCGTGCCAGGCGATGCATCCGGGCCGATGGTGGTGGTGGTGTTGCTACTGGGTGTCGTGCAGGATCGGTGGCAGGCTGGCTGGATGTTTCACCTCTTTGGTCAGGGGAAGAATTGCTGAAGCCGAAAGAGCGGGATCTTCGAACCGCCGTCCTCACAGCGTCTCTCACTCGACGAGAGCCAAGGACAAGCCGGTTATCAGCTTCCACTTCAGCACGAGCGTCAGCCGCGCGAGATCGAGCAGCCAGAACCTGAGCAACCCGGACTTCGGCTTCGAAGGTCTCCATGGCACGGAGCTGTTCAGCCCTATCATTCGCAGTGGAACCGAAGATGAGACCCAGAGTTCCAAGATCCTGTCGTTGGCTGGACCCAAATCTGCTTTCCGCTCGCCTGATATCCCTTCTCTCCTCCCTTTCTCTCCTTACTCTCACCCTCTCTTCCGCCTGGCTTGCTTCTACCGCTGCCCGGAGTGCCTCTTCTTCCTCCCGTGTCGCCTCTTGCTCTCTCCTGGATGCCTCTTCTGCATCCCGGAGGGACTGCAGGCGGATCTCCTCTTCTCTGTTTCTGGCTTCCCTATCGGCTTCCTCTTGCCGCTGTCGACGCTCGTTGTCTAGCCTTAGACTCTCCGCAAAGGCTAGACGAAGCACCTCGTCCTCATCGTCATCTCCGCTACTGCTTCTGGCTATCCGTACACCGCTGTCTTCATTGTCAGACCCGGAAAGGCTCTCTGCGTCACTGCTAACGAAGCCGCTTGTTGAACCACGAGTGCCTGCAGGACTCTGCCGACGGTTCTCTGACCTCCTAGCTCTTCCTACACGTCGGTTCATAGTTGGGCCAGCTATTTTAGGGTTCAATGTATTAGAAGGATTCAGCGTCTCCAGCGATGTTTATCTATGGTATATCCAGTGGCAAGCAAGATAGTTAACAATATACTGGACTCTGAGGAGCGTTGAAAAAGGATTACCCATGAAGCATCCAGAGAGTGCTTTCCCGGTTTAAGTAGACCGTTGAGCCCGGTTATTATTGATTCCATTGATTTTAACCAACATGGAGTAAATATAAAATTGAAGTTGTTCGCCTTCACGGAAGCTGGAGGAAGGAGAGATATCATCATAGCTATCAAACTTACCTCTATATTCACCCGGCACAACCCAAAAGAAGAAGAAAAAAAAAACCGCAGATGCAACAGTAGCAATAAGCTACGAGCTACAGCTACACATCGCCATCCTCTTAAATCGAGGAACGTCTCCGCAGAACCTCTCTTCCTCCTCCTTGTTCATGCCCCATTCCTCTCGGAACGGGTGGAGAGCCATGTTCATGGTTCGTCCGAGAATCTCTCGGTCACCATGTCTCTCAACACGCTGTATCACTTCCTCCAGGATCCAGGATCGAGGAATAAACTGGGAAAAGGTTAGTTATTGTTTGTGATGTACTAACAGAGTGCAGTTAAGTACCTTTGGGTTTACTCCCTTCATGGAACTTATCCTCTCTTCGTCTTCCCTTTCCTTCCAATCTTCCACGATGCGCTCTCTCCATGACGAAAGCCAGGTAGCAATATTCTCTCTAGCGGATGCGTCGGTGTTTCCAATCCCTCCAACCCCTTCGTCGTGGAAGAATATGCCGGCAACCTTCTTTCTCTTCTCTTCGGTATCAATTTCAGTCACCGTCAATGCAGATAGTCTTCTAAAGAAATGGTTAAAGTCTAGCTCAAACTTCTCGAGCGTATCTAGAAGGTTTGAAAAGAGCTCGCCAAAGTCGGATTCTTTCTGCGTCTTCAGTCCTAAACGCGCAGACATCAAGCGCTTGTATTCGTTTAGAAATACGGTTTTGAATTCGTCTCCGACTTGATCTATAAGTTTTTCAGCACGAGCGATGACATCCGGTGCCTGCTCTTCCGTCAAACCCTTGGAAATGAAAACTTCATCATCGATCTTGTCGCCGATCCCTATCAGTTGGGAGAATGCCTCCCCGAGACGCACGAGATTCCACCATATCACTGATGGCTGGTTCTTATATGAGTACCGTAGCATCTCATCATCGTGGTTAGGGGTGTAGCTTGGATCAAAGTTGTCCATAAACGCAAAGGGGCCGAAATCCAGTGACAACCCAAAAATGGACGTGTTGTCGGTATTAAGCACCCCATTCATAAAGCCGTATGCCTGCCATGCCGCTACCGTCTTCGCGTTACGGCGCACTATCTCTCTATACAATCTGGTAAAGCGGTTCTCTTCCGCGCCCTTTTCACCTTGAATGGCATCTTTGGGAACTCCTCGGGGGGGATTGTCTACCAGATTACCATCAACAGGTGATCCCGGCGGCAGAGCAGCCGGCAGTGACTCCCAACCCGGGAATACATCTTCTGCAACGTACGTTGCCAGTTGACGTGTAAGCTTCAAATCGCTTCGAGCACGTAGTATATCGAAGGTGCCTATTCTGATCCATGACTCTGCAAAACGAGTAACGATCGCACCAGGTTCTAACCGTTCTCTTCTGACACTAGAATTGGGGAGAAGTGTCAGAGACAATGCTCGGGTGGTTGGGATTCCCAGCGCGTTTAGTGCTATCAAACGGTAAGCCTTGACATCAGTGTAGATATTAATGGACAAATACCAACCCTCGGAAACAATAAACTCTCGAATGCTGGAGCGAAGGACGGCCTTGCCATCAGCAAAGCGAGAATACGGAGTTAGGCCAGCACCCTTTAATTGAACTTCGTAGCGCCTGTTTGTCGTAGGGTTCACTGTTTCGAACAGAGAAATAGCACGCTAGGTATATGTCAGTCCTACAGACGAAGAGCAATAAAGGTCTGTATATGTATATATATACGCACTCCGTCTCCGAGTTGGCCGGCCCAAGTACCACTAGATCACTTGGGATAAGCATACTTTGCGTGAGATAACAGGTCAGAGGATGGAGCAAACGTACAACTGCCAACCTAAAAATCCAGAGTCAGCAGGCTTGTTCGTATAAAATGTGTCAAGGAACACTAAAACAAACCTCCATAACATTGAGCCCAGGGATAAATGCCTCCATCCTTCTCATTCCAAAAGATCTTATTTCCTGCAACCATATCTCGGAACTCCTCCGTTTTCTCCTCGCCCTCTTTCAAGCCGATATCCATCATTGCCCGAGGACTCACGCCCAACAACTCTGGCTCTCGGGCAGTTTCAGGTCTGACAAAGGTATACAACGCATTTTTAACCAGCCGGGGGCCTAGATGCTCGCGGGGTGCCTGGTGTGAAGCCAGGGGGGTATCAAACGCAGCATCAGGAGGAAGCTTAGAGGTGAAGTTGTTTGTCTTGGGGATATCAACCAACGAAACCCCCGGCGCATCAACAGTAGTGGTTGAAGAGTATAGCTGGTCGTTATTCTCGCCGGAACTGGCCGTATTGCCGCTGTGGATAAGATGGGAAGCCATCTGCGTCAGGCGGAGAGGAGATCGCGGGATACGGCGTGCAAGAGTACTTCTTAACAGCATGGAACCGATCGATCTCCCTTCATGAACGAGGGGACAGATCAATTCTATACGGGCCAAAGGAGTGATGGGCTAGTAGTTAAATGGATGTGAAGTAGTTGAGTTGATGTTTTATTGCTTTGAGTATTTTTTTGATTAAACAAAGCTCGTGAAAAGATAATCTTATCAATCATCCCCGGGATGACATCATAAAGCTGGCACATCCAACAGGAGAAGAGAAAGAAGATATCAAACAAGGTCTCGTATTTTCCGTCTCTTGGTTCGGGGGTCGCGGAGTGAAGGCTATTTTGAAAGTGTCTTTCTACCAGCAATCGCCCTTACATTTATGGCCGCCATACCGACGACTAAGCTGAGCGGTGGGGTGTCAGTTCCAGTGGTAGGCTGTCCCTCTTCCACATATCTTGCACCCAGTTAACTGGAATAAACACAGCTTGGATACGGGACAGGCACAGCATGGTACAAAAAGCTTGGGGATCAAGGAATTAACTAAGCTACTCTCGATGCAGTAAAGGCAGCAATTAAGACAGGGTACAGACACCTCGATGGAGCTGAGGCCTACGGAACCGAAAGAGAACTCGGCATTGCAATCAAGGACAGCAATGTGAAGAGAGAAGGGTTTTTTGTCACGGCCAAGGTGGAAAAGAGCATTGGAAATATCCAAGAGGCCATCGATACCACGCTACAGAACTTGCAGCTGGACTATGTCGATTTGTACGTATTTGACAGCCAGGTATGGCCACCAATATACTGTGGAAGTAGCTAATGTCTACTAGATACTTGATCCATGCGCCTTTCTTCGCTAAAACAGACGAAGACTTGCAGTTGAAATGGGCTGAGATGGAAAAAGTCCAGCAGTCCGGCAAGGCACGGTCGATAGGCGTGTCCAACTTCCTGCAGCCGCATCTGGAGGCAATTCTGCAGACGGCGAGTATCAAGCCGTCAGTGAACCAGATAGAGTTCCACCCTTACCTCCAGCATGGAGATTTACTTGCCTTGCATAAGCAGTTGGGTATCACTGTTGAGGGATACTCGGCGCTGACGCCCCTGATACGGGCCAAGGGAGGCCCAGTGGATGGAGTCGTCGCTCGGCTGGCTAAGAAATACGCTGTGAGCGAAGGGAATGTGCTTCTACGGTGGTCGATGGATCAGGGCGTGGTGACAATCACAACTAGCGGCAAGGAGGAGAGGATGAAGGAGTTCTTGGACGTGCTGAGGTTCAAACTGACGGCAGACGAGATCGCAGAGATATCGAGTCTGGGTGCACAGAAGCACTATCGAGCCTCTTGGAAGGGGAAGTTTGCACCAGATGATCGATCATAGGTTGATCTTATGACCCTGATATAGGCCAGGACACTGCTGGCGCATATAAA
Organism: Microsporum canis CBS 113480; assembly: GCF_000151145.1. Classification (NCBI taxonomy): domain Eukaryota; kingdom Fungi; phylum Ascomycota; class Eurotiomycetes; order Onygenales; family Arthrodermataceae; genus Microsporum; species Microsporum canis. Next base: position 610,628 of record NW_003299165.1, on the reverse strand, counting down.
CGTAGACTCGTCAGCCGTCGCACCATCTGTTTGATATTGAATGCAGGCTTTCCTGTCACTGAATCACGATAGAGACATGATACCGTCTCCTAGCTTTCGTCCTAGGGTATTATAGTCGAAGCCCTTTCTCAAGCTCGAATATTTGGATATCAAGATGGGCTCTTCTCAGGACAGCGTGAACCTCGCGGTGTCAAGCCAGCGGAGACATCAACTTCTTCACTGACCTTTTGTTTATTAGTTAAATATTTCCATCTTCCGTGGGCCTGAAGCTCTCCTGCCCCTGAGCAGTCATCTCGTCCCATCATGCTCCAGTAGTACTGATATAAGCATATATATAACTAGCAAGGCCAACGCAGCAGCATGATCTAGTCAAGTGTTTACCTGTAAAAAAAGAAAGGAAAAAGAAACGAAAGAGACCATCAGCTGGGCATGATGCAGAGGTACTTCTTCTCCCACTGTAATTTGGTGTGAAACGAAGTACCTCGACATCGTTCCACCGCCTTGGGGCCCTTTTTCTTCTTAACTAAACTTAAGCGTTTCCTCTTGTTTCCACCCGATTTCACCGCGACGAACTCCTTCATAATTACTGTTTACATGGGATCTTCCTAGGCCAAAGTCGAAAGAGGAAGAAGACGAAGAGGATAGACGCTGTCCAAGGGCGATGAAGCACCTCGTCGCCTCCCGCGCTGCTCCCATCACTTCTCCCTCGCCCTCCCTGTCGCTGAGCCTTGTCTTCTCTCCGCTAGATATCCGCCCTCCGCTCCCTCGATCCCGCCATTGACAAGCCCAAGGCCGTACCTGTATTCCACTCGTATATGAAGAGAGGTCGAGTGACCCGGTCGACTTGCAAGGACTCGCTGGGCTTCCTGCTGCCGTCCACGTCCTCGAATCGCGCTCCAGGTGCTACCCGAACGCCTGAAAAAGCCCACCGGCCAACGCATCTTCGAAGCCCGTAAAGCTGCAGCAAGCACAGAAGGCCCTTTAACGGCCACCGCAAATTCGCACACAGGAATAATTATATATACATCAGGGCATATATACGATATCTTCTTTTCACTACCTGACGCTCGTTTTTATCATAGAAATAAAAAAAAGAAAGGCAAACAAAAAAAAAACATAACACTGAGGAAGCCTTCCAACACACGGGAACCCGCGCAAGTGTAGGGGCGCATTCACCAGCACCTGACACCCCGGAATAAACAGGAAAAAATGCGATCAGAGTGACACTGTGAATGGGATTCAAGGCTGAGCGGAGATTTATCTGGATATTTTACAAGTTTTTTTTTTTTTCACTTATTGTGCTGGGCTTTTGGGTGAATGGGCTGGGCCTGGCGCAAACCATCAATGCCTCATTCACATCTCGTCTGTCCTCTGCCCTTTTGATACAAACACCAACAAACCGCACCCTCCCTCCTTTCAATTATTCCTCCGGCCTGGATGTTAACCTTGGACCGCCTCGAGAGATATCCTCTTCTCATTCCTTACCATCTGACATCCGCTCTCCATTTCGCAACTCGATAATACACAACGCATCTTTGCCTACTATACACCCTTTGCCATGTCGGCGGGCAGTCGCAACTCGCAATCACGCCTACACGCCGATAGCAGACCGTCTAAACCGTCGCTTGTGCCGTCTGGAAAGAGGTCCTATTCAGACTATCTGAGTGATATCGACCGGAAATTCAAAAAGCTCACCCAAGAAGTCCTACCAACCCACCCATACATCTTGTCAGTTCCCACCGAGAAGCCGTACCGGCTGGGATCGCGCTTCGTGAGCAACTGGGCAGTAGGGGAGAATACTTTGTTCTCTCCAGAGGAAGAGCAGCTGCAGTATATGACCTTTCTCCCGCACCAGGGAGAAGACACACTGCTCGTCTCGGTTGGAGGCTGGTCGGATGATAAGGGGAATATAATCCAGGAAGAGGACCAGAGACCCTCAAGCGCTGTCAGCATGGCTGCGCCACTAACTGGCTCACAGCAAGATGCGCTGGCCAAGAGAAAGAAAAAGATCACCCTGAGTGACTACAAGAAGAAGGCGCTGGAAACACCTCCACCGCTGCCTGGTGCAACGGAACCAACTACGAACGGCGCCAATGGAACAAATGGTAACGGAGCTGGGAGCATAGGGCGCACAGCGGACTCTGAAAAGCCACTGCGCAGACCGCAGTCGAATAACTGTAAACCAGAGCCCAAGCACCGCACATCCCAGCTCCCTGGATCGACCTCCTCAGCAGCCCCTGAAACCCGGCCTGGCGGCAACAATGATACCAAACGGAATGGATTAGATGGCCCTCCGTCGACCAGCACCAGCAGTCGACTGGATAAGAATACCAAGCTACCGCCGTCAAAACCCACTCAAGCTAAGGAATCTCCGCCTCGTAAGAAGCCACGGCTCTCCGCACAACCGGAAGAGCGAGATAGAACACCAACCAAGAAGCCAGGAAGGACCCATCAGATGGTCCCTGAACTACTCTCGCCGACTCTCCCATTTGATAACGAGAGCTTTAGCCTCTCTTTGCCGCCTTTACTATCCCCCACCCTCCCACCAGATATAGAGGAAGAACTGGCCAGGCTCCCCGATGATGGTCTAGAGAAGAGCTCCCGCTCTCACTCTAGTTCTATATCTAGCACATCCAACAAGGCTTTACCCAGCAAACCCAAGCCAAATTCAAACTCTTCATCTTTCCCAACCCCATCTTCAGCCAAACAGCACCAGCAATCTCCTCAGGTTACGGAGAAGAAGCCGGCAGGTATATCCTCCGCGAATCTCCCTCCAAAACCGCCCACAATATCGTCATCTTCTCCCGCACTTACATCAAGGACAACGGCTTCTCAACCTCCCCCACGGATCACAACAACCGCTCCCAAGGAAAGGCTGATCGTCAAATTGAAATACGGCCGACAGAACAGGAAACGAATCGAGGCGCTCTTGAAAATATCATCCAAGCGAAAGCCAACTCCGGTACAAGGATCTGGGAAACCGAAAGGCTTACCGGAGGCTATTGTCATATCTAGATCCTCCCCGCCAAATTCTTCGCCACAGCCTAGCAACTCTACCACCATGGGGAGGCAGCGGGAACCTAGCTCTGGTCACAAGCGACCCAAGACTGTGGATGGTGACGATATACAAGAGCCAGCTTTGAAGCGGCCGCGGAGTTCTAACACTCTCGCACCTCCCCCTGAACAAGCTCCCACACCTAGCATACACACTCCTAGATCGACTTCGGCCACCAAACACCCCCCTACATCCACGCAAGACCAATTTCTTACCCCCAAGAAAGAACCGAAAGGAGCTGCAATGCGCCGTGTGGGATCTGGTGACAGTGACATGAAGACTCCAAGTGGCAGCACAACAAGTGTCAAGATGACACACTCAATCTCCGTAGAAGGTCATCCGTCTTCTAGCGCCCAACCATCCGAACGCCGCGGCTGGCGTGACGAGTACCAGAGATTTGTTAACCTCGGCCGTGATCTAAAACACGCCTCCCAGCGTAACTCAACCCATAAATACAGCACCAGCCATGATATACAAGATGACAAACTGAGTGCCACTATCGCGGTGGAAGCCCTTCTCTGCTTCGTTTTAGCATTCATCGCTGAGCAACGCTTCCAATCTCTCAGTCGCCAAGTTGGTAACTCGACAGGCTGGCGCTCGATAATCGCTTACTGGCAAGCCGTCCTCAGCCGAACTACCTCTTACCCGCATCTCCATGGCCTGTGTCTTCTTCTAGGTGCCGTTTGCCATGAATCCATTCACTCTCTCGATCTAGAACGGCTGGCCGTTACCCCTTTTCCTGATGAACATAGTCCTGCCCCCACCCCAGGCAGCGACGGTAACACCGTGACCAGCGAAGAAAGCAAGAAACAGCGCCGTGAATTCGCTGAATTAAGAACACGACTTCCAGAATCCTACAAGGTTGCGCGTCGTCTATGGGTTGAAGGGTCCCGCGAGCTTTCAGACTCCATCCTCACACAGCATTACCCCAACACCTGGTCTAAACGGCTAAAAAATGCTGCAGAAAGAGGAAGAGAACAGCTTAAACTCGGCGAGTATGGAGGTGACTATTACCTTCCACTGGGCACAGCATCGACTCCTCTGGAAGCTGTACGATTTGGCTGGAGTTTCTTAAACGAATGGAGTGAAAGAGAAGGAGTCAAGTGGAAGGGTAGGTTGGGACTCTAACATTCTCCATTCTTTTTTTTTTTTTTTTTTTACGTCTATTCTATTTGTTTCCTTCCCATCTATTCTTGACATTATACTAGATCGTTCATCCAACTTCTCTACACGGCTTAATACCTCCGTTTCCCCATTCTTTGGAACTTCCAACCTATTTACCTCATTTAGCCACCAAGTCTACGTTCATATGTTCTCATTTTATCCCACTCTCTTCTTTGCGATACCATTGATTTCATCTCATTGTTTTGTTCTTCTTTCTGCCTCTAATGAATATGATACCAAGAAGGATAACTGACCTTCAGAGCCCTACTATTGCTATTTATTGTTTTTACTAGCGCCGCCTTTGTTTTCTTTCTTTCTCTCTTCATATTGACGACTTTTGACTAGCTCTTTTCCTTGTTTATTCTGTCTTGAATGTTTGGAGCATTGCGCAATAGGATGTGAGGGTGGATGGTGGTAGGTATTGATTTATCTACCTGCGAAGAATGAAAAGGGAAATGGGAAGGGAAAAAAATGGGATTTCCGATGAATATGCGAAGGATGATGATGTTAATTGTCTTCTTCTGTTGCTCTCTTGAGTGAGTGTATTATTTATTATATGTTGATCTTAGATATGATAATACCTCTTTGATCTACTGCCCATTGCTTTATTGTTCAGTTCTTTGCTGTCGTAGAATTTTTGCTAGATGAGGTCGCAAGCATTCCCCTGTAAAGGCTTAAAAGGCTGATATCAATAGAAAGATTTAGAAAGTATTCAATTTATCGAGTGAATTAATAAAACGAAAGGATAGTTAAAGAAGCAAAGCTGTATTTACAGGTACTCCCCCGCTCATGCAATGAAGAAACATTAATTGAAGCAAAGCAAGACCCTAATAGCAATAACCTCGAGAGACCCATTTCTATCAAAGGCAAATTCCAAAGGGGCAACACCGAAGACTAGATCACTGCATTAATTAACTGATCAATCAAGTCGTGGTGCTCTATCTTCTACATCCATACGGTCCGCACTGCCGCCGCCAAATAAGTACCCTGCCTCACGACAATAGCGTGCCTCTCGTCGTACACTGCCGACTTCACTCGCCCAGCAAACAACCGCCGCATCAACGACACCAGCTAGTACTCCCTCCATAGCAGACAAAACACCCCATCCGATCGTTCCTGCGATCAAGCCGACAATGTAGGCGTACAGACTGCCACGGACGCCTGGGCCTTTGCTACCGTCTGCGCCGGGGACCTGTAGGCTGCGGGCGGTAGATACCCAGCCGCCAAAGCCAAGGGCAAGAGACATCATGAACCGAGTGGCGTGTAGAAGCATCTTGGCTAGACGGTACGGCATTAAAGTGGAAGAGTAGTAATCCGAACGATTAGAGTCAGAGAAGGTGCGTGGATGGAACGTTGTGGCTGTTGCAGCGGAGGGGGCGAGGAAGACCATTTGATTGAGGCTTCGAGCTGAAGAGACTAGAGGCTGCGAGTGGATGGCAGCATATGTTAGGGTGAGAGGGTTGGTGAGAGCAGCAATGGGTGTGGGGACAAGGGAGTAGGCAGCTAATGATAACAAGGAAGATAGACGACGAGGAAGGACAATAAGAGGAATACGAACGACAAGGGATAGCAGGGTAGAAAGGCATATTGTTCCAAACAAAGTGGTCAGGGCATGGGTAAAGGCAGCCTGAACAATGTCCCGAGAAGTGGGCGAGGGCACAGCATTGCGATGGAAATACCACTGGCTAACAACCGCGGCGGTGGTAGTCCGTTGGATACCTGCAATGACGCCGAGGGACCAGAGATAGACCAGAATAAAGTATATGCCTAGCCACCAGGTACCAATATCAATGATAAATAATTTTTTGGCTCCGGATGCGAGATGGCCGCCGAGGAAGACACGGGTAAACATGAGGATCCATAGCCAACTCCAAAGAGCAATGACAGCTATTGTTGCAAATCCTAGGATAAGAAGCGCTGGATTCGCAGCTAGAATTCGACATGAAAACTCCAAGATACCGATTGCCTTGCCCGTTGAATGTCGGCCCTTCACGACAGAGTAGATCCAGGCTGCGGCCATGATTGCAGGGACTATCGAGCCCCATCGCATGACCTTGTCCTGGATACTGGTTCCATGCCAGGTACCTTTGAAGCTAGAGATGAACGGATATAAAGAAAAAGATATAAGAATAACAGGAACGGCGATTAGCATGGTATAGACCAGAGGCCGAATGTAAGAGCGTAACAATGCCAGCCAGAGCAACGCCACAAATATTGAAACTAAGGTATATGTTCCCAGCAGGCCAAAAGAGGAGTGTAAAGTAGCGTAAATAGTATCTCCAAGGAGGGGGATCTTGGATGGTGGAGTAGTATGAAGGTATACGATGAATGAGGTAGCGAATAAGCCGCCCAAACAGAGCAAGAACATATGACCCCAGAACATGTCATGCATTGGAGGTTCAGGTTCCCCGTATGCCACCGATTGAGGCATCTCAGAAGCTATCGAGCTCGGCGGCCTAGGATTGTTCAACAATGCCTGTTTGTCCGTCTCTTGGGGCATGAATCCGGCACTGGTCTGGAACTCATCATCGCCTGGATGACCTGGCAGTTTGCGAAAATGGCGTATTGGCGGCTCAGCCGAGGCGAATTCAGGTGGCGGGTCATCGTCATAATCTACCGTCACCGCATCTGTCTTTATCGAGTCTTCCAGTCGGATATCAACCATCCTGCCTTTCCCCGGACTAGACGTGCCCTGTGACATCGATCCGTCATGATCTTCATCTCCTTCGGGCTGTTCTGTTAAAGCCCCAGTGCCTGTTTTCCCTGCCGAATCACTAACAGAAGCTTTCCCACGCCATGAACTCCTTATCCCCGTCCCTCTGCCAAACTCATCTGCTTGGCCTGTGCTTCGTTCTGAGTGTTTGCTATCCTCTCCTTCGTCCCCTTCAGAAGACTCTGCCAACCGGCTTGCGCCAAAATGTCGTCTCGATCTCTGCAAAGCGTAAAGATCGGCCGCTTCTCGCTCATCATCTTCCTCCTGGAGCTGTTCGGTAGTGCTGTGGAACAACGGTGCATGGTGTACTGATGACCGAGGAGAGAATGCAAATGTCTGAGAGGTTGTGGAAGAATATGGGTTCCCTAGTGCCCGTTGAAGGTAGGGCCGTGACGGAGGTGGACGGGAAGAGGTCGGTCGATCAGGTCTCCGACTTCGATCCCGGCCATCTCTTGGAGGTGAGCCGTCTCCTGGTGCTATTCGGGACTGTGACTGTGAAAGGAAACGCGACGCATCTACAGACAATCTATTAGCTTATGTATGGAGTAGTTCGGTGAGCAGTATAAGATGTATCATACATTCTGAAAACATAGCTGACTCGAGACGATATATCGATGTGTGGGCGTTAATTCGTGATTTATGAAGAGGGCGATCCAACTCTTCTATAGCAGCAACTCTCCTTTGGAAACAGGCTACCTCGTATCATGAATAGAAGATTGACTTCATGTCAGAGAATATTTAGGGGCTCGAGGGGGAGAATGCCTGGTCTGGTTCAGAGCTCTTCTGGGGTGCGCCGGATGTTATGTCATTTACTATATGGAAAGCGCCAGAAGGTTTTTTTTCTTAAATATACAAGTATCAGTAAAGTTATAGCTCCAGAGTAGGCAGCACAGCACCTCAGGCTCCTCCTCCCAACGCTGATTTCGCATATAATCAAGCAAAAAAAGATCAAAATCAAGATGAAGGTCGAAGTTTCGAAGTTCGAAGAAAACGAAGAAAGCGAAAAATGACGGTGACGATATGATGAGGTAAGCATGTTAGTCATGTGCCTGTCATCAGGTGATTGGCGCTTTTTTTATACAGTAAGAAAAGGAAGAAGAAGAAGATAACAGGAGAAAGATAGAAAAAGAGCTCTTGTGCACCTGAACATGTGCTGCTGCCTGGTGCTCGTTGGTGCCTAGAGAGAGAGTCATCGGCTTGGGTCAGGGGAGACAACTAGGGGATCTCGTTAAGTAGAGACTTCATATAGTCATTACCTTCCACGGCTGACATGAAGCTAGCTAGCAGAGTGAGACAGTTATGGAGATGATATGGACTACAGACTATTAACCACGAAGTACTCGAATAACTCCCAACAGGATAATATCAGCCCTTTTATTCAACATCATCCATCCCTCAGACCGTGGCCGAACTTCCTCTATGGAGCTTTCAGCTTTGATTCGGCCAGTTGGAGTAGTGCAGCGCAACCCATCAGAAAAGCTACAGAGACAGGTTTCTTGTTCTTCCTCGGGAGCCTATATGCCTGGATTCTCGCCAGATACCGCATCCCAGCATCTGGCCCATGTCTCGACATCTCGCAGCATGAAGCATGCATATTGGGTAGTTGGAATATAGACGCGGCACAACGCATGCACGCCATCGCGGCACCTTTTCCGAGAGAACCAATAGCCTGTTCAACCGCATACAAGTATGACCATCAGAGACGGCATTTACATGTCTGAGAAGATTGCCGGGGCGACTCGAGCTTGTCCATCCCGCCTTGTAGGCTGGAAAGAAGTCGAGCCAACGGAGTAAGCCGTACGAGAGATGTCTGAGCCTCTCCCTACGTATCCCAGGGCAGAGCTAGCTAGCTTCTTCCTCTCTCCTCTTCACTTCTATTTCTCTTTCTTTTTTTCTTATGTTTTCTTCTTCTTGTAAGAGGGCGAAATAATGACGTTCGGCAGCAGCCTGATCAAAATAGCGTTGAAAGACAATACTTAGTCAGCAATAGTAGTCATCAGATCACGTGATATATATTCCTGAGTATCTGTACTGTGTATTGAATATCTTCGCTCCATTACCATAATATATCGGATACATAGGTATAGTTCCATAAGCAATATTAACAAAGGCCTACTTGATAACAAGTTATGCAGCGCTTACAGGCCCACGTTTCAGATGTGTGGCACTCGCAGCGCGTAGTTATCTATAACTATCTATTTTAGCACACCATCTCTTGTCCTTAGATACCAGGCTTTCCCTTTGCAGCAGCTAGTCGTCTATATAACTAGTTAACCAACGCTCTCCATAACTGTCATCTTCCTTTTACACTTCTTACTGCTTGACTTGCCTCAGCCAACTTGTTTCTGATAGCTAAACCATCTTGATCTCACGTACACTCCCTTTTACTGCTAACAGCATTTGAGCTCTCCGATGATGGCCTACCCAAATCGGATATCTCGGATTCTACTGACGATAATTCTAGAAGACCGACGATGGCTCAGAATCTAGATGGTGCTGATACCTCCGACCACGGCAAGTTCGTGGACTCGGACGACGAAGTCACGGAGTACTCTGAATCCCCCTATCGATACGCCGCAGGCTCACGCCCATACTACCCTCTTCGTATCGGAGAGCTGCTTAACGGAAGGTATCGCATCGAGCATAAACTTGGTCACGGTGGCTTCTCTACCGTCTGGATGGCTTATGATCTAAAGAGCAAGACGGACGTGGCACTCAAGGTCATGGCCGAGGGCGATTCTGGAGAATATGAATACCGCATGCAAGGAGAGATAAAAAAAAGCGTAAAGAATACATCCGGTCTCGTTCTCTATCAGTCGAATTTTTTCCTTCGAGGACGCGGAGTTGATCATCGGGTTCTTGTGTTCCCTATGCGAGGTCCGTCCCTTGACTCTCTAGTTGGAAGGGAGATACCCATGGCCAGCCGCATGTCGGCTGCCAGACAGCTGCTGGAGGCGTTAGCTAACCTACACGAAAGTGGAATTGTACATCGTGGTAAGTAACCCCTGGTTCCTATTTAATATATTGGATACATGCTAATAGCTACGTAGATATAAATAATAACAACGTCATGTGGGGTATTGCCCCTCTAGGCCATCTCGACAAGGCAGCCAAATACAAGCTCCTAGGCCGGCCCCTAAAGGTAGCCGTACCAGACGAGCCCTGGAGAGAAGGAGAGGTCGTTAAGCCGATAGTGGTCCCTGATGACTTACGGACAGAGTCATTCTATCTCGGTGACTTTGGTCTGGCAATGAGACTTGGTGACCCTACTATCCCGCCAGGTCGACCACCAATTACATATTGTTCCCCAGACCGACTTCACGGCAAGGATCCAAGCTACGCCTGTGATATATGGAGTTATATGTGCGTCTTCACGGAACTCTACGTTGGATTTGCACCTTTTCACACCTGGGCGAAGGGTGGAGTGATATCCACCATGGTCCGGCTCATGGGTCCATTACCCGTGGAGTGGAAGGGCCAGTACTGCGACCCCAGCAAAGTTCAAGATTCGTGGTATGCTCAGGAGAGTACATCTGGACCTAGGGCAAGGCCTGACAAAACCGAGATTGAAGACTTGGTTCTACGTGGGCGGCCCAGAGCTAGTCAAATTGAGCGACAACACGCGATATCCGTCTTGTCCAGGGGATTCAACATGTCTCCCGAACTCCGTCCGGCTGCGAAAGAGCTTCTACAAGACCCTTCGTTCAAAGCACTCATGGATATACATTGCCCATAAGATGAAATAGATTTAGCTCTTACTTCTCAGACGGAGTCCTTTAACGAGGACCTAAAGACGTCTTTATCTTGAGAATTAGCTTCTCATGGCTGATTAAACTAAGACTAGAGGCTCAATTCTTCTCTTTTGTAAAGGATGTCGGTTACATGAGATCTTAATCTTCCGTCTCGCAGATACTGTTTATCTTGGTATAGTGATAATCATTAGCTTCTTGGATAGTGTCTCGTCAAAATCGTGTAGTGAATAAGCAAGCTGTGGTCATAAGGCCGTCTTCCGTTCGATGGGCCGGCGCGAGACATGTACATCTCGCGTTTGAATAGTAAGTATCTCCACCGCAAAAACTTGCTGTAAAATACTTAAAGATACTTATAGCAGCTTCAGGCTAGGCCAAAAGGAGCAAGAAGCCGCCTTTCTCTTCTTCTCGCAACCTTTTTTTCCCCCCAACTTGCTTCTTTTTCACCGGGAATGAGACAGAGAAGAGCCGTCACTTTTCAACGCCGACAAGTTGCTTCTTCTTCCTCCTTCAACTGAAGTTCATCTTTTCTTTTTTAATAATTCTTTCCGGGCCTGGCACTGCTCCCCCGTCACCCGCGGTCGTCGTCAGCCCGCCTTCACCACTCCTGCAGCAAGCTAGTTTACCTATAATATCTAAGCTATCCTTCCCTGCTGTTCGATGCCCAATCTACAACCCAATCTATAACGTCTCTTTTGGCTTCACTTACCCCACGATCACTACCGGATTTCCGCTCGGACGGATCGATAAACCACCCCTTCTTCCTAGGTCCCAGCTGCTCCTCGGCCTTGTCGAGACGGTTTATACCCTCCTTCCAAGAGAAAACGCTGAGTCGGAACCTGTTTCTATGTCAAGCCCACCATGGGATTTCATTGCGAAGCTCGTCTGCATCGGTGACTCAGGCACAGGTAAATCGAGTGTGCGCAAGTCCATGTTCCATTTAACTCCTTTCGTTGCATCTCTCACTCTCTCACTCTCTCACTGTTGTTGAGATATGCTATTACCATGTTGCTAACCCTGCTATTCTCCACAGCTCACTGTCCGCCTTTGCGAGGGCCGTTTCAGCACTACCCATGATGTGACCATCGGAGTAGAATTCGGTTCAAGAATAGTGCCGGTTGGCCCACCAGCGTCAGATGAAATAGGAGTCAACTTCGACGATACCTCTCTAGCATCAACCCCATCTGCTCTCTCACCGTCAGCATCGTTCGCAGGCACCATCAATAACCAGGCTGTCAATAAGAATGGGAAGCCTGGCAGTGAGAAATCCATCCCTCCGTCTCCAAGGAGCCTCTCCGGGCTCCCTCCACCCCCAATCAAGCCTTTAGAACCCCCAGTTCAAAAACGCATGAAGCTATCTCTCTGGGACACAGCAGGCCAGGAAACATACAAATCTATCACAAGATCCTATTTCCGCGGTGCATCCGGCGCCCTGCTAGTATTCGATATAACTCGACCCCCAACATTTGCTTCTTTGACCCAATGGCTTCAGGACCTGCGGCAGATCGCCGAAGAGCGCATCGTGGTCATCCTGGTCGGCAACAAGAGCGACCTCGTCGACGACTCAAAGGGCAAAGAAAGAGATGCTGATAACCCCGACACTAGTGCCGATACTAATACAGATAATGATAATAACAAACAACAGCGTGTCACACGCGAGGAGGCGGAGGAATGGTGCAGGCAGAACAACGTCGTCAGATACGTTGAAACAAGCGCCAAGTCAGGCGAGAATGTCGAGAGAGCGTTCCGTGAAGTGGCAGAACGAATATACAGAAATATACAGCACGGCAGATATGATTTAAATGACCGACGGAGTGGAGTCAAGGGGTACGGCGCCTCAGCTGGGCCGGGAAACGGACGTGTCCCACGAACCGTTAACCTGGGTGTCAACGACGCCATGCGGAGAGGTCATCGTGGATGGACAGGCGGATGCTGTTAACTTATATACCCCCATACATTCTGTTTACTCTATCGGTATCATTTCTGCCTCTGCTGTTTTATTATTACCCATGCATGCATTTACCATTTACATTTACTTTACCCCTTTGCTAGGGGCCTATCTTATTGCTTTTAATGTATCTTGGAGAAACTCGCCCTGTACCCAGCTCCTTTATCCTTTCATTCCATATTCATGGTGTTCTATGGATGAGACTTCTCTACTTTTAATAATAAAAAGCGAAGTAAATTCTTCATCAGCTCTCGTTTGTTGGATTAGTCATCCATTCGACTCATGTTTCCATAGATAGGCCTTTTTTGTCCCGTGGTCTCATGGCCCAAGGTCCCGACCCCGGCATCCTCACTTTGATAATATCAGTCTCCTATATCAGTCTCCATCCTTCATACAGTACTTAGTAACAGTAATGGAGTCCGATTCTGAGAGATTAAGCAGCTTCCGTGAAGGATTCCCTGCCACGTTTGGCGGTTTCTTCAAAGACCAAAGTGGCCGGACGAAGCGGCTCGTTTCTTTGGTTATGAACTCACCACCGGATATAAGGCCAAACACGCGAATCCTTGCAGTCTGCGGGATTAGTGATGAGTTCAACGATGCAGCCAGTCCAAGCAAAGATGGCTGGTTCTACTCTGATTTCTTTGCTTTCCACACCCTACTTCACGGACAAGGAGCGTCCCAGACATGGTGCTGCAGTGACCAGCCGTCCACTCTACTCAACAAGTACGGGCAATATCTGCATGGAAACCCATATACCCAGCGACGTGTGGTTTTGAACGAGCAACTCCTTGAAACCGAGCTGAATGATGTTCACGTCTTTCCTTCTTCAAGTCTTCTTTCATCTTTCCTTGATATCCTGCACCATGAATCAGCCTTAGCTTCCCGGCTAAAGCAGCCTATTATTCTCTTTCTATTTGGCCATGGTGACGAGCTTACGAAATCTGTCACAATTGGAGGCGCCGATTTCAGTAGTGATGAGTCTGGTATGCTAGCCAGCGACTCTGAAAGTGACCTGAATATATCGACAGTAGCGAGTGTTGTTGGAGACAGTGTGGACCTGACTGTAATTTCAACCGCTTGTTTCTCAGGCGGCTGGGCTGTGACCTCAATACTGGATGCGACTGTACCAGCAGCCGCGGGGGAAAATGAGCCTAGCGAGTCTTGGGCTAAAAGCTCTTCGCTCTCGAGAGCTTGTGGAAGCATCTACACGTCAACGTTGATCAAAGCACTTACGAAGGAGACCTCAGATGAACATCAGTACTCATCACAACCAACATCACCTGCTACTGCCACGCCATTGACATACTCAGACGCGCCATCTACCTCAGAAGGGCGGTCTAAGATGTTTGCTGAGTTTGCACACACGGTACATCGGCTACTTTTAACAAGCGTCGATAAATTCGGATACCAGCACAATATCTCCTTTAGTGCGCAAAACGATGACTGGGAAACCCATTGGCGTAAACGAACAGGATTTCCTCTTGTCAATCTCCAGTCAAAGTGGGAGAGCCTAGACGCTGTCCCACCGCGACCATCGACTTCCCTGAATAGAGATCCTCTCGCCGATAACGAAGAGGAGGTAGACAGCACTACACTGGCTGATATTAGGGGCCAGTATGGTTCTGCATCCTCATACCTGAGAGGACTTCGCCGACTTGCCAGAAAATACCTACAAAGCTCCCCTGGTCGAGACTCCCTAGCTCCTAATACTTTGCTTCACCAACAGTGTATTGAACTCCTGGCCGGAAGAAAGGAATTCAGTACAGTAGAACTTAGTACGGTAGAGGCGGCTCTGCAATACCGGATGGGAATCAGTTTTTTAGCGAATCAACTTATAGTTGGTTCCATGTTACCCCTTCCTCAGGGAAAATTTTGTGAGGAATGGGACGAGATTAGCAAGTTCAGCTATGATCCCAAGGAAAGGAACGACCTCTTCCACCGATTGCTTTCTCTATTTCCAACGCCAATTCGTGACCAAGGAGTTAAAGGCTGGGTTAAGCCATATTGGTATATCGTCGCAGCACTGATCGAGGCTGGCCTCTCACCGCACCAAACGGAACATAAAATCCAGCAACTCTTTGAAGGTACGGTATATTACTACAAATATTCTCACATGTTACTAACAATACCATAGCCGTACAAGATATACAACAGACTCAAGAAGACACACTGCGAAGGCACCCCGATATTCAGTTGAAACGAAGACGCTTACTTAAATCATGTGGGAGCTTTCTACGGCGCATGTCACCGTCAAAAAGAGAGGAGAGATCAAACAGCCCGCATCGTACTTGAACCACAGTATGCTCTAGGAGTTAGTGAGAAACGAGGTCTACATATATGACGCAGTCAGCGCTACACCCCTGGTTACTGTCAATGAGATGGGCAACCATCTTATGCCTAGGTTCCCCATATATAACATACATGGGTCTAGCTTCATGGAACATCAGCCCCTTCAAAGCTCCGCTGCTCGTATAGGGAAAAACGGATATAAACATTGCCTACGATACTCTTGTCGCTATTATGACCAATGATCGATCTCCATAAGTCCCCAAGTTACCGAGTGTTTGCAATGCTCCAGCTCCATATCTATCTTCAAACCATTTCTTAACGTGGATAGACCCTATTTGCCATTGTAACCGGCCTAGACCATACACACTCTTATCCTGTCTGCATCTATATCGCCAATCCTTGTTTTCTTCAGCCGTCGCACCGCCAACCGTACGCCCTTCGGCCCCTGGCGGAAGAGTGCAAACATGCCTTTTTTTCTCAAGAGCCTTAGTTTACTATCAGATAGTCAGGTATCGCAACTTGTATATTAAATATATATCCACGTTGAAAGGAGTGCAAACACCCATGGTGCGTCCTATAAGGCTGCCAGTGTCGAATCCTCGTATCCAAGTAGATAATGGTTACTTTCTCATGAGTCATGTCCTGGAGATAACTACAGGCGATTTTACGTACCGGTGCGCCCCACGTCGTAGGTATAAGAGCTTCCCGTAGAGCCGCCATTTCTATTGCACAGAGTAGAAATAAAATTCTTGAATAAATTCCGTTTCTTCCTGGCCTATCTAATAATATCCCGGTTATCTACTTGACCAGCAAATATAGTTCCTCCGTATTTAATAAATCCTCCCCAGACGAACCATGGCAGTGACTTCAGAGGCAGCGATCGAGCCCGGCGAACAATTCGGCTCTTTGATGCTGGATGCCAACGAGCTACTCCACCATCCCTGCTTCCACAGAGTGCAGAGATTGATAAATCTGGCCTTCAGGCGTGACGATGGCGTCGCGGTCAACTCAGATGGTAAAAAGGGTCGTTTCAATTCGCCTGAAGATATTATCCCCTGGATCGGTAAACACGGTCGAATAGTTATCCTGTTCAAATGCAAGACGAAAGAGGGCCGACAGCACTCCTATAGCCACTCCAACGGTGGAAACGGTCATGTAAACGGCAATGGATCAAATGACTGCACCCCCAGTAGTGAGGAGCGTGAGATAGATACCAACGAGCCCGTCGCAACGGCCGTTATCAAATTCTTCAAACCCGACCTTGGAATCCAGCCCATCGAGGGAGAGCTGGACGGTGATATCGAAAAAGGAATTGGTGGGTTCCCCTTCACTTTTTATGTGTTTCTTAACATGTACCTTCAGTGGTGAATTTATACTTGAATATCAAATTGCGATTCCGGCTGGAACATGCAAGAGGGAAAAGCAAAGAAAAGAACCCTAAATAAATGACTGATCATCCTCACAGGCTATGACCCGGAACCCGAAGATATTCTTGCCATCAAACACTGGGAGCCTGCCTGTGTTGCCGTTATGCCGTTTGATGAATCGCTGAAAGGTAAAGGCCTAGCGACTCGCTGTGTCCAGATGCTGGAGGATGATCTTCTAAAGCGACTCGATGCAGCAGCACAGCAACGGCAGCGTGAAACAGGACAAGCGAGCGATACTTCGCCCTTGACTTTGTGGATTCGAACCAGGACCGATTTAACGGAAGCGTATTGGAAGAGAAGAGGGTATGAGGTTCTGAGCCGCAAGTGGTTTGCGAAGGGATGCTGGCAATATGATCATGACTTTCAGGTATCGGTCCTCACCAAGCAGGTCTCCTTGCTGAAGGGGAATTGTATCAAGAACTAGATGATGGTACGAACCAGTGAGTAGACCAGATAATCGAGGCTTTGAAAGCCAAGTGCTTGGTAGAATTAGCTAGGAGCGGACAAAGTGCATTTATTTCGAATTACTATTTTTTTTAGAACCAAAATTTTTTCAAAAAAGCGTTTATTAGAATACAAAATTCCAGTCTCTTACTGTCTTCGGGTGTATGGCGTGGCCTCTCTAAAGCAATTCCTGTCCCCTATTCCATTACAATCATAACAAGATAGTAAAAGCTCCGTCTGAAAGATTTCTCGTTTAGTTTGTGGCTTGCGAATTTTCTCGCGAGTATTAGATGTAGTTGAGAAAATCCAAGGGATTAAATTTGAGTATATGCCATTCCTTTATCGGTTGGCGATCTTCCAGTTGCTTAACCAGTTAAGGCTCTTCCACTGCTCGTTCGATCCTTGCATTCCAAATACGATGTCCTTGAAAACGATAAACAGTGCGATAACAGCGATGTAGAGGACAGAGTAGACGGCCCACTCAACCTTTCGGTTAAGCTTCTGAGTGAACCAATCGATACAGAAAGCCATTGTCAAAATAGCAAAGTATAAGGCCGGGTAGTAATGGTGGACATAGGTAACACGGGCCATAATCATGAAAGGGAGGTAGTGGAGGAACCAGCCCACGACGGGGTAAACACCGGAATAGTGGATGTGGTCGATGTCCTTCATGCTCAGTTCGTCATAACCGCGTTGCCAGCGAAGCAGATACCAAAGAACGAGCAGACCGAAAACACCCAGGCTCAGTGTGCTGCCCCAGTAGACAAACGGGTTTCCAAGAAGGAAATACTTGACGACATTATCATCCCAGGAACACATTCGGAGTCCAACGTTAAGGATTGGCCATTGCCAGAATTTGGATGCAAGGTCATCTTGCTTATCTGGGTCTGGGACAAGAGCATTGTTGGATGTCATCATTGCAACGTTCAGATGGATGAAGTCCTTCAGGAATGGGGACTTGTAAGTGCCAGGTTCACTTGGCGGAACTATATACCAAGGTATGTTAGCATATGGTCATCTAAGTGGCTCAAAGAGCGATACTTACGCTTCTCATTTACGTGCGACTCGATATTCCAGTGAGTATACACGTCTAGCGGCCTGTTCTCTTTGACGCAAGTAGTCTCGATTTGCTTGAAACCCCACTGGGGCAAGCTTACGCCGCCTGCTCTGAGATAACAGCCTAGGACAGTGTGACGTAAACGAAGCGCGGTAGTGAGAGTTCTGACCCTTGACTTATCCCTTGACGAGACATCCTTGGCGATTTCGATGGTCCAGTGATCCTTGGAGTCACCGACAGTGGTGTTTCCGTAGGCAGATACTTCATAATGCGACTTCGTAATCGGGGCAGCGACCGCGTGAGAGTGCAAGTTGCGGCCTGTCTGGGCGTGGATGAGGCGGATAACGTCTCCATTGCCGATAAAAGTGATTGGGCCTTCTGGGTCATAGTTCGGCTGAGTGCGGTTTGGGTAGATGAACCAATCGTTGTTAGAGTCCTTGTGGTGGTAGCAGGTGACTTGCTGTTGACCTGAGCCTTCAGGATAAGTTTGAACGTGAGAATGTAACAGACCACCTCCGTATCCCATGTTCTTCAAGGTGATTTTCGATCCGATGGCAACCTCAAGAGGACTGTCTTTCCCGACGTTCGTACCTCTCAAGTTGGCCTGGAACAACGAGCTCATCTGGGCATCACCAGTGCCGGAATTCTCAAGGACCAGGAAATGGATGTAAAACGAGAACATGTATACCAAGAATGGCACAATAATCAGACCGAAAACACGAGCCCCCAAGTGGTGAGCAAGAACTGTCTATTCATAGAATTCATATTAGTCCAGTAGAATCCAAGGAGAGAAGAAGGGGAATCGTACCTTTGGCATCTTTAGATCGCCAAATTTGTGCCAGAGATCCTCAGCTGTATAGAGTCCGACCAATGCAGTGCAGAACAATCCAACCCATTTAACACTACAGACACATCCAATGCTCAACCCGGTCAAGATAAGCCAGATATACCACTCTGGAGAAAAGCTCTCATGCCGAAGCCGGTGGAATCGTGCCCAGCAGAGAGTAGTAGTAAAGGTGAAGCAGAGAAGCATCGAATCCAAAAGGATGAACCTCGAAATCGTGGCGTATGAGTTTTCGCAAAGTACCATTAGAGTAATAAGCCAGACGGTTGGACGGCGGAATCTCAACTCTCGGGCAGTATAATAAGCCAGCGGAATGCACATGATGCCAAAGAAAGCGTTGAAAATACGCATGAAGGTGTAGTTCACTTCCTCTGGGTATTTTTCGCCAGACTTGAACTCGAAGGACCCGTTATAACCAGCCAGGTAACCCGACAATCCAATGAGCATTTTGCCCAGCGGAGGGTGCACATCGAAGTAGAATTCTCGTTTGATGTAGTATGAGCCGAATTTCCCGAAGCTAGAGGGATTATCATATATTAGCACTCATCCGCCGTGTATATAAAAGAATCAAACTCGATGTCTTACTGGGCTTCATCCCACGTCACGATATCCGAAAGACCGATGCGCCACAAACGGGTGAAGCAGGCGAGAGCCGTGAAAATCAACGGAGCAATGAACACTTCCAGGTCATCGAGTATCTCAAAGAAGGAGGGGGACTGCGGTAGAAAAGTAGAAAACGGTCAGCCACCAACCGCTTTGATCCGGTTTCAAAAGAGTCTGCCATACCTTTTCCGTCAACTTCTTCCCGTCAACTTCGATGCTTGGAATTGGAACATTGGCATTGTTTTTCTCTGCGCCTGGGACGTTTCTCCTTCGTACGTCTGCGTTGGGAGACGTGCCAGAGGCAAATGCTCTATCGTTAGCCGCCATACTTGGGAAGCTAACGAAGAGCCGGTCGGTCGTAAGAGGTGACGCCTTTAACGATGGGACAAAATCAAAGGTATTAAAATTGAAAGTAATAGAAGATAAAAAAAGTGCATCCAAGTTAAACGGGATAAAATAAGTGGTGGTTGAAAAGAAGAATAAGAACCACCACGACTCGTCAAAACATCCCTCTTAACGAAAGAACGAAAACAAACCCTTCCAGCAAGCTTGCAATGGGAGTGAAGAAGAGAAGGAGAATTTTTTTTTTAATGAGAAGAAAGTGAGGATGCGTCTCTTGAGAGGCGTGGTAAGGATTCCAGACAGAGTTGCGGGCTAAGGCACAGCTAAAAAGGGGGCTGAAGCCGGAACCCTGGAATGAGGCCACGTACGGCGTAACGAGGTCGCAAACAAAATAGTGCAAAGAGAACAGAATGAGAAGAATGAGAGAGAAGAAGAGAAATAAAACAGCTGAAACAAGCTATCGAAGGGGCGATGCGCGACCAACAAGCTTGAGAACGAAAAAAAGGTCCGCGAGAAGGTCGTAAGGTGGCCAGTTCTATATAGTCACGTGATGATAGTGAG
Organism: Microsporum canis CBS 113480; assembly: GCF_000151145.1. NCBI lineage: Eukaryota > Fungi > Ascomycota > Eurotiomycetes > Onygenales > Arthrodermataceae > Microsporum > Microsporum canis. The sequence goes on along the minus strand of NW_003299165.1, from coordinate 590,432 downwards.
ATGTATGGTGAAAAGAGAGTGAAATAACAAGTTGATAGATTTGATATGGTAGGTATATGAGGTAGAACAGTGATTATATGTATGTATATAGGCTATCAATTTATCCTCGGTATATACATTGGCCTCTAGGGCGTATGTAAGTATGTTCTCTCCTCCTTCCTCGACAGATATCCTCCGTACCTTGAAACCAGCCCAACCCCTGACGCTGAAGCTGTAACATGGACGCTCCCCTTGCTTAAACATACTTTCTCCCAGCAAAGCCCAGAACCGTATATATATTTCCGTGGTGGGTATATGCAGGGATGAAGAAAAAAAGGGAGTGGTCCATGGTAGCGAAGGAGATGCATAGAAACAATGGTGACTCCAAAAACAAAAAATGAATCATGGTTGCCCACGTCTATTCCATTCGCCGTATTATGTTCAAAATATGGTGTGTATGATGACAATATGTTGTTGTGTATGAAGAGGGGGGAAAAAAAATGCTAATGAAGGTGTTCCCATTTCCATGATCCAAGAGGAATATTAGGAATATTGATGAATGTTGATGTTGATATGAAAACAGAAAGGTAACATACATAGGAATAATTCCTCCCACGTGAAACCCAGTTTCAGTAGAGGAGCCGAAAAGTTGGTATAAGAACAGTGTAAGGCAGGAAAATAAATAGAATAATTAGATATGAAGTGTGTGAGGCGGACTGAGAGTGCCTCAAGTGAAAGTGCTAGTGAAGGGTCAGTATGTTGCAATGGAACATATGAACCTATTTAGTATCCGGATAAAGAGAGGTAAGACGACTTGCGGTTACTCGTCTTCGTGCTGCCCTAGTTGGCGATACCGGCCGTGATCACCTCTGTTTTTCTTATCTTTGCCACGGTTAATAAGGCCAGAAATCCACTCTCCAATTCCACCTCCCTTCGGCTTAGTCAGTTGTTCCCCTTCAGCTGCCTTATCGGCGTCTCCAGGCATAGAGCCAGGCCTGGGGGTGGGTGGGCTGAGATGTAGATTGGGAATAGAAGGGCCACCTGTTTCGGGACCTCGTCGGATGTCGAATGACGATGGTGATCCGACACCGCCCATGAGGGAGCCGCGCTCTGCTTGAGTAGCCGGAGTGGGAGCAGCGGATTGAGCGTCACCGAAGATCAGTTCCATATCTTCAAGGCGGACACCACTAGTTTCCGGGTAGAGGAAGTAGACTAATACAGGTTAGCTGCGAAGGTGGTTTTCGTATGAGGGTAGTCTTCTTACCTAGGACAAAACTGCAGGCACAGAAGAAGGCATGCATGAGATAGAGTCTCCAGTGAATCGCCTCTTGCAGCACGGGGGTAAGCTCCCCGACAAGCCAGTTGAATGCCCAGTTCGTGGCGGTACTCAAACTAGCGCCCTTGGCACGGATGCTGAGTGGGAGGATTTCCGGGGGGTAAAGCCATGGTATAGGACCCCAAGAGAACCCGAACGCGGCATTGTATATCATGACGAATATGACAGTCAGGGCCGGGGTGGCTGAGATATTGAGATGTATAAAGTATGACATAGCAGACAGAGATATAATCATAAAGATAGCACCCCATAAGAGAATCGGTCGTCGGCCCCATCTGTCAACTAGATACCATGGTGGGATCGTGGAGAGCAAGTAAGTTATGCCATTAATTCCGGTCATCAGAATAGCATCACGGCCAACCCAGCCCGCAGACTCAAACACGAGAGGAGCATAGTATGAGATGACATTAATACCGTTGAGCTGAGCAAAGGCCTGGGCAGACATGGCAATGAAGACACGCCTGTAGTAGCGTTGGAACATGTCTTTGTATGTTCGTTCTCCTTCCTGTCTGGTGACGAGGACATTGGTTTTGATATCGCGGTATTCCTGTCTGGCCTTGTCATTGTGAAGGTCTCCTTTGCCGTACAGATTGGCAATAACGACCATTCCTTCTTCATCGTGGTCGTGGTCCAGGAGCCATCTGTTTGACCAGAAGTTAGACCCGTTATTAAGGTTATTAAGAGGGAAGTGCTAAAATCATACCGAGGAGATTCACAGATAATCAGACTTCCAAAGCCTAGTAATGCACCCATAACACATTGGAGGAATAATGGAAATCGCCAAGAGTAGTCGCTCTGAATGTAGCTACAGAAGTAGTCAACCCAGACACTGGCTGCATACCCACAAATATTCCCCGTAAATTCAATACAGGCAAGCTGACCCCGGTTGTGGGGTGGAGAGATTTCAGATTGATAAACTGGAACGATGGTAGACAGAGCACCGACACCAAGACCAGCTATTATACGCCCTATAAGCATCATAGGGATACCCGTAGCAAAAGTCTGGAAAGCACCACCAACGAAAAAGACCACGGAGCCGTAGAGAATAGTTCGCCGTCGACCGATTATGTCACCGATTTTCCCCACGAGGAGCGAAGATATGAAAGCTCCTACTTCGAGAATAGCTACCATGGTGCCGATCTCTGCACGAGTCGGCTGGTTGAAATAGTCTTTGAAATATTGGCCACTACGTTTGTTAGCAGATGATGTGCAGTGTGACAGACAAAATGTTACATACGTAATAATGCCAGACATAACACCTTGATCATATCCAAATAGAAAGACGCCTAATGACACGAAAACGCTAGTAAAGTACCTATACTTCTGTTAGCCTTTCTATACCCAAAGAAAAGGTAAGAGGAGACTTCTAAGAGAGGGGGGAAACATACAACAAGGGCTTGCCAACGAGGCCATGGGTTTTGGCCCTGCCATCCCGTGGCGACATCACGGAAGCTAATAACCTCTCTACTCTGGAGATTGTTCTTGGAGCTGGCTCAGGTATGCGGATAGCTTCTTTCAGGTCTCCTTTGTCGACAAAAGGGGTGTGCTCCTCCCCAGCTTCGTCTTCTTCGTAACGAACCCGTTTTGGCTGAGATGTAGAACCGTTTTTTCCATATACTTGAAGGTCGAGAGACCCTCTTAGTCGAAGACGTAAAGGATCTTCTTCGTCAGCAAGCTGGTCTGCAATATCACCAGAATCCGACCAGATGGAGAAGTTGGACTCTGACGGGGTAGGAGAAGGGGTCCTCTGGTTACCCTGTCTACCGCGTTCGGAGTCGAAAAGCGAGGAAGACTGTTCGGATGGGGGCCGGGAGGTTTGAATAGACCGGAGAGGTATGGAAGCGGAGGAGGTAGACGGTTGAAGTGAAGAAGGAATTGTGGCGGTTAATGTCAGGGCTTGCCCTAGGCAGCCCTATGATCTGAATAAAAGGAAAGGAGACGTTATATAGGTGACAGGGGAGAAAGAGGCGGAAGATGCCAGGTCAGGTCAGCGGGTCCTTTCTGCAGTTCGATGGGGACATGGAGAGAAGCGTAAAACGTATTGTAGCTGGGAACCAGATTTTTGGTTAATAGCAATAGTGCACCCGATGACCGACAGGAAAGTAGAGAAGATGGGCGTGATCTTTTTTTGACCCAAAACGTTTCCACTTCAGGCTGGCTGGTCAGGCTGGGGCTAAGTAGATCGGTTGGCTGTGAAGGAATGCTGGATGCCAGCCGCTGGAGGTTGATTTGACTGTCTTGGGACTTTTTTTTTACACTCTTTGGGTCGCTTTTTCGGTCGCTTTCCATTTCTGGGGAAAGATGACGGGGTCATGTGCTGCTTAGTCATCCCGCCCTCCCCACATAGCGGAAGGGGACCGTGTGTTGCACGTGATATGCCGGTTGGAGAAGTAGAAGCAGGAGAAGAAGAAGAAGTAGAGATGATATGGCAGGATACCGTCCCATAATACCCACAGAGGCATTTCCTCCCACAGGGTAAGCATTTTTTTTCCCAGTCTTCATTCTTCTTCCGCAGATGTTCGTGAACAGAGCTGATACAAAATCCGATAGGGCTCTCCGCCGCGTCCTGCCTGCTGTTTCTGTGCCTGAAGTGTACGGCTGGACTCATGATAACGGTCAGGTACTCATGTATACGGGGCTCATACGGTGTGTTACTGTTGATGTCGGGGACTCCTAAACCAGGCTGAGAGAGAAGCTTGTGAGCAGCTTCATGATATGATTCTAGAGCTTCGCAAATTGTGGCATACACTGGACGGGTTTTTCCTCAGCAGGGTGCCCTTATAAGACGGGTCCTACTCTCTGCTTACTTTATGTCGAAAAAGGCCATATCAACCGTGAGCCCCTTTGTGATGTTTTTGGCAGTGGAACCTGCTTCTCATTTGAAAGACAACACCTAGATACTTAAAAGTCCCAGTGCTCCATTAATGGAGTTGGTCAGCTCCCTTCCCAGCCGCCCTCCAAAATCAACTAAAGATGTATCCGCATTGTTACTATGTATTGATCAGAATATAATGGCCTTTACACTCATATAATATCGTATGAATGTGATTTAATCCCTACTATCGACACAGAATAGCCTCCTCGGACTCAACATGAAGCAACAAAGCTGAATTTATATTGAGTGTAGCCTAATCCCACTAACAGTAAGCATGGAAACATTGAATAAAATAGAAAGAGTGACGGCTATTTCGAGCCTTGCCGTATGTGTTTCCTTCTCAGCATCCGCCGAGGTAAACACGGAATGACGTCGTTCCCACGCTTGGAAAAAAAAGAAAAAAACAGTGTGAAAGAGGCTTCATGGTGTGGCTGCAAGTTTGTATCACCATCAGTCACCATGAGTCAGCCTGAATAATTCATTACCCATTGAAGAACTCCAGCTAATCATACAGAGTAGACAACGCACAAGAGTGCAATATAAATACGGAGAAGCGACCTAGGTGAACAGTTGTACGGAGAGCAACTGTCAAACCAACCCCTCCAAAGATACAAGATATATGCCCATAATCCAGCCCGCAGGAGAAAAGCCTTCTATAACTACATCGTTCACCATGTCTGAGACTTCCAATCGCATTATCTTCTATGACATCGCCATGCGTCCGCCCGTGGAGAAAAACTGCTGCTCTCCAAACCCCTGGAAAACCCGGCTGGCACTCAACTTCAAGGGCGTTCCATACTCGACCAAATGGGTGCCACTGCCTGACGTTGCCAAAGTCCGCAGCAGCCTCAAAGTGCCACCTGTTCGCAAATTTGCTGATGGCTCTGACTTCTTTACTCTGCCTATCATCGAGGACCCCGCCACCAACTCGTCTGTCGGCGACTCGTACGATATCGCAGTATACCTGCAGAAAACATACCCAGACTCAGGCGCGGGAGACCTTTTCCCCGACCAGAAGCTCGACTACACCTTCACACCTGATTCTGCGATCAAGGTGCCGCTCTCAGACTGCCGCGAGTGCGGGTTCCCCGAGTACGCCAGGTTCAATGTGAACGTTGACGCAGCCTTTAGCGCTCATGTGCAGCTTTCGACCCAGGAGTTTCCGTTTGACCCGGCTACAGCTGAAATCAGTAAGGCTGAGTTTGTCCGGCGCGCTGGTGCTTCTTCCTGGGACGACTTTGCCTTGGTCGGCGAGGCCAGAGAGAAGATGAAGGAATCGTTCCGGAAAGCACTCGGCGATCTGGGTAAACTATTCCAGAAAGACACCAGTGGGCCTTTCATCCTTGGTACAAAGGCTACCTATGCGGACTTGATGGTCGGAGCATGGCTGCGGATGATGCGCGCGACTTTGCCGGTGAATGAGTGGGAAGAGTTGAGAAGTTGGCATGACGGTCTATTTGGACAATTGCATGATGCCTTGGAGATATATGCGGAGGTGAAATAGGGTGACATACATACCCCATACAAAATTTATGAGAAGGAACTATATCTAGTTAATATTATCATTATGCTGGTTTAAATCTCGGGGACAACGACGGGTTGTCAGGAGGTTAAATAACGTTAAGCTATAATAACGTGAAGCTACTAAATATTTGACTATAAATAAATACGAGCGGCGGGTATGTACCCTTTGAGACTAGGATCTGAGTCAATCATCTCCAGGTCTTTTATAAATATATAGTAGGGGCTATATAAAGGGCCCTACCTCCTGCTCGCTTTCATCAAAAAAAAAAAAAAAAAAACCACCCCATAGCTGAAATGTCTTCAATAAAATTCCTTCGCCTACCACTCAGAGGCTCTCTTTGGATCCCGCAAGTCCGGATCCAATCGCAAATTCCACTCTCCAGAACCCCTTATCTCTACGGTCCCTTGTCGGCGTCTACTTCTACCTTCTCTACGCGTGCAATACTATTTAATGCAAAGAGCCCTCGTCATGCATCTTCCAACCCTAAATCCAACACAGAAGATAACCCGTTTAGCACTCCATCGGTCAGCTTGGAGTCGCTTGGTATTGGGAAGAATATGAAAGTCTTCTTACTCGCAGTCCTATGCGTTCTTGGGACTGTCGAGACATGGTTTTGGTGTAAGGCTATATGGACCTGGTGGAAGGGAGGCGAAAAGAACGCAGAGGCTGAATAGGGGGAATTGGTGCCCGATTGGTGGTGGTATAATGTACGAAACTATGGTTGTATGTGATTTTATACTCCGCCTTGACGAAATGGAGTATACAAGAGAGCACGCCCAAGCGCTGCATGTCAATATATAGTTACGGTCCGGGCCGTCGATATATCTTGGCATTTGGAGCAAATATTCAAAGAAAATGACATAATTCATCTCCTTTCTACTCCCACTCCATATGCCTGGGTTGATTTACGTATAATGTATCAACAAAATTGAATCATTTCAATCCTGTGGTTCCACAAGCCCTGATGTATAAAGAAAGCATCTTCTTGAGCAAAGTTGACGCACGGCGGTACTCCAGTGTATGTAGCAACTTTCGGATGCATAATTTCGTCTCGAGTCCGTTTCCTTGTCATATGCTAGTAGTGAAGGCACGGGCAAGGCCGTTTTGCCCTCAGTTTCCAATAAAGCTTCTGGTATTATGTGTATCTAGTAAAGACGCTCGTGAGTTAATAAAATAGAAAGCCGCCAAATATAATCAAGAGAGGTGAGTTTTCAGGTAAGGATAATATCGTATCCGTCGAGTTGTATATGTACAGCATCGGTGGGCACACCGTACTTGCGCCGAACTAGCTCAAAGATGATAAGGCCAGCACTGGTACTCGGAAGCTGGCGGAGAGTGTTGATAAAGAAGCCTCCATACAACCACCTCCGCCAGCCACCTATCCGTCGTGCCTGGCGCTGGCATTTCTTGAATGTCTCCATGTATGCGTTTGCACGGTGTTCCATCATCTCTCTACCCGAACGAGCATGTCGGATCCGTTTATCAAGATGGTCTAGGTTCCGATAATATATATTCTGCACCAGGCTGAGTGGGTGGAGAATTGCTTGCTGGAAGATGGTAGCCGTGATCCCTGCCAGCATGAGAAATGCGGGCTCTAACGCATAATGCGGTTTAATCACAGGAACCTCACCAGGTTGAGTAGGAGAGGATAGTTTCTGGATGGAGTGCGCCTGGAGAGAGCTATAGTATCGAGTGATAAAGTGATAGTACCCTTGGGCCTTGACGGTTTCGAACAAACTAAAGAACAGCGCGGATCCAAGGCTATCTTTCAGAAAGGACAGTGTCCAGCCGGAAAACACACCTCTGACGCCGAGTGCTTGGAGTTTATCCTTGCCGTAATGCCAGGCGCTACGGTACTGACCGTTTATCATATCGCTAGTCCTTGAACGGGCCTGTATGGCGTCCAGGGGTGCTGCAACGACAGATTGGATAGCACCGGCAGCAAAACCAGCAAAAAAGGTGACTGACGGTGATGGAGGTGGATAGACCCGTTTACCGCCCATCAATGTAGGCTCATGCAGGGACCCAAGGATTTGTAGATAGGAAGTATACAATATGGCTCCGACTCTGTTGTATATGACATTAGACCAACCAGGCGAACTTGACTACTGGTGTTATTAAAACTGACCCGACATTCGCTACTAATGGAGGAAGAACCTGACATGGTATAAAAGCCCAGCCCTGTGTTTGAACAGCATTTGCAAGGAGTCCTGGGGTAGTTGTCTTCCATGACCATCCACCAGTCGTGACTTGTGGTCCGATTGCTTTGGCCAGAGCCTCCAGGCAACATTTTAGCAGTGCGCATTTTCCGATCAGGGGAGCGGAAGTCATACCATATAGCTACACAAGATGTGTTAGCAGCATTCTAGGGGATATATAGAACGAGGAACTACTTACTCAACCCTTGTACGAAAGAATGCCTTCACCGGAGTTCTAAAGTAAAAGGCTACAGCTTGTGCACTTACGGCACGCATTCCAGCCGCAGAAGCACCGGTTGCCGCATTTGTCCTGGGCTTACGACGTCCGGCAGTATCGCCATCAGCAGCTTCTTCGTTTCCTATGTTGATATCACTTGGTTTCAACTGTGCTGGGCTATCGGTGGGAATGGACATGGTTGTCATGCGGGCTCGAGAGAAGATCCATCGGCAGGGAGGCTTTAAAGGGGGAACGCTCTAAAGATGAAGGACATGTCGGTCTATCTAGAGAGAAAAAAAGGATATGCTAAGATATACAAGGTCAAATGAAAGAAATATCAACCACGCGAAGAGAAAGTCATCTGCTTCTTCTGCTTCATCATCTTCTCGCTTTTTCTGCTTGATGACCTTTAAATCAAACAGTGCAAACACACTTACCCGCCGCTAACCAAAGGCGGTTAGATTAAAGACGCGCTCACGTCTCTTTTCTAAAGTGAAAAAGAAAGTCGAAAAGGTCGAAGAAAAGACATCAAAGTCGAGCATCTACAGCGCAGCTCGCTCAAGCAGCTCGTCGATATAGTAAACAGATAGCGGATGAGCTAGTGAACTGTTTTCGTCGGAAAAGGAAAGAGAGAAAAAGTCGAGTTCTTTCGATACCTTATCCGCTTCTACCTTTCTACAGCAAGCTTGAAGCTATCCAGCTCAGCCTGCGCTCGCATCACCAGTCCTCTCCGGAGGCATAACATCAAACCATGGGCGACACTATCAAAATCGACAGTACAGCCTTCTCGAATCGCCTTTCCAGCTTCTATTCAGCATGGAAGGCGGATAAGAGGTCGGGAAACCAGGTCTTTGGCGGCGCTTCATCGATCGTGATCCTCATGGGCAAGACTGAGGACACCAATTCATTCCAGAAGAGTAATGCAATGCATGTGGGTATTTTCGACTACTCTTGGGGCTTGTCGTGTCCCCTTATGAGGCGGTAGACTCGTACTGACTATGTATAGTTCTGGCTCCTTGGTTATGAGTTCCCTGCTACCCTTTTCCTCTTTACCACTGAGGCGATGTATGTGGTTACTACGGCAAAGAAAGGTATAGAAAAGAGACTGTTTCCCCTTATCGAGTGAGTATGTGCTAATGTGTCGATTTTTCTCCAAACAGCCAAACATCTCGAGCCACTACAAGGCGGCAAAATTCCAATCGAGCTATTAATCACGTCCCGCGATGCAGAGCAGAAGACAAAGATTTTCGAGAAATGTTTGGATATAATTAAAAATGCCGGGGTGCGTACCTGCGCTTGGATACCACTATTACTTTTCGCAGCTCTAACCTGTGAAATATAGAAAAAAGTTGGAACCTTACCGAAGGATACCTCATCCGGCCCGTTTGCCGAAGAATGGAAGCGAATGTTTGGAGATATCTCAAAGGATGTGGAGGAAGTTGACATCAGCCCCGCGTTATCAGCTCATGCTTTCTCGGTTAAAGGGCCAGAAGAATTGGTCAGTGGTCATGTCATATTGGCTAGGTTTAAGTACACCACTAACTGAATATATAGACATCAATGCGGAATGCTGCCAGAGCTTGTTCTGGCTTGATGTCGGAATACTTTGTGGACGAGATGTCGGAGCTTCTTGATGAGGAGAAGAAAATGAGCCACAAAACACTGTCTGGGAAAATTGAGGCCAAAATCGATGATGCAAAGTTTTTCAACAAGCTGGCTAAATTGCCAACTGGATTCGACGCGCAGCAGATTGACTGGGCTTACGGACCAGTTGTCCAGAGTGGTGGCAACTATGATCTCAGATTCTCTGCCACCCCTGATGATAAAAACCTATCTCCTGGTATCATAATTGCAGGGTTTGGTATTCGTTACAAAACCTATGCAGCAGCCATTGCACGAACATTCTTAGTCGACCCTAGCAAATCTCAGGAAGCCAACTACGGCTTCCTCCTCGCCATATACGATGCAGTCGTGAAGGACATCCGAGATGGAGCCGTCGTCAAAGATCTGTACAACAAAGCGCTGGGCATGATCAAAGCAAAGAAGCCAGAGCTGGAAAAGCACTTTGTGCGCAACATTGGTGCCGGAATTGGCATTGAGCTGCGTGATGCTAACATGGTCCTTAATGGAAAGAATACCAAAACACTCAGAAGCGGAATGACGCTGTGTGTATCTATTGGTTTCACAGACGTTACTGACCCGGACCCTCAGGACAAGAAGAATGCAGTATACTCAATGGTAGTCACTGACACAATCCGTGTCGGTGAGAGTGGCCCACTCGTTTTTACAAAAGATGCGGGGATTGACATGGACTCCGTCTCGTTCTATTTCGGTGATGAGGAGGAAACCCAGAAGCCAAAAAAGAGCCAGGGCGAGAGCACGAGAAGTAGCACCATTGTCAGCAAGAACATCATCCAGACGAAGCTGCGAGCTGAGCGTCCAACCCAGGTCAGCGATGGTGCCGATGCGCGTCGGCGCGAGCATCAAAAGGAATTGGCTGCAAAGAAGAACAAAGAAGGCTTGGAACGTTTTGCTGGTACCAAGGGAAACCAAAATGGGGTTGCCCAGAAGACTTTCCAGCGTTTCGAATCGTATAAGCGAGACAGCCAGCTTCCTTCTCGCGTTAAGGACTTGATTATTTACGTTGACCACAAAGCTGCATCAATTATTGTTCCTATTCTGGGGCGCCCCGTTCCTTTCCATATCAACACTATCAAAAATGCTAGCAAGAGTGACGAAGGAGAATATGCTTATCTGCGTATTAACTTCTTGTCTCCTGGCCAAGGTGTTGGAAGGAAGGATGACCAACCATTCGAGGATGCTTCCGCACATTTTGTGCGAAACCTTACTCTTAGATCCAAGGACCATGAACGTTTTGCTCAGATTGCAAAGGATATAACCGAGCTTAGAAAGAATGCCCTACGACGAGAGCAGGTGAAGAAACAGATGGAAGATGTTGTGGAGCAAGATAAACTTATCGAAATAAGAAGTAAGTGGGACTTCATTTTTTCCAATCTTATATCTTATTGATATCTAAGTTACTGACTGTTTGACTAGACCGCCGACCAATTAAGTTGCCGGATGTTTACCTTCGACCACAACTCGACGGTAAACGTGTACCGGGAGAGGTTGAAATTCACCAGAATGGTCTCCGTTACCTGTCTCCTCTCCGAAATGACAATGTTGACGTCCTGTTTAATAATGTCAAACATTTGTTCTTCCAGCCCTGTCAACATGAGTTAACAGTCATTATTCATGTCCATCTTAAGACACCAATTATGATTGGAAAGCGTACTACTAGGGATGTCCAATTCTACCGCGAGGCCACAGATATGCAATTCGATGAGACTGGCAACAGACGCCGAAAACACCGATATGGAGATGAAGAAGAATTCGAGGCTGAGCAAGAAGAGAGGAGACGCAGAGCTGCTTTGGATCGAGAGTTTAAGGCCTTTGCTGAGAAGATCTCTGATGCTGGAAAGGATGAGGGCGTTGATGTTGATATTCCATTCAGAGAAATCGGTTTTACTGGTGTCCCTCACACTTATCGATCCAACGTCTTGATCCAGCCAACTACTGATGCAATTGCACAACTAACGGAGCCCCCGTTCCTTGCGTTGACTTTGAGTGAGATCGAAGTTGCCCACTTGGAGAGAGTACAGGTAAAATCAACCGCTAAACAAAATGTCGAAAGATGATGAATGCTAACATACACATAGTTCGGCCTTAAAAATTTCGATCTCGTCTTTGTTTTCAAAGACTTCCACCGCACACCAATGCATATCAATACCATCCCTATGGAAAATCTTGAAGGTGTCAAGGACTGGCTAGACTCCGTCGATATCCCATTCAGCGAAGGCCCTCTCAACCTCAGCTGGGGTGCTATTATGAAGACTGTTACCAGTGACCCATATGGTTTCTTCCGCGATGGTGGTTGGTCATTCCTCGGTGGTGATTCAGACTCTGAAGGAGAGGATGAAGAGGAAGAATCAGCATTCGAGATTTCCGACTCCGAAGTTGCAGAAGATGAAAGCTCGGAAGAAGAGAGCGGCTATGATGACGACGATGCCAGTGATGAGAGTGAGGCAGCAAGCGATGACGAGAGTGAAGAGGGTGCTGATTGGGACGAGTTAGAGAAGGAAGCTATTAGGAAAGATAAGGAGGCTGCGAGAGCAGGGTATGAAGACAGGGAAAAAGCGAAGAAGAGAAAGCGTTAAGTCACATTTCCCTGTCTGCTAATACTCTCAAGTGCCTCTGATCATGTTCACACGTTTGAAATTTTGCTAGTGGTGCCTTTTACGATATGCACTACTTGTTCGTTTTCCACTTATCGTTGTAAAACAGAAGGACGGGAAGGGGCAAAGAGCTTTGTTATCTAGGTTACCAATATTTAAACGGCAGCTTTGGCTGTGTTTACAGTAAGATATTGGTATTCGGACATGTCGCCCTCCACAGGCTTCCTTGATCTGAGCAACGGGGTTGGTTGTAATGTTATCCCTTCTTTACCAGCCACACAATGCGATATGAGGTAATAAGAATAGTGTTCGCTGATCACGACGGTGGCACCATCGGGCACAATGTTAGACTCGGCCTTCTGTATCGATGCACACAACAGGGCTCTGCATTGCAGACTCTACGCCCAAGGCTATATCAATATTATGCAGATCAACATTGTTAAAAATAGACATAATCGAAAGAGTAAGACGCCAAAAATAACTTATATAAAAGTAACACAGCAGCCCCGATCAGTCCATACCCTATCAAATCCACCCTCAATGTGAACTAAAAGAAATTAAACAATGAAGCAGCAAATGGGGGACGCAAAAAACTGGTATAAATGTATTCAAAACAGCTTTTCTTTCAGCTAAAGGTATCTGGTAGTGGAAGAAGATGAAAAGACGATAGATAACATATGTAGGAAAGGTGCTGCATCTAAATTGGCAGGCTGGAAAACAAAGAGACATAATTGAGACGCCGATAAAGAGTTTTACATACATACATAACAGGGGATAATATAAAGTAGAGGAATGGGTAGCATATAATAAATTAGCCTCGTCTTCGGAAGTTGAAGAACGATTTAGGGGTTGTTGATGCTCCTGTTGCTGCGCCCATGGAGTCATGCTCACTATTCCAAGTGAGATAACGATGATCACCAAGTTTCCTGGAAATTTTGTTAAATACTATAACAGCAGTGGGTAAATGAGAATGGGATAATGCTGACGTACCTTGGTTTAACTAAATGAACAAAAGTGAAGATTGTTCCGAGCAGAATACAGATTCCACCAACGACCACGTATGCAATTCCCAGGAAAGGGTTCTTGCCTCCCATAACACTTCGTGTAGTGAGAACAATAGATTTCGTGCCTCCAAAATAATTTACGTTGAAATCTGTTTGTTCGTTAATGTGAGCATGGCACAACAATGGAGAAAGAGAGATGGCCAAGGAACATACTGTCTTGAATATCAATCTGATACGACCCAGCTAACATACGCCCCGTATCGTTTCGTCTCGCTAGCTTGCTGAAAGTTGGAAGGCCGGCAGTGCGCATCCAAACTTGTAATTCCTCCCATTCCTGGACATTTGGTGGCGGGTTCTTTTCAGTATATCCATCCGGATATCTCTTAATCCAGTTTGGAGGAGGGGCGACTTGGTCAAAGGTATATTTCGTGGGTTTATAGAGATCTTTGTCGGATGCCCAGGAGATGCCCTTGTTGGTCATCCTATATGTCTCATTCCCGTTGCTATCACCGCTCCCAATACGTTTGGGTTCCGAGAATGTATCGTTGAATACGGAGTTCGCAATCAGGCCACAAGGGTAATATGCCTTGCCGCTGGGATCAAGCCGGAGAGGATCACAATTGCCGGTTCCAATGGTTGAGTTAGGCACAGCAACACCTTTCATCTGGTCCAGGTCGAGAGATTTGACATATCGACGATGGTTTTGGTAGAAGTTGGTAAGGCGGTAGTAGAGATAGACTGGCGCGCCTATATCATTTGGTATATTGAAAATAAGTGAACAGACAGTTGTGTTGATATGGACACCGTTATCAAGAGTGACATTAACATTATCATTCTTATACCACTGATAAGGCGTATCTCCTTTTGATTGGGTTTTGAAAGAGGCTCGAACATTGCTCGTGGCATCTTTGGCATTGTCCTTGCCGACAGGTGCGTTATGGCAATTGGAATAGTCGAATATTAGCTCTTCAACCTATGTTGCGTTAATTCTGGGCCTGTATACTGCATCGTCGCAGGCGCAATCATACCTGCGAACTAGCATATATCAACAACCCCCCTATCGGTGCAAATATGATTCCCATTATAAAAAACAAAGGCAGGACAGTCTTCGGTGTTAAAATTGGCCTAGAAATTCATAAGTCAACAGGCCTAAAAAACTCCATTTCTGGCCTCCAAGCGCCCACATCCAGGAACCACCTACTGCCATGCTTTCAATCGTTGTTGACGAAAAGCCGTATCTATAAACAACCAATGCCATGGCCGCGCCCATCCGGTCAGCCCTACTCACTCCTTATTTCATAAGGGAAAGGGGGGTCGAAGGAAGAGCCCTCGTAGGGAGAATAAACAACGCACTTGCTGGCCTTCTACTCTTCTGCTTCTTTTCATTTTTATGAATATTTGGATCCTGCGCCTCGAGCGAATCCGTATGTGTTAGAGTCGGCGCCATCACGGCTGTTGTCGACTATACGTCACGTCGAGAAACTTGTTCGCCCGTGCCGTTCGAGATCAAGATATCGCTTCCTGAGTAACTCTGCCGTAATGAGGATGGCCTTAGACAGAGGCAGCTCTCTCTGTGCCAGTCGATCGCCCGTCTCTCTTTCGATAGTCGATGTCGCTGTCGCCGCCTTGTCGATAACCATCTGCTTCCTCGTTTACAAAGGCCAGAAAACGTCCGACTTGCCTTGCTTGGTAAGTTTGCACGTCATTTTAGCTTAGTCAGTACCTCAGCCTGGTGATTACGTACTCTCTGCTTATATAAGATATATGTTCTATTAATAGACATCACAAGCACAAGGCTTAGATATTATGTAAGCACTAAGTCCCCGTTTGCAGTAGCATATTTTACTGCATATTTTACTGCATATTTTACTGCATATTTTACTGTGGATGATCGATGTATCTATGCATGTATTCCGTCAAAACCACCGTTGCCAATGGTGTAAACTGAATCCTTCATTAATATTGAGAAGGATGGATTGCGCTATTATTTGCGCCCAGAAATTCTTAATTATTTGTAATTACCGTCGACTGGACTTGTGAATTTCTCTGAAAACTATCATGTTGAATTGAATGCTTCCTCCTTCTTAAAGTAGAAGGGATAGCCTGAAGGAACGAACGGAGGAGGCACCTGTGCTGACTTGTATATCGGAGTACACTGGTTCCAGATCCTCCTAGAAGATCTAAAGAACGATCAATCTAGACATGCCCTAGGAAGATACACAAACATGGTGCGGGCGGTCAGGAGCTACCGCTACTTTATAGTGGGTTTCTCTCGTGGCTATGGGACTTTGACCATCTAGGCGGGATTGCATTGGAGTAGTTTAGGATCTAATGAAGAGAGCCTTTAATTCATGTTAATAATGACTACTTTATCCACCAATGAAAGAATATAGCAAAGACTGGAGAAATCACTGTCCCCAGCGAGATTACTACTGGTAAGACTCAGCAACTCACCAGGAACAAGTTCTAGACAAGTCGTTCTTATCTGGGGCTCCAATGCCTGGCCCCTACCGGTATGGGTGTGGGCATATTAAGGGAATTTTCCAAGGAGCTTAGACTTATAGTGTGCTGATAATTCAGATACATAGAAGCCTGGCTAAGTACGAGGTACATTATCACTCTTGTCGTAGTTGTAACTGTAGTATTTCTAGAATGCAACCCCCAGTATAGATAGAAAGGAGACGATCTGAGCAGGCGAATGTAAGTCCGGACTACAAGACGACCTCATTGGGTCTTCAGAGATGGGCAAACACCAATTCTCAGTGGGAAAAGTGTTCTCGTTTCGTCTTGCCTGCTATGTGATATCTCAATGGCTGATGGATAAACAAAAACACATGAAGGGGGCAAATAGGGAGTAAAAAAAGAAAGAGGAAAGCAAATAGCAACCACCCGATACCAAACCACCGATCCGATTCCCGTATCTTCCTCCCAATGAGAATGATATGATGCTAGTTCCCCATTTGCCATTGCAATACGTGCGTCAAAAGAAATCAAAGAAAAGGAAAGACAAATGTGGTATACTGTGCTGTGCATGCTGTGCTGAGAGGATTAAACCGACGACCAGAGTGACAAAAGAACCGGCTACATGATGTGAATAGAAACCCGAATCAAAAAGGCCCAAACATGGAAATAAAGGAGGAGAAAACAGAGAAGGTAGGAAAGCAGGGGTGTCGTAGATAGAGAACCCAGTGCTGCGGCCAGATGCATCGGCGTCGACACCTTGATACCGTATAGGCCAGTATCGAATATTTCGTGTATAGATCGCAGAAGGTGAACGCAAGGAAGGTTGTCGTCGATGTCAAGGTGGGTCGGGGAAACGTTAGTCCAGCTAAGGCCATCCCCCCATAGCCGCCGCACTGGGTCGAGAGCAAAAAACTTTAACGCAACATCTTCAATTCCAACATTCAGCCGGCGCATCGCGGAAATGACAAAGAAAGGAGACAGTACCGAACGCCGATGGGTCATGATCGAGAATTCATTCTGGTATTAAAATGGGGATAAGTGCAAGAAGGGAGATGGGAAAGTAAAAAAAAAGGAATAGCTTGTCGCCGGCTCAGGAAGCGGTAAGTGACAAAGACGCGAAGAATGAATGGGGTATTGGGATGTGTTTCAATTTCATGTCTCAAAATCAAATGCTGAATTAAAAGGAAAGGAATAGGCAGGCTGAATCAGATATCAATCTGATGGTGGAAAGCAAGTCAAGTTTCGTTATTTCGTTTGTCGTCGTCCAGGTCAGGTCTAGATGTACTGGAGGAAATGCTCCTCCGCCAACCATCCGACTCTCTCGTATGCGGTCCATAACTTGCTCGCCTTGTTGACGTCGATCTTACACGCCTGCTGAGCGTCCGTTTTGCGGAACTCTTTGCCTGCTCGCAATGCGTTGACTCTTGCCTCGAAGATGCGGCGCTTACTAGCGAGGTAGCTAGCACAAGAGAGGCGTAAGGTGGAAGCAAGGCTAATCTCTGCAGGGTCAAGGGCATTTCGGTCTGGGTCAGCTGAGAGATCGAGCAATTGGCCCTTCCAGTCGGCCTTGAGGCCCTTGGTATTGCCGCGGAGGGTCTCAATGGGTGGACAGAAATTAGGAAGCAAGCGGTAGTCTGTCTCGTCACGGTTTGCACCGATTACACGGGTTGGCTTGGGCAACTGGTCGAACGACTCTCCTGGCTTTGACTTTGGCGTCGACTTGGGGGTGCGTCTAGCCCGTGATGGACGAGCAGGCCGGGATACCTCGTTGGAGGAAGGAGACGAGCTGCTGGGCCTGCGTTTTGACTGTGGAGCAGGAGCCAAGGTCTTGAGTTTGCTGGTCGACGACGGCACGATGGGTCGATACTGCTTCATCATGGACATCTGGCGGTCCAAGCGTGCTCGTTCATCTCTGGCATACGCGGCTGGGTTTGCATTGTACTGTGTGGTGACCCAGGACCAGAAGTAGAGATACTCATGACGGCTTGGCGGTTGGATCTTCTCCGGCAGCTGGAGTTTGTATGAGTTGGTGGCGATGTGTTCGTCAATGCCAGCGACAGTGGCCTCGTCAGAGCTGAAGAGTGGCTCGTCGTTCGGGATGGCGGTAGAACTCTCATCAGAGCGAGGGAAGAGGACGGGATCCCGGCTGTTGCTGACCGTGCCACCCTCTCTATCGACCGGCTCGTCGTCGCCGGTACGCTGTTTCTTGTTCTCGACGTATGGTGTGACGGGTGGCGATGGCAGATCCATCATCTCTGACTGCTTTCTTTTGCGATCTTCCGAGATTGGGGGTAGTTTGTTTTCTCTTTCGAAGGAGGACTGCTGTGACACGCAGGGCGAGAGGGTTCGGTTAAAGGAATCGTGGGGCTTTGGCTCTGGAGGAGACATCAGGCTGGCGACGGGTGGTAAGCGATTCATGGTGTGCACGCCCTTGTTCCGCATGCGTCAATGGCCGTCCTTGATCGATTTGCCTGAGAGATAAGAAGAGGTCTTGTTGTTGCGTTGAAAGTGGTAGATGCCGCTGTTGAAATTACGCCGCGGACGATGATGAATGTTTGATGGAATGGATCGAGAGGGAGAGGCGCAAGTTGAAGGATAAATACAATTATATACCCAACGGCCAGATGGACGGCTCGACCCAAGGGCAGGTGGAAGTCAATGGAATATTTGGCTTGGCAAGTGACGGAAGGCGAGGATTTGTCAGACAGCGCTAGTCCGCTTTCGGGCGGGTCTCGTGTGGCCGTGGCGAAGGCGTTACGGGGATAACGTAAGTCCGAAGGCTGCAGCGAAAAGATAAGGCGCGGCTTTATGTCGAGAAGGGCCGGAAGAGAAGTATTATGAAGAAGGGAGGAAGAGGGAAGCAAACGGTGAAGGAAGACGGAGACTTTATAAGCTGGTATCGACCCAGCAAGTGACCAGTGACTGGTGACCTTTTCTTTTGACCTTCTTGGGGCGGGGAGAGCAGGCGAAGCCGTGGAATTTCTGTTGCTTTTTGGTATTTGCAAAAAATTACGGGCGCTGTATTTGCAATACGGCTTGCTTAGCCTCCTTTTTCTTTTTGAGCTTAGCGAACAGCTTCTGCTTAATTCTTCTTCTTGTTCCTTCTCCCCAACACAAGGTGCGCTTCTTTGGTCGTTCGCCGTTTGAAGAGGGACTTTTTGTTTGCTCGCGGGAGATGGTTTTTTTGTCGTTGGGTCGATGAGTTTGTAAGTTTGATCAGGCAGCGGCTGTTATCGATAGCGCGTAGCCTTAAGACCATAGGTGAGTGGACGAAGAGAGGAGTGAGAGAGAGAAGAGAGAAGAGAGAAGAGAGAGAGAGAGAGAGAGAGAGAGAATCAATAAGAAAAAGAAGAGGAAGGAAGAAAGAATATATATAACCAGTGGAAATGTTCCTTTATGCCTGGTTCTCCTCTTTGATCGGACCATGGATTCGCTCAGCCGTTCCCTGATAAATATCTAACTAGCAACTGCCCCTTCACACCTGGTTGATGTGCTCTGCGCCTTAGTCGAGTGAGTTACCACCACGACGGTCCCAGGCGGCTAAATCACCTTCATCACCGACCTCTCACTGGCCCATCAGTTGAGACCAACAAGTCTAACACTGCCTAAAAAAGGCGTAAGAAGAAAAAAGAAAAGAGAAAACCCTCCCCCCAGACGGAACGCCATACTCCGGCCGTACCAGAGATAACATATGTATACGTTCTGCCCTATGTAACGCAAAATAGACCCATTAATACGTAACTAAAGGGGGCGCCAGGCTGCCGTCAGTTCGCTAGTTCAGTTCTCACTGGGTGAATCAGTCTGGGGGAATGTGTTGTGGTCTGATTGATCAATTGAGTCAGCCAACCCATTGACTGGCCATTGACTTCTTTTTACCCCATTGACTCTGACTGCCCATTGACTGCCTTACAAAAAAAACAACATTGTCTCTCTCTTTGTGCTGGCGAGTAAATAAGGGTGAAGCGAGAAAGCAGAGTAACAACGCCCACCCCTTAAGACTCTAAAAAAGAACGCCCCCTGTCAATGTCTTATTGTCCCGTTTGGTCGACCCACATCCGCCTTTCTTTATTTTTTTTGCTTCAGCTGGGAGCCTTGGGAGGGAGAGGAGAGCCTAGATGGGAATGCGGCTGACTGGGGTGTGTGTAAATGCATCAGCCTGGCCCTTCTGTATCATCATTCTATTATTATTTCCACAGCCCTCACCACCGTGCCTGTCCTACTCGATAATTAGCAATTGATCCAGGCAGCCATTATGTACGTACATAGCAAGTCAATTGATGGGGTTCCCGTCTTGGTCTCCTTTCGCTCTCTCTCTCGACTCTCCATCCTTCTTAACCCATGTAAGTCACAAGCCGGCCGGTGGAGAATGGCAGATGATAAGCGAATTAACTTTTGTTCTTATCGGTCAGGACATCATCTTTAAGATGGGTAACTCTGCGCATCTGTTAATATCCATCCTCTAGGCCCCCCCCCCTTGACCTGGTGTATGTAGACGGTGAAGAGGAGGCAACTCCATAATACGTGTGTAAGGGGGACAACTGTGGATGTCGATACTCCGTTAGTGACCTGACTGATGCCCAACGAAAGGTCTTCCTCAATTGACTAATCGCCGTAGCTGACACACGTCTCTGGCACATCTTCTCTTCAGCTTCGCCTTTCCAACGTTCCTTATCTTCTCGCTATCATGACCCGACCGTGTGATGCCGCCTTCTCGTCTCGAGCGCCCTTCGGAACTGTCATCTCGTCGCCATTATTGGTCAGTCTTCCTCTTGGGGGTGGGAGGCACAGCGAGAGGACCAGAGTTTCCATGCATGCATGCGCCCGCCCCGCCGCGAACATGTACAAACACATCTCATCTCTCCCTTTTTCTTTTTTTTCCCGCTCTCTCGTTTCTTTTTCATCATCTCATCGTCCTCTTCTCCTCCTCCTTCTTCTTCCTCCTCCCAACTCTTCTTCTTCTTTCCCCTGCAAATCGCGGCCTCCTGCCAGGTCGAACCTTGGAAACGCGCGTATCGTTACCGGTAATGTAAAATACAGCGCCACGTGACTCATCCAGTATCCACGGACTTTTTTCAAACAAGCCAACGACGTCATGGACTTTTTCTTCCAAGGACATGAAGAGCAAGCAAGGCAGGATACGGCAACTTAGCCATGATGAAGCAGACGCGCCGGAGGGTCGGAGCATCTCTCTGTCTGTCTGTCTCTATCTTCTTGTTTGGCTTGTTTCCCCAGCATGGCCCGAGTTACAGGTTGAGTTTTGCGGGGTGCGTCCAAAAAACAAAAAAAAAAGGAGCGGTCCATCCCTAGTGCTTGCTCGCCCCCCCTGAAAATAAAAAGATGTCAGCTTAGTTACCTTATTTTGTTTTTTCTTTTGGGCTGGTTATCGATAAGGGGGAGACATCTTATCGATAACTACATCTACGATCAGCGACCAGCTCGGCTTTTGCTACGACTGCCTCTACAGTTTATACCACGATGCACAGCTAAGCGTGCAGAGGTGTGACTGAGGACTGAATAATCAGCATACATGGTACTCCTTCTAATCAGCTTAGAAGGCCAGAGTCCGGCTCATGATGAATAACAGCAAGACATCAGCTCGTCTTCAGAGCGATATAAAGCGATTCCTTTCTTCACATTGTCTTTGAAGCTCTATATCACTATCAGCAGAGAAAGAAGACGAAGACACGGTTCACGATGCATTTTTTAGCTCTTGCACTATTGTCCATGGCCGCAGTCGGGTTGGCAAGGCCCAACCCACAGATCTTTGATGAGGTTGCATCGAATAAGAACATTGTACGGTTATCTTCTAGGCTCCGGGTGTGGAAGACTACTCACACGCCCATCTCTATAGCCATCGCTTGCCACCGTGTACACCGGCCCTGGCAACTGTTCGACTGACAGCTCTCATTTTTCGGTCCCGTTTGGTGACTTTGGCCCTGGGTGTACGTCTTTTTTGACCAAGGCAGGCGGTAATCACAAGTGAGTATATAATAAGTACTGTTGTACACACACAGGCTCCCATGCTAATGAGAGGCGTCAGCAAATCTATCTCCACGAGCATCGACCTGACATGCGTTACTTTCAAGTACGCTCCCCCCTACTCTCTCATTATATCATGGACTAACACGCCAAAGGGACGGAAACTGCTTAAATGAAATTGAAACACTCGTCATGAAGCCTACTGAGTGCCATAACTTCTCACCAGTTGTTGGGTCTTTCAAGTGCTTCATGGGGGAACAGACGTCCATGTATCCTTAGCAAATATCGTATTTACTAGCGGTATCAGTAATCTCTTTTCTTTTGCCGTTCTTATTCTTAACATACCACGCTATATCCATATACGATCAATATCATCTGTGCATCTCCCATGATAAAAATAGAGCCGTGATACATAACAGACTCCCACGTTTGTCCTCTGCTTCTTTAAACCAAGCAAGGAGATACAGAGCTTGTACTCTATACCAACGCTAAACTACAGTGCAAGGATCTATGATCTACGAACCAGCGGTGCAGCCAAGGGGACCGCGGGGGCTGTACTGAACCCCCAACTGGTACTCCCGACATAGTAAAAGGCCTCGAGCCCAGTCCGTATATACTCCGCCCTTCTGTCTCTACCATCTCAGCCTTCCGCATAGACATCTCTACATAACATGGCCTATAGTAATCCACCTGAATAACCCCTTCACATGCCTACATAACACCGATACCATTGACTAATCACATGAACCGGTACAACAATATGCATACCTTGTTCCTGATCCAAGAATCCATAAATTCCAGTTTCCTCACGTCTTACAACCAAGCCAAAAAAGCAAATATATGCCTATATTCCTTATTCCCCTCTCTCCTCCTCCCCTCCATCGCCCGTCCTCCAGCCAATAATGGCAGCCTGGAGGACCGCTCGTTCGCTACTCGCTGTCTCGTGAAAGAGTCAGGCGCTAGCTGATCCCCCCTCCCCTTTCGTCTTTGCCCTTGCGCTCCTTAATTCGGACTCGTCCGCCCGGGAAGACTCCGCGTGGACGGTCACTCTCTCGATAACACGACGTACGACGGCATGCGAGCGCGGATGACCAGAGCGATGGTGAACTCGTCTCTTGCACACTAGCAACAACTAATGCGGCAATAGGCATGGATGGTGGCGTATCCAGTCGCATCACGCATCCACGCTCGAACCCAGAACCATCCCCCGGTCATCTCGTTTCTCCGTTTGTATTGGCCCCCTCCCATCGATACAAGGTGTTTTGCAAAAAAGAAGGGGAGGAGAGAACACTTGATGACGCCGTAAATAACTCTATCACTCATCCTGAGTCACGGCCCCATGCCTCGAGCGACGTAGAAGGTCGACGTCTTTTTCTCCATAATCAACTTAATTCGGTTGGAATTGTTTGATGCTGCCTAATATGAGTAACAAGTTAATATACTTGCAAAAGGAGGAGCTTGTTTCGTCCGGTATTACCGGGAGCGAGCGAATGATGTGCAAGTTGCAGACGTCATCACGCATTATCAACGTACGACGGAAGTATTTTTGGATCCTCAAGGAGGTATTAATATTAGTTAATTGTTTTTTTGATATCGATGTTTGATGCTTGTTAGAGAACTTCTCGGGGGTAAGGGAGGGGGGATAGAGGATGCCTGCAGCGACTTGCGGTCTTTTTGTATTTATTTTTATTTTTCTTTGCTCCAACAAGGTCATTCTCAGTTCCATTGCATTCGGGATTCAATTCAATCAATTGAAGGGAAAAAAAACAAACCGCTGCCTACGAACAAGATTTGTCATCCGGATGGAATGGTCTGTCCGATGGAGACGATTGGGCCTCCGAAATTTTGGGCGTTGGCAAGGGGGATTTGAAATGAACAAGTGGCGCATCTTCAAGGCAGACACGATCTCGAACTTGATACAAAATTTCTCAGGCTGGGCCAGGGTGTATCTTGCCCCCCGTTTCCCTGAGTCAATGCTGATTGAGAAAAGTCAATGCTGGTAAGGTGATAATATACAGATTCCATTGAATAATTTGGAAGCCAAACTGGGACAGCGCTGGGCGAGTGGGGAACATATATTTCAAAAGTATTGTTACATGGTGATAAAAATAAACAGAAGATGGGCCCATTAACAGTGTCGACCATCCTGAAATGGCCATGCCTCATGATAGTCCAATTGCGGTTCGGACTTGCTTCATCGTAATCTCTGCGTTGGCTGACGCTTCTTCTGCTCCCTTCCGAGCCACCATGCCCAAGTAGCTCTCCTTATCCGATGACCCGGACAACGTCACCTTTGCATCTTCCTCCATGATTTCGACATACCGTTCTCTAATCGAGCTTAACATCTCAATAAGCTTGGCAGCGAGATCCTGCTTGAATGCCTTGAAGCTAGTTGACTCATATTCCAATGCAATCTCGGACGGGGTTCGTCCTGAGCCTGATGGTCCAGCTTTGATGGCTTCAGCATGACTGAACATTTCCAGCAGATTAGAAACTCCCGGTCTCTTCTCCGGATCGTACGTGATGGACGAGCCAGGGTCAGTGAGCGCGAGTCGAATTTTATGATGAATCTCTATCGGTGTATCGGTAACCAAGATTCTGGACCTATTGTCGACGTCGGATTTCGACATCTTCTTCTTCGGGTTCTTTAGTGACATTACTCGTTTGGCAGGAGCTAGATACTCTTAGGTTAATATATACAATATACATCGTAGTCACCCCAAGCAAAACTCACAGATCATTGCCTCCGGGACAGTAAGTACAGGCCCGTGGAGGTGGTTGAAGCCGTTGGCTACTTCACGCGCAAATTCAATATGCTGCTTCTGGTCTTCTCCCACCGGTATGTAATTTGCCCTAATCGCCCTTCATGGTCAAATACGTCCTATGACAATTTGGTATACCACGAAACGAACCTGTGAACGAGGACATCGGCTGCTTGTAGAACTGGGTATGAAAAGAGGCCTAGTTTTAAACGATCGCGCGCAGCAATATCAAATTTGGCGTTTTCAGGGAGGTGAAGTTTACTCTACTCATCCAAAGGGTTAGCTTAGCTGGGTCTCGATTTCTAATCCCATTGAGAGCCTGGGATATGTTTTCATACCTTCCATTGTGTCATCCGGGATAAATATCCCATTGATGAGTTTGCGCTTAAAATCCACATCAGCTCTGAATGCGCCGGCACCTATATTCCCTCGGAATCAATTTTATTCTCAGCAAGCCTATTCTGACAAAAAACTGTCTTCAGACTTTAAAAGCCGAATGCATAACGAACATCAGATTGATAGAATAATGTAGCTCTCTCCGGCTTAATCCCTATTGCTAAAAGCACAGCAAGAGATTCTTTCCGCCATTGTCGCAATTCTGCCGCATCTTTCGGTAATGTGAGGGCGTGTAGGTCGACAATCGAATAAATCAGTTTCGTATCTGGCGAGGAGGTGTTTTGTAGGTCTACCCAAGCACGTAGTGCTCCCAGGTAGTTACCGAGATGCGGAATACCAGTGGGCTGGATACCGGAGAAGACGATGGTATCCTTTGACTGTGCCGATTCTGGCGTTGTGGAGCTGTACCGAAGCCATTGGGGGTTGAAATTAGTGCGCCTCGAGCGAGTAGATGATATATAGTGTCTGTAGCATCTCAAAAGAGATTTCTGGGGAGCTGAGGTGGACATTCTGAAGTCTTGTCGTCGGTTTTTAATATTTGAAGCGTTGAAGCTTTGGAAGAGCTTCAATTGTCACGTGGTAAGTAACTAGTCAGGCACGACCTGGCACTTGATATTTGATAAATGAGTAGATAGTTGATAGATGAATAGTTATGTCATTGGGAGACTTGTACTTTATTTCCATAGTTGGAGGTTGTGACTCTGAGATAACGAGTGGGAAAATGACAGAAAATGACAGAAAATGACCAAGAAAGACAGTTTGATAAGTATACAGGTCCTGATAAATGATCTAAAAACAGCCAGCAATAAACACGGCAAACCATCCTATATCGAGTGTCATATGTTACAGATTAATAGGCAGTAAAGGAAGAAATAAAAGTGCAGTATATACGTGTCACCCCTTTCGTACCTCCGTGAGCGGTGCGGCGGTCCTTGTCTGTGTTTCTCTTTCCAGCATGCTAGCAATAGACTCTGGGAATTCAACGCCCTTCTTTGCTCCAAATTGCGCAAGTTCCGCATCAAGAGCCTTCTCGAGACTTGCAGCGGCCTCGTCCATCTCTTTTCCAACATCTGTAACATAGTATTAGCATTAAACCAAACCCTAACAAGGAATATAAGGATGAATGACATACCTAAGGAGGTATGCTCAAACACATTTGCCTTCATACCCACGCCATGGAAGGCGTGCTTCCTCAAGAAGGCCAGCCATGCCTGAACACTCTCTGGGTGACCGTCCTGGAGCTGTATCAGCCGTCGACATGTTATACGTTCAAAGTTCTCCTTGCTCTTCTTGTGGACAAAGGGGCTTCGTATGACCGTCCATCGTTCAACTATACGTGGTAATGGTACAGGGCCGCTTGCAGGAATATTAAGGTAATAAGCGGCGCGGAGTGCGAAGTCTGCGAAGAATTCAACATGGCGTGCACTGTAAGAACGGAGCTGCAGGTTGCAAACTGGTAGACCGTATTCTGGTTTTCGCTTAAGGGGTTTCATGTACGCTGCCTGAACTGCTTTGGGCAGGCGGAATTTGGACTTGTAGACTTCTAGTCGGTCGTCCCTGGAAAATGATGATGGCTGGGTCAGCAAGACCCAGACCTGCCGGAAGAATGCGCAGCTGCTGGCGGCATATCCTTGGAAGTCAGAACAACCGGGCTTACCATTCTTTTGGATCAGAGGCTGGTTCAGGTTCGGTGAAAACTTCTCGCCTATTTGCATTTTGCTGGTTAGAACATACCTGATGCTGATATAGGGCGCCGGGGATAGCAAGCTTACTTTATTTCGGGAGTTCCGGACTGTGATCCCGCATTGTTCTTCTGTATAGCTGATAGGAATTCTGGAGGTATGTCGGATGAGGATGTTGAGAGCGGACGGAAGAGATTGGTGACCTGCTTGAATACCGCAATCAGCCATTGAACCGCCCCGATCACTTTGTAGAGGATAAAACCTACCTTAACTCGCTTTGTGGCCCCTAGCACAGAGCGGAAAGAGGACGGCGAGAACATCATAGGCGTGATGGCTGCTTGTTTACTGTTATTTGGTTGCGCTTCGCTGCGTCCATCGACTTTCTTTGCTTAATGATTTTTCCTACGCAAAGAAACCGTGAATATTACATAATCAACCAGGACTTTCAGCCAATGAGAGTGAAGTTCTACCTGAACTACTTCGACTTGCGGGGAGCCGTTAAAAGTCGTTTCACGTTGAGATAAAATATAAAAAAACCTGTTTGCCCTTCGTTGGAAGAAGAAAAAGCCCGTCTTGCTCCTTTTTTTCTTAATTCGGAGACTCACGCTCTGTTCGGAGTCTATAGAACGACCAGTGTTTCTGAGCATAAGACTAGTTAGGCCTTGGGAACAAAAAATATAATAATGGCGGAGGCATCTGCTTTTGAACAGGCACAGGCTGCTGTAACATACCTCAGGCCTCAGCTGCCAGAGACTCTCCAGAGACCTCGAATTGCTATTATCTGTGGTTCTGGTCTAGGTGGCCTCGCAAGTACCATAGATCCTAAGACAAAGTGCGAATTTGACTATGGCTTGATCCCAAATTTCCCTACGTCTACAGGTATGTAATAACTGTGTCCCTTTGTGCGCTCCCCCATCTAGACATCCTGATCTCAAACGATATGATATACTATCTAGTTCCGGGACACTTGGGAAAACTTGTCTTTGGACTATTAGGATCTAACGTCCCGGCTGTGTTGATGGTTGGGAGAGCTCAGTAAGTTCTATAACCTCTGATCATATGCCTAGGTTGGGGCATATTCGAGAGGATCAAGATGTTGACGAGTACCAGCTTCTACGAGGGCCATTCTATGCAAAAGGTCACGCTGCCAGTACGGATATTTAAGCTCCTTGAAGTCGAGACGGTGGTTGGTAAGAACATATATAAGCTCAGAAGGTAACATTATACATTGACTATTCGGGCTAACTGTGGAATGGCAGTAACAAATGCGTGTGGAGGGCTGAACCCTGATTATGCAGTGGGAGACGTAGTCATACTCAACGATGTGTGTCTCTTCCAGCCTCAGACAAGTTTGGAATATCTTACTAAAAATGTCTCCATTGCAGCATTTATTCCTTGCTGGAGTTTCAGGGGCACACCCCCTGCGTGGACCAAATGCTGAAGAGTTCGGAACCCGTTTCCCGCCACTGTCCGATGCATATGATTTAGAACTGCGCCGAACAGCACATCGGGCCTGGAAGAAGGTTGTGCCCGCAGAGTCAAAGCGACGCATCCATGAAGGAGTATATGCATACTGTTCTGGCCCAAGGTGAGGCTACCGATATCACGTGTCTGTACCTAGAAGCAGAGGGCTAACCGAATTTGAATCTTGCAGCTTTGAGACTCGAGCCGAGTGTCGGATGCTGAGAATGTTGGGTGCTGATACGGTTGGTATGTCAACGGTACCGGAAATCATCGTGGCACGGCACTGTGGGATGAAGGTGCTCGCCCTGGGCTTGGTTACAAATAACTGTGTCTTGTCACCAGCGCCTCGTGGTGATGACCGTCTCCTTCAAAAATCGACGGTAGAAGAGCTCAACGTTATTGTTGATGAAGGCAAGGCCAACCATGAGGAAGTGCTGGAAGCTGGCCGAAAAGCTGCGTCAGACATGCAGGTACGCAGCACTACAACCATCCCACTAAGCAGGCCCAATGACATGTTAGCTAACCTTGTTGCCCAATCCTGTAGAAACTTGTCTCGCAGGCCGTTGAGGACATGTTCGCTCAATGATCGGCGAGCCCAAAGTCCTGGCGTTGTGAACCAGGCTGCGGTCACAGCCATGAAATAAAAGTCTTAGATAGACAATGGAATGCAACGACTTCATTTCATTGGCCTGGCTCGCTTGGCCTTTAGCTTTTTGTAATATGCCTTCTTCCCACTGGTCTTGGCTTCCTGAATTTCGGCATATTTGCGCTTGAAGCGGCCGCTCTCCTTCTCTGCAGCCATGACTTCTTCTGCAAAGTTCCTTTTACGATCCTTCTTTGTGATTCGCGCACTGAAGAACTCTGTGGGCCCTTCGATGATGGTACCAACCTGAGAGAACTCGGGTATTTTCGCCTTACCGTTCTCCTTCTTGTAGTGGCGGTGAGGATCAAGCACAGATCTCATGCGAAGTATCTGAAGGTCCCGCTTTAACTCAGGCGTGACTACAGTTTTGGGCAGATTGAACCACTTTGGCCCTGAGTTTGGTTTTTCCTTATTCTGTGCAACGGCTCGTTAGCATGGTATCCAGCAAGTGTTGTCGAGATTGTAAACAGTTGTAAGTTATCGAGCGGTATGTTCAGAGTAACTATGATTAAAGGAAGCTTTCATGGGAGCAGCATAGCCCAAGACGGACTACTAAACCTGCATCAAGAGCTCATGGCTTGGGATAATTTTTCCTCATAACGAGCTCGGGAGGGAATGATAGAAGGAGAAGCTGAAAGCTTACCTTGACCAACGGCTGTTCCACTGTGTGGATAGTCTCAGCAAGCTTCTTTGTTGACTCGGGGACCAATTTGGATTTATCGATAACAGCAATGCTATTAGACTGCTGAACATACGGCTGGATTGATTGCGTATGGTTTAGATTCGGAATTCTGCGGGATATATTAGTATATAAAACGTTGCATCATAACATATCAAACGAGTACACACCTCGGCCGTGATGCGGAGTCATCGACCTCTCCGGTAGCGAGGGAGATGACTCCATCGTCATAGTCCTTTTTGCCTGAGCTGTGAGAAACCTTCTTCAACCTTGTTTCAGCTTCTAGCAACAGACTCTGGATCTGTTCTTCGGACAGCTCCTCCTCGTCCTTTTCCTCCTTCGACGCCGGATTCATGATCACCACTTCAACAGCCATTATCAACCGTCCTTTTGCAGCTCAGAGAAAGTCTCATATAGCTCAGCGGGCCATCCCTTTCTCTTTACCACCCCTTTTCTTATGAGCAAAAGAGAGCTTTTTTCCTTCTGTTGATATTATGAAGAAGAAAAAAAAGGGAAATTTTTTTCTTGCGCGAGTAAAGTTAAATAAGAGAAAGTCACGTGATAAATTCATATAATTACCCGATTAGGAAGAAATCAACTTCATTTTCTCTTTTTCTTCTTTTCTTCGTGCTTTTGTTCATTTTTCTTCTGTTAAGACGAATACGCCCCGTGGCAGACATACACGGAGTATATTCGTGGTTCTGCTGTTATCGATGAATGTGCCGTGAACGACCAAAGCGACCACACCATCTGATCGCCTGGCTGCATGCAGGTCCTTTTTTGCGCCCAACTGTCCCAATAACAACGCATGGAGCCCCAGGGGGACCCGAAGAACGACCGAACGTCGAATACACGCGACGCAGCACACGATTGGAGATAGCCTCAAGAAGGGCCCTTGGGAAGTCTAGCAACGCTTCGTTGGTGCTTCATTGGCGCCCAATCTTGGGCGGATAGGGCTGCCAAGGGGGCCGACAACGCATCCGATTCGAGGACCAGTGGTGTCGCCGGAGACTGTTTTCCAATCCTTGACAAGGCCTGCAATCCATGATTGGGGCTCTGGGACGTGTTGTTTTGAGAGATGTTGTTCGCTATGTAGAGATCTAATCTGTAGATGTCATCGAGTGCTCATCTCCCTGTTACACCGAGAAGCAGGTACCTGCGAGAAATACACGTAAAGCATTCTCTATACTTATTATTTATGATACTGTATAGTCATATAATGCTGTTTTTTTTCCCTGTCACTGCGTAGATAGGTAGCATCTTGGGCTCAGCTTTTTTTTATTAAGCTAACTACCCTAAAAAACAAGTCGAGCTTTCTCACGGAGTGACTTACTCTTCTTCTCTTCTTCCCCCTAAAAAAATAAAAAAAACTAACCCTTGCATCTCGACAGAAGAAAAGAAAACAATATCTCAGCTCAAGGCGCACTTGACGTCTTCCCTTCCTCCCTTCCGCCTCTATATAACACTATATATCTAGCTCGAAGGCGCAGCCTCCCGTCTCTTTTCCTTCCCTCTCTCCCCACCCAACACGGTAACACCCTCTTCCCTCTCTCCTCGAGGTCGCGAGCTTTCACCGCCACTCGATCAAGTCTTCCTCAATCCCAATCTGAGCCCCTTCTCCTCTCCAGACTGTTGAGGCCGTCGTCTTCCCTTTAGACAAAAAGCAGGGAAGTCGAAGAAGCAGAAGAAGTGCACCCTCTTTCAACAGGATATACACAACGGAGAAACGACTTACATATGGAGCAACAAAACCAGGCTGCAGGCCAGCCATCGCAATCTGCTCGTCAGAACCTCATGCACCATCAACCAGCGTCATCACAGCCGCAGCAGACACAGCAATCGCAGCCGATATATGACACTCGGAATGGAGGACACTATGGTTAGTTTCACTGCTTCTTTGTTATACCAGTACCGGGGAGATACTAATGTCATGACTTCTCTAGGCGCAAGCGCAGCGGTATGTTAAGAATGAATATCTCCCGACATTCTACCCCCCCACGTACACACGTTTTGATCAGCAGCACTCCATCGAAGTTGCTTTTCTGTGCTTGATATATATATGAGAGCTTGGGCACTAATTGGCTATTGATGGGATCAGCTCTCTGCACAAGGATACGCGCCTGTTCCAGAGCTATATGCAGGTACATGGGCAAATGTAGGAAGTCGCATAGGTGCCCCATCTGTCTGGAAGTGCGCTAACCGTTCAATCATGGGGAACAGGTCAATCAAGGCCTCCAGGGCTCTGCGCGTGATATCTTGACTACATACTGGCAACATACCATCAACCACCTCGAGTCCGATAACCACGACTACAAGATCCACCAACTACCTCTAGCACGCATCAAGAAAGTAATGAAAGCCGACCCGGAAGTGAAGATGATCTCAGCTGAAGCTCCCATCCTGTTCGCCAAAGGATGTGACGTATTCATAACCGAACTGACCATGCGCGCCTGGATACATGCCGAAGATAACAAACGACGTACCTTGCAACGATCAGATATTGCAGCTGCCCTGGCAAAGTCAGATATGTTTGATTTCCTGATTGATATTGTCCCAAGAGAGGAAGCTACTTCTCATACCAAACGGTCAGCTCCTCCACCAACTAGTGCTGCTCAGGCGCCAGGGCCAGGCCAGATGCCCCCTCAGCCTCCTGGTATGCCACAGCAGCATCCCATGGGCCCTCCAGAGTACAGTACTATGCAGCATCCTCTTGGACAGGAACAGGACTACAGGCAGCCTCCAATGTACGGTGGTGCAGTACAGTCTGACCCGGCATACGGGCATCCCCAACCTCAGATGTTCGGAGAGATGTATGGGTATTCTCAATTACCCCCTCAGCAGGTGAGTACCTCTTCCTTATCATCTCCCTGTTTGTATCATACCTAACAAACATCCTACCATCTAGTAATTAATTCGAGCAATCGGTTGGACCGCATATTGTCAGCCTACCCCCTCAAACTTTCTTTGAATCAATGCTCTACATACCAAGCCGGTGCAATATCAGGTAGAATCCAATGCGAATCGAAATTGAATCGCTCTGTGGGATTTACAGACAGGAAAATGGAGCTCCTGGTGGGACAAAACCTTAATTATATACGTTTTATTTTTATGACCTGTCCTTCTAGCGGAACCTCCTTCATTTTTGATACCTTTTGACACCCGTTGACTGAAGGATGGGTTGTTATTGAGTTCTGTCTCTTTTGCCAGATGCTATCATTATCATTATCACTACTTATCCCCCTCTCTTAAAAATTGGTATCAATCGTGCTTCTCCCCTTTTCAATTATTTATTTACCCTGTCCCACCCAAGGCTTATTTTTGTACAGTTTCCAACATCTCGCAAGGGGAAATTAATAGCAATGCAAGGCGGGGGCGTCTCAAGGTAGTTTCACTTTGGCAGATATATATAGTACATAATGATGTGTATATTCAAAAATGCCCTTAAATCACTCCCCGGGAGCCTGAGCCGGAGTTCAGTACTTCTTCCCAAATCGATTTGACAGGCTGAATTTACTATCTGGTTTGGTTGGGCTTTGTACCGCTCTAGAAAGCCTATGCGCAATTTATTGTAAGTATCCACTGCCTTTTTTTGTAAAGAAGTGCCACAGGAGGGGGTGTGTGCACACATACTTTTCAAGTAAGACTGGTCCATTCATCGGGTCAACACGTCCATACTTCTTATTTCTCACCGCGATATCATAATATTCATCGGTGTTCTCGGCCATCATCAACTGAACAGTTTGTTGCAGTTCGTCAAGATTTTCACGCAGGATGGGGACTTCCAGGCTGTCGACGAATTTAGATAGGTAGTCCGCATCTCTCGCCAATGCCGCTACTCCGTTGGGATTGATTACTTTGACTTCAGGGTCTAGCGGGAGGGCCTATCGTATGTGTTGGACAAGCACAAAAATGAGAATAAAAGGAGGCCCGGAGATGGTGGGAAGAGACTTACTATAACCATATTGGCGACGTGACTGAGGGCATCAAAATAGATCAGCTCCTTGATCTCTGTTGGCAAGCCCAGAAGCGTAGAGTTCATAATATTTGACAAAAATCTCGTCAACGTCTGCATATAGTTACTTGGTTCCATCTGCAACTTCGGCGCATTCCAGTCATATTCTGCTGTTTCAATGAGGTCGTCAATTTTTGAGTTGACAACTTCAAAGATACGCTTTTCGGCTGCTTTCTTGTTCATTCGGAATTTTTCTGTCGCATTAAGAGTGATAGGGCCTTCGCCAGAGTTAGGTGACCGGGCTGCTGCTAGGAGTACCTCGAGCTCCTGACAGGCGATTTCGAAATGTTCCAGGTTAATGAGAATCTGGACTATTTGGCCAAGGTATTGAGATCCCAGACGCTCCGTGAGCATTTCGCATACTATGTTGCAGAGGAGCTCATCTAGTGACTACCATTATCAACTTTTGGTAAATGCTGCATTCCAAGGAAGAAAATATGGAGAGAAGTATGGACGTACGCTTCGGACGGTTTCGTCTATAATGGCTGGATGATCAAAATTGTCACTAGAGAAGTAGTAAAACTGGTTCAAGAGATTCCTAATATCGATGCAGCATAAAGGATACATCTGTGAAAACGGTAGAACACAAGGATACCTACGTTATAGTTAGAGGCTGGGCATAATGAGACGAGATATGGGTATATCGTACGTTTGTTCTTCTCGTGGTTTCTCAGGAGTATACCAGCTAACATTCAAGACTTTGTCGTATTCCTCGTCGCTCCGGATGGGCATAGGCATGTAGTCATCCGTTTGAACAATCTAATATCGAGTGGTCAGTGGCACCTAGATATCGCAGCAAGGTGCAATATAAAATACCTCCTGGAAATCATCGCTAAATCTTTTCTTTAACAGCTCGGTATACTTTTCGAACAATGTTAAGAGGAATCTCTCGAATGGGCCGACCGAAAATGACTAGCAACAAAAGTAAAATCAGAAGGCCATAGATGATGATTGAGAGGGTCATCGGTTGCCATACATTCATTGTCTGCATAAACAGAGTAATGAGATTCTTGATCTTAAGGATATCTTCCGAGTTGTCAACGGTCGGTAGCGCCTTTGAGATCAATCCAACGGCAGTCTGAGACATTGAATCCCATAGCTCTTCGACCTATTTGAGTAGGATTCATTAGTTAATTTTCTCTCGCTCCTTCAAAGAATGTAGCTAGCATGGAACAAGGGCCACTTTACATCGACCGGAGATCTCAATTCGGGAACCCGTTTCATTGTGGCACGCTCGACCAAGGCAAATCCAGCAATTTCTTCAAGCAATGTATGGAGACTTGAACCATCTTCTTTCAATAGAGTGATTGAGGTAGGCAATAGTAAATCTTTCTGTTGTCGTCTTGTCGTCGCATACTCAACCTGGAACTTGTCCATCTGGCCCAGGGATTGGTGTATATGCATGCACTCGAGCAGTGGTGAAAAGTCAACCTGAAGGTCATCATTATAGAGTAAATCGAATTCCTCCATCTCATCTGCTACCAATTCTATAGCTGAATTGAGTTTGAACTGCGATAGGTAAGGAACCTTCGCACTCCGCTCTGCTAGCCTCTCCTTTCGCTTGTCCGTATGAAACAGTGATAGTTCCCCTAAGTACTGTGACATTTCTCGAATACGATACAGCCATGTATTCAAATCGTCCATGACAGCATCTGCAATCGCCTTCTGTGTCATTGGTACAGACCGCTGTATGACTTCTGCGATCTTATATTGTGTGACACCTCTGAGATGAACATTCTGAAGCTCATCGAGAGCCCTCAACGCGGCATAGTGATTCTTCTTAGCAAGCAGTTCATGAACCTGGTTTGCAAGACGCAGAACTTCCAAACAGTCCTGCAATGCCTTTGAAGTTTCATCTATATTCTGGCGGTGGCTGCGCGACTCGACCAGCGCTTTTTTCTGTTCTGCTAATCGTTTTGTGCTTGCGAGAATGGACTGATTGAGACCGAGGATCTCTTGGGTTAAGTTGACGGTCCCCTCACGGACTTGAAGTAGCTGGTTAACTGAGGAGACGAAGTCTTGGTGTGTCGAGTTGCATATGCTTTCAATCTTGGCCTCGCGATCATCTGCGAATTTTGTAAGGGAGTGTAGAAGCTGCGTTGTTCGGTTGCCATGGCTGTATTCGCGGATTGAAGGGATGAGTTGGTCAAGATAGTCGGTGTCCGAGGAGGATAAGACGATCTGTCGCAAGAATATTATTAATTGACTTGTTATATATGTCTTAGACAGCTTATGCAAATAACATACTTGGTTTAGAACAGAGGAGAGATCGTTCCGGTGTGGTACCGGGGCGGGCATCTTGATCAATTGATGGACGGCTGTAATAAAGGTGTAAAAAGTAACAGGTTGCGCATTCTTGACACTACGCACTGAGAAGAAATATTAGGATCGTGAGATGCTGCGCTGTATGTTTTCATCTGAGGGTATATCAGCTCGCAAACATCCTCCCCATCGCATCCGCCTGGACTATCTCGAAGGTCTTCAGGCAGATAATAACTAGCAAGTAATCTCAGCCTATGAAGTATAAGATTACGTAATTACGAGTATTTGTTCACGTGACAGATCATGGTATTTGCTGGAGGCAGATAAGGGGTATTTCATATTTAACAGTTATATGGGGGGGAAAGGTTTATATTATTTGTTCGATCTATAGAAATTTGCCACTGATGACCTTAAAAAGCTGGATGAGAACGTATGCCTAGTGGCATACAGCACATTCACTGTTTTGCTGTCCCCGATGAGTCCCCAAATACCACCCTCCTTCAATGAGTTCAGTCTCGATATCCTGCCAATACTGAAGCTTGCCTCCGTCTTCGCTCTTAAAGTCAAGGTCACCTAGACGAAGCTCAAAGGGCTCGTCATGTTTATGTGGTACCTGCAAGTAATTTGTCAGACAAAAGCGTGGTCTGGTTTGCTATATATGTGGGAGAGGAGGAGTGGCCAAGTTTGGATAAATTGGCACGGGTTGATATCTCAGTTCTGTATGTCTCCTACCTTGACGAACATCGTGCAGTCTCTCAGGGTCATGGAAATGGCCCGCTCCTCAGCGGATGCATGGATACCTGGCAGGCCGACAGCATTCATCTGACGTTGCTTGTCACGAAGTTTGAGCAAAGTAGGGTTTCGATGCATGAAAGTAGCAACTCGCTGGGCATCGGGGCTGTTGCTGATGGCCGTGATCGCAGACAACACGTCTTCTAGATTATTCGAGGCCAGTTTGAAAGGGCAGAATGACTTCTTATGGTGGTGCTCTGGTCCTCCCTTTGCGGGCCCCTGGCTGGCCTCGAAATTCCTCTTCTCCCTTAGAGCACAGGTGCGGCACCGTCTGGCGTTTGCAGGCGCGGAGGGAGATTGAGTGAGCCACTTGGGCTTGAACTCCCATAGAGTAGCGCCGGAGCCGGGGGCAGTCGTCATGTCCCTGACGAGCAGCCCAAACGGCTCGTCAGTGCATAGATAGACGCCACAACGCTTCCTGGGCCTCCGGT
Organism: Microsporum canis CBS 113480; assembly: GCF_000151145.1. Lineage (NCBI taxonomy): Eukaryota > Fungi > Ascomycota > Eurotiomycetes > Onygenales > Arthrodermataceae > Microsporum > Microsporum canis. Next base: position 553,498 of record NW_003299165.1, on the reverse strand, counting down.
TGTGTGCTTCGTCGTCCTTGAGCTTCTCATTGCAGGAAGCGGCAAGGCCGGCGGGCAGCCTGATGAGGTCCTGGCAGACGAGTTCGTCGTCCCGGAAGAGGGAGCGTATCTGCGAGTTGAACTTGCGTGTGATCTCAGCGTAGGGCGTGCCTGAGGTGATCTTCTTCCTCAGGCGGAGAAGCTTGCCTGCATAAGCACTTTGCGTCAGGCCCCTTGCATGGGAGCCGTCTGAGGCGTCGGGCTGGGAAGGAAGGGAGATCCTGTAGACTATGTTGGCGGCACCCTCAGCCAGATAGGTCAATTTGACGCCGGCAAGGAGTTCCAGCATGGGTGTCGACGCTGGTACGGGCTCTCCGGATACCCTCACAATGCCTGCAAGTAACATGCAAGGCGATATTATTCGTTCACCCCAAGAAGTCTCCACTGCCTTTTTTTTCCCTCTCCTTCGACTTTGAAATATATGGCGCGCGGTTAATTGTCACGTGCAAGCTTAAGTAATCCAGATATCGTTTATATAAGCTCAACGTCAATGACATCAAAAGAGGAAAAAGAACAAAGTCATTGAGTCCATCGACTATGTAAGAGTAAAAAGAGAAGTTAGGCAAATGGGAGGGGAGAGAAGAGTCAAAGTTGACGGTGACTGCCGCCTTTACTGACCCATGATTCCCTCTATGACTCTATGACTTCAAAGCCCAGTTAGTAGGATGGCTCCTAGGTTTAAGGGGGGGATTCATCCATGGATGAGAATTACCATGGATAAAGATACCCAGTCCATGGGAATAAGTGATTATTCCATTATCTTAGGCCAGAGTGAAGGGTGACACAGTGATGGGAAGGTTCTGCTTTTCTCTGCCTATATAATAATACCCTTTTCCTCGTGAAGGCCTCTCCTCTTCCCACCTGCACTGTCTTTACTTTTTGGATGTGTATACTCAGTGCTATATATCTTGGAGTATATCTCTATATACTATTGGTTATATATAACTGTGCATACTACAGCCTCCTTTTTCACTATATATTACCCACACACATAATATATATACCATATACTGGGCACCCAGCCTGGGCGACTCCTAGTCCATCTTGTCTGATATCTGGTTATCTGATATATTTTAGTATTCAGACATCTGATATCTAATATCTAATATATCTAATACATCCAGTATATCAGATTACCTTGAACTGGTTAGTTCTAGGCTGTCAAACCTGTGGACTGCAACTGTGATTCCAGGTGAGGAGGCATCTTTCTTTCATCTTCCGTCCCAGCCTCTTCTCTTTTCTCCTCTCCTCTCTCTGTCTCCGCTCCGCTGTGTTCTCCGCTCCCGTATCACCTCACGTCCTCTACCAGCCTCCTTTTTTTTTTTGCTCTCTCGCTCTCTTCTTGCTGCTGACATGTTGACAGTTGTTAGTGTGCACTAGACTGTCACTCGTGGGGGCAAAACCTGTGCAGGAAAGTCGTACTTTGTGCCTGTAAAGTGCCTGGTAAGCTGGACGCTGCTTGCACTCCCTCCCATCCGGCTCCTGTCTCTCTCTCTCTCATTCCTCCCAGCCAGTCTGTCTTCACCTTGTCTTCTTCTTCTTCTCTTCCCCTCTTTTTCTGTGACTGAACTTCTTCTTCTACCCGCCACCTACTAAAGAGGGGGAGAGCAACGAAAAAGAGGGGTCAAGCCAACCTCCTCTTTTGGACTCTCCGTATAAAAATCCTCTTCTTCCTCTTTCATCCTCTCATCCGTTTCTCTCTCCTACCTGAAGGCAGCATCTTGTTCAATCCCTTTGCTTCTATCTCTACTTCGGTCATTCTTCATCTATTCCAATATCTCAACTATCGAATAACCCAGCATTATCTCCTTTTCTCTTCCAGAGCTAGCTCAATTGACGGTCAGTAGGTACCATGCGCGAAACCACTCCCTTTTGCCCCTTCTCACGTCTCTCGTTGAGTCCAGAAAGCCACCGCAGCAGTCCAGACGAGATGTCGAGACTCGCCAGCAGCCCTCGATCTTCGGAGCAGGCCAATTCTCGCAACGGGTCGCCCGAGACCAGACTGACTGCGTTCTCTCCCGAGCACTCTCGTTCCCAGCCTTTTGTCCCAGCTCCGGAGTCATCGATGCGTGCTGCTTTGAGACGCTCCATCTTTCAACGGTAAGTCACTTCATCCTCTTTTTTGTCTTTCTTTTTTTTTTCTATTTTTCTATTTTTCGTCAATTTTACATCTTATCAGTTCACTTGACTTGATATCTTGTTTAGCTGACTCGAGAGCTTTACGCTAGGGAGGCACAAAACCCCTTTGTGTCTGTTCCTTCTGCTGCTTCTCTTCGCTCTACTGGACGTGTGCAGCTTTCTCCAACTGCCTCCAGCTTTACTCCTGGCGGCTACGACAGAAACGCGTCTGCTGGCTCCATGCCTTCTCCTTCCTTCTTGCAGGACCAAAACCCTGCCAATCTTGCTGACCTGACAAAGACTTCTGTTCCTGATACCCCCGGTCTTGTCAGTACCCTTTCTCCTCACGGCTCTGTTGATTTTGGTCCAATTGGTGGCGTCAGAGTCTCTCCCCCTTCCAGCTCCAGATTTATCCCCGGCCCCTATGCCATGTACTACCAGTATGGCCGTTTTGACTCCGAGAACCGCAACCGTGCATTCGTCATCGAAGGTGCTCCTACGGACATGCCTTATCATGATGTCGCCGCAATATTCAATGTAAGCATTCACTCCTCTTTTTGTCACAGGCCCTCCCGTTAACAAAGGGTTTCTTACCAGCACCGTGAGTTCAATACCGTCAAGGGACCCGTCCTTTGCGAGCTTCTTTCTCATGGAAGAATCTACGTTGGTTTCACCGACATCTATGAAGCAAAGATGGCTGCTGTCAAAGCCAAGTCCTTCTTCCCCAATTGGCGTTTCCATGCCTTGACCGCAAAGGAGTTCACCCAAAAATTCGAGCCCTTGCTTGCTTCCACCACTTCAGACTACGAGGGACAGATCTTTGCTACTGTCTACTACAATGGTAGCCACGCAGATGCAGATGGACGTGTCATTTCTCACTCGTTCAAAAACCTTCTCTCCACCTACGGTGATATCAAAGCCTTTGACAGCATCCCCACCGATCACAACAACATTGTCAACTTTCACGTGGAATTCAACGACACTCGCGCTGCCGATAATGCCGTGTCTGCTCTCAATGGCTCTTCTCTTCCAGTAAGTGGTTCTTCCATGTCTCATAGCATCTTCCGTTGACTCACACAATTCACAGGACTGCATCGTCGACATCAAGTATTTCAAGCCAGACGTTGTCCATCATGCCCATGCTCATCACCCAACCGAAGAGCCAATCACCCGCACTTCTCCAATCGCGATGAACGACTGTGGCATTTCTATGGCTCGTCGTAGGAGCTTCGGCTCCAATCATTATATGGAGTTGAGCCCAACTGGACGTTCCACGATCCCCGTCGGTGATCCCGCCGTTGCAACCTGGAACCGCAGATCTGAAGAAGGACATAACTTCCGTTCTCGTCATGGCTCTGGACGAAATCGTCACAACACCCATAATAACATGAACCAGAACCACGTCGACATTGAACGTATCCGTCTCGGTCTCGATGTTCGGACTACCGTTAGTGTCTTCCTTCTTCCTTCCTCCTTCCTCCTCTTGCAAGCTCTTACTCTAACTCGAGTCTATCCAGATCATGCTCCGCAATATTCCAAACAAGATTGACCAGGCTATGCTTAAAGATATTGTTGATGAGACCAGTCACGGTAAATACGACTTCATGTATCTCCGCATCGGTGAGAAGATTAGTGCTGCCTCTGTGATCACACAGTTGACTAACATCTCATAGATTTCGCCAACAACTGCAAGTCAGTTTACATTTCTTCCCTCTCGTCCTCATCATGACCTCCTGCTAAACGTATAATTTACAGTGTTGGATATGCATTCATCAATTTTGAAGATGTAAGTTATCCGCCTCTTATCTGTCTCACAGTCCAATGCTAACTCGTCTAACAGCCAATTGATATCATTAACGTGAGTTCGCTCTTGCATGTTGATCAATCACCGGCACTTACTAACAAATATACAGTTTGCAAAAGCTCGTGCTGGCCGCTCATGGTATTTATCCCCATGTCCATGCGTACATTCATCTCGCTAACCCGATACAACAGGAACTGCTTCAATAGCGACAAAGTTGCTGAAATTTCATATGCTAGTAAGCATTTCCCTCCATTGTCCTTTTTACATTTACATTTAAGCTTATACTAACAATATCACAGCCATTCAAGGAAAGGACTGCCTCGTTCAGAAATTTCGCAACAGTTCTGTAATGCTGGAACATCCCTCATTTCGCCCAAAGGTAAACATCTCACCAAGGTCAAGGGCCTTTGTCATCTGCTCGCATCACTGACAATCGTTAGATCTTCCACACTGGCACTGGCCCCTTAGCTGGCACTGAAGACCATTTCCCTGGGCCTGACAACCCATCAAAGATGCGCCGCAGCGTCGAGAATGCCGAGCATGTAGGTATGTATATTATCTCTCCCTACTCTCATGTCGTGCCTCATACTAAATATTGCTTGTTCCAGGCTTATTTGCCCCAAGAGTAGGCCAGCAATATCGCGATGAACAGCGTCGTCGTCGCTCACAGTTTGACCGTGGCACCACTGCGGCCGAGCGTGAATCTCATTGGACCCGTGACTGGCCTGCCCACCCTGAGAGAATGGAACAAATCCGTTCTAATATCATGAACTCTTGGTATGAGCCAACTGGTGGCAATCGTCATCATCATCATCATCTCTCTGGATAGCCTCATACTTACCGTCATGTGCTTGAACCACTTTGGTTCAATTAACACGACATCATCGGTCTCGATGCTTTTTTGTTACTTTTTTTTTTTTTCATCTCTCATCATTTTTCAGGCAATTTTTCCACTCCTTTAGCATTCCCTTTCTTCCCACATGTATTATATTTCTCTTATTCTTGCCTTCCTCTTTCGCCTTTTGCCTTACATACCCCGATATGCAAATACACAAACAAAACACCAGGCTAGCATGGAAGCTTGGGCAAAGCCGTTCTCGACGAAACAACCTCAACAAACACTGGTCAACATCATTATCCGCCTGCTTCCCGTTGGCGGATTTGGGTATCAAGGATATCACCATCAATTCATCAAGGCTCCTCAGGTCCCCCTCCAGGCTCACTCAGGTTTTTCTTTATTTATCTTGCCTTTTTGTTCTTCCTGCTTCCCCCATCTCCAGCTCGATCTTGCATTGTCTTGCAATTTGGTTTGCAAAGGGACCTCAAACATTCCTCAGGACAAGCTTGGGAGAACAGGAACAGAAAACTAGGACCTGGTATGTGGCCTGCCTTCATTCCTAGCCCCCGTTCTACCTATGCTATGCATCATACCTACGCTTATGGCTTTCTATTTGCCATATTTCTCAAGTTGATTCCCCTCATGCGTTGTTCTTCTGATATCCTACGCGATATGCTCCAACTTCTACGCTCCTTCATCTTCTGTATTTAACTCTCTTTGGTATTTTCCTTTTCTGTTTTACTTTTCCCTTCTCAAATATGTATTATCACCAGGTGGCAATTTTTGTGGCGTCAAGGATGGGCTTATGATGACCACAGCATGGAACAAAAAAGGGATATATTACTTGTTCTTGTCCTTTCATTCATTTGCTATGGTTCTGTATGCTTTGCTTGATATTTTCAACTTACGGCGCAAAGGATGGGCGATGAACAGTGGCGTGTTTATATTTCAAATCAAGCTGCAAACATGTATGTTAACGAAGAAGCTAAATCATTATGTAGCTTCGGATCAAATCGAAGACAGGTATGCTTCCTTTTGATATACTTCTCTTCCTACAAAAGAAATTTTTCAAGGGGTGTCAAGGCGAACTACCTATGCGCTGATAAGACAAAGGGCAAGAAAAAACGGTGTAGAAAACACCCTCACTCATTCGCACCCCAGCCCCTGGTATGGTCATACTCATTCCTCAGATCTGAGATGCCCCTAGCCAAACCAACAAGGGAGTCCATAAAAGTCCCGTTCCCACTGTTCAACCGTGCTCTCCTATCTCTCTCCGCGGGCGATTCATCAAGTCTCGATCCGCCGTTGACAGGGGATTCGCGGATCCGACGAACATCGCCCATGGTAACCATCTCTCCGTCCTTCCTCCTGCTTATGGCTGCAGCACTTATAGCAGGTGCAAACATTTCTGTCCAGGAAAGCTCTCCCCGGAAAGGAGAAACGTGAACACCACCCTCCGAGACGATATATTCAGCCGTAACGGGTTCGTAGCGTTTTTCAAGTAAAATGATGATGGGCCAGGCGATTATCCAGAGCTGAAGGATGACGACGACCCACCAGACAAATCGGTTGGTTCGTAGTTTGTTTATCCAATGTGGTGAATAAACGGTGAGTGCTGTATGGGTTGTTACTTGGTTAACATGTATGCTACCACAATACTTAGTGGCGCGAATGATGGACGTGATCTCGGCTTTTATAATGTCCATGTTGAGCCCTTCAACCTTGTTATGGAGCGTAAATCTACCATCGAATTGTTAATATATGTATCGAGATCTGCATTCATTTGAGGTACGAATAAACTCACGATTTCACTCCACTCTTGTCCTCGCAGTATCTAAGACACCATTCTCGAAGCACATCGTCGATCCTTTCTGAGGTCGCCTGTTCTGGATCCGATTCAGAGGGCTTATACTTCTTGCTTGCCTTACTCTTAAACCTTCCTCCACGGTAAGCGGATTTTCTGTCCCCGTCTCGCACCACATTCAATCTGCGGTAGTGATCGAATGGGGGATCCCTTTCCGCCCAGTACGAATCCATAGACAATATGGTGCCTCGGGTTTCAATTTGGAAATCAAAGTCTGTAACGGTGGAGCTGGACTCCTTGTTCCTGCCATCCCGTTGCTTAACCGTGTGGGTTCCTTTGACTGAGATAAGCACTGTAGGTGCTACTTTAGCCTGCCGGTATATAGTCTCATATAACGTCTCTGGGCTGGTTGTAAGGTCAGGGCAAAGGGTAACAAGGTATGATTCCCTGCGAGAAAACGTGTCAACGAGGCGGCTGTCTTGAATATCTGGGTATGGATTGATATAGGACTGCACGGGTGGAAGGTCTGGAAGAGTGCTTTGTATCTGGTTTGAACTCCCCGGGATTTCATCCGTATACGCTGGTGGATCATCATTGGGTTCATCAGTGTATGGCTCTACTGGCTGTTGATCGTGCAGACTGATCGCTGACCGTTTGGAAGCCAAGCTCCGCTGGCCACCTGCTATAGAGAATCCCATTGGCATAGGCGAGTTTCTGACTATCTGGAATAATATTCGAGGTATAAAGCTCCCTTAACTGAGTAAAGAAAAAAGAGAGAAGAGAAATCGAGGAACTCGCCCCAGGGAGCGAGTTTATATATCTAGAACTCCATCAAAACCCAGTGGTTAGAAATGTCTCAGCCGGAGCCTCGCTTCCTCCAGGCACCAATGCCTAATAAAACATCCCATCCTTTACCAAAAAGGCCCCAGCAGCGCTGTTTGTCTGCTGTTTTAGCATGCAAGATCGGTGGGTGCCCCTTTTTCGAGCTCCGGCGGCCACACTTCAAGGCGGACAAAACGCTGCATGATTCGTTTGTGATTGGCAAGCCGCATCTTGAGCCTCAATCCTTCGACTTTTCTCTGCCTGCTCGTTGGTGGAGGCGAAAATGTTCGTCTAACTCGTATTTATGTTATTTCAAGGGCCTCGATAAAGTGAGCAGAAGTAAAAATAAAGGGTCGGATGACTAAGCGAGAGTTTTCTGAAGCAACCAACAGACAAGACGAGAGACAGAGAGACAGAGAGACTGAGAGACTGAGAGAGAGAGAGAAGTCGATGAAGAAGGGTAAATGTCCACTCAACTAACCGAGTTGCCGCCGTCGTCTTCGCCTTTCGCAGCCTCCAGCGACGTCCGATCGATCCACCGAACACTACATCTACTTTACCACCGTAACAAGAACCAGCATCGGTGCACGAAATGGTGGAAATGGCTAAGCATGCTGAAGCGATGGACGCTGGAACTCGCGTGTGAAATCGAAAAGATCGAGAAATTCGAGGATGTCCTGAGTGGAGATGGCACTGGAGATGAGCACCCTTTTGCTGCGGTGTGGAAGATAATGAGGTATCTCCATGACGAGCTTGTTCCAAGATGTTATAGGTTAGTTAATTCAAAGTGTCACTTATTAAGAAAATACATATTGAGACCGAACCATTTGGTTAACTTGGGGTTCTTTTGTTTAGAGCATTTTCTACTGTGGTTGCAGACATTCAGTTTTCTTCCCTGGGCATTGTCCTGGTAGCTACCCTTGCTGAAGTATTCAAAATAGTGCAAGTAAATACAGGTGAACTATCAGCACTTGCCCGGGTACTCGACGATGAGAGAGGTTTGGCAATTACATCTAAGTCGAGCAGTAGCTTAGCTGCTAGTGAGGACTTTGGTGAAGTGGTTCGACGCTCTGAAGTTGTGTCTCAAATCGACAAGAAGGCTAGACCAACTGTCTCAATGGCTGGCGATTATGGGAAGAAGAAGAAAAGATCTGCCGTTGATAAGGGCGCGAAACGGAAAATTGACAGTGATACAGTCATGGCTACCGCTCTGGACAAGCCTGAGAGCTCGAGAAAAGAGAAGAAGGAGAAGAAAAAGAAACGGAAAGCCAATGCAATCGATGATATTTTTGCTGGCTTGTAATATATATTGCGTCCGGTGCAGAACAAAAAAAGTAGCAAAATATTATATCAGAAAAGGAGGATTCAGAAAGCAATTCTCACATAGAGAGGGATAAATATCTAGTTGTATAACCACTGCAACAAGTACTCCCCGAATAGAATATTAACGATAGCGTGCTGAGCCAGCGTCCACGCCATACTGTAAAGAAACTTGGGTGAAAATACGGTCCATATGAATAGATGTGTTCGTAGGGTAGTGCATGCTACCATAACCGCCAGAAGACTGGTGGCCACGAACATGGTCAAAAGCTGGATATGCCTGTTCGATTGATGTTTGCGAGCGGAGCGAGTAATGCTCAATAGATGGTGTGTGGCAGATACCCACCATATCGGCCCAGCCCAGTTGCTGATAAACGTCAGAATACCAACAACGCCAACATTATAGCCGCTTACGCCGTTGTAGGCGTTAGACAGATCGACCGAGGAAATAGCATTAGACCCACCGAGGGCGAAAAAGCTTGCGTACTGGAACAGAAGGGATGTGATGGTGATTTCGGTAGTAGACAATGTCATTGAACTGAGAATCTGTTGCTGGAGGCGGAAAATCGCAAATAGGGGGATATTGGTGGCGCGAGATTGAGTGACTAGTAATAGAGTAAGAAGGGAGTGAAAGGTGCCACGGATGTCTGTTATATATATATATATATATACTGTTAGTACGGAGCTCATAATGCCAACCAGGCCATATATATGGTTCTGAATACCTTTTTTTGCAACGCTTCGAGCGTCTTTTCTGGTAGCTCTCAAGTATATCGGATACATGGAACTTATCAAGACTCCAATGAGGACAACCCGGGCCTGGAAAACAAGGGAGAGTCCTCGTACACCTCTGATCAAAAATGACAAGAAAGGAGTATTCCGTATAAGCTCCGGTGCATCAGCGTCTGTGAAGACGACCTTGAATATGAATGAGAAGCTAGTCAGGGGAAGGTATAACAGTGATAATAGCTTATTCTTAGGGTCTCCTATGGACGTATTTGGCAGTAGTCTTTGATATAGATCAGTGTATGCGAAAAGTATCAGAATCCACATCACATTTGGATGCTCCCTGAAAAAAGTATTGGCGATATCTGGTTCTCCAGCAAACTTTTGACCAGTCTGGTTCCAGCGTCGCATAACCCTCGTCAGGGCAGCGAGGACAAAAGCACTAGTATAGCCCGACTTGAATTCTCGTTTGTTGGAGCTTAAGAGACAGTCAGTATGAATTTCAATTACACAAGGGGGGTAAAATCCAACATACGATTTCCAGTAAAGATAGAATATCCATCCGGAAACCATCCAGTACCAGAAGTGTTGCTCTTCTTCAACGTAACTGCTTGCGAACATCAGGGCTCCGTATCCAGCTAGTATTAGACACATGTATCCCACTGCTGCTGCCCCATGGCAGCCCTTTTGGGCACATGCATACAGAGCTATGAAGAACGCAAGCCCGGAAAGCGCTATACCTTGATATAGCCTTGTTAGGTTATAATTGCTCGCTGTGCTAGACATCACGGCTTGTGCGGTCCGTAAGAAGTCTAGAAGGGATGACTCGATAGCCAGAGATAGATTGGTATCTCCTATAGGTTGAGATATCAACTGCTGTGCTTTCTGCCACTTGCACTCAAGATTAGCTATATCCGTGTTCGAGTCACTATCACAATTGGCCGACTGCGTGGTAGAATCAAAATCGTAACTTGGATATGTTTGCTTCACGATGTTTATCATCTGTTTAGCATTTTCTTGGAGTAGTTGCAATCGATTAGAGTCTAGATTTTCGTTGTTTAGCTTCATTATAACCAGCTATTTTGGGGGAGCTCTCAGGAGAGAAATCATGGATTGAGCATCTAACCTTTTTTCCATAGCGGGAGAAATTGGGGGATAATGACCCCTAGGTTGTTTAATGGAATAGGAAAGCCAAGAAGGGCACTTAAGGTAGGGGCAATATCGGATTGGTCCACCTTATCATAAAAATCAAATTCTTCAGACGAGGTCTTAGGCAGTGACCTTGCAAGTCCCATTTCTTGAAATTTCGGAGAAATAAAGGTAAGGGCAGGGGAGGTTTCTCCTGGCGATGCACCACCATGATTACCGCCATCGTTCATACCATGGTCACCACATAGGACAAGTAGTGCAGATGATAGATGGGCCTCCTCCTCCATGAAGCCGTATATTATTCGGACTACGGTATCCATTTCCTTCTGTTTGGGTATCATATGGGGACTGCTCAAGTTTTAGCTTCCCTTTTACAACAGTTTACATTGATGCTAGCTTCCCAAGCTCACCTTCTCGGCCCAGCCTTGTGGCCAATATGGTCAAGGCCAAGATAATGCATTATCATGGCATTCCAGTCAGAATTGCCCATTTCTTCGGGGATATGCCGTGTCACATTGTTGTCAACTTCAGTGAAATCCTTTTGGTAAGAGTCAGTTGCAATTGATTCGTCAAGGAAGGAAAGCAAATCATTCATACTGAGACAAAGAAGCTCGTAGTTCCGTCGTGCCTGTAGAACATATCAGGAAACAACTTCAGCCATGTATCATCGCCGTACATGACGAGCCGCCCATCTGGCTTAGCTTTCAACTGGGCCAACCAGGTATCTTGGTGAGCGAGAGTTGAAGTGGTATCTGATTCTGCAAAATTAAGGATCACATCAACAAATGATGGTACAGATCCTGTTGTAATCGCCTTCACCCGTGGCATGGTGATGGTTGGTGAACTAGCATGGGCAGTAAACGGCACCGCTGCCCCAGACTTGATCAAGCTATCCACGAATTAGAATATATTATGATCTAAGAAGCTCGATCTGGGAAATTTATGTCTAAATTTACTAACCTTTGCGTAAATTGAAATCCAGAGTTGTTTCCATACACAAAATCACTATATATACCGGTCAGTTGGTGTAGAAGAAACAATAGGGGGTCCCAGAGTTACTACCTTCGCAGAGCATCTACTACCATGAATATAACCCGGTCAAAGATGGGCGACGGCCTACTACCATCATCTCCTTCATCAAAGACCGCCAGTCCAGGGATAAATGGCTTGTAGGGAAAGAATCCGCTGGCGAAGAGGAGCAGCGCGAGGGGAAAGAGAATAAAGGAGACCAGCGTGGCCATGTTTGAAGCGATGAAATGCATCTTGAAAAAAACGAAATTTCTCTCTAAACAAATGTCATTGGCCTGATAATCATAACTCTTCCATTGCCATCTCTGCTCGCGGTTTATATGATCATAATCATGATGTTGTTACTTCTTATAGTTTCTGCTTTCTCAAACGTTGTCTTTCGCGATAAGATAAATAGTCAAACAGTTCGTGCTTGCGCCCGCAATTCTGATTAGCGATAAATATAATAGCAACACTAGAAGAAATCGAATTATCCAAAGTAACGAATATTTTATTTTAGATCTGATAACTAGTTATAATTATTTAGACAGTTCAAATTGAAATACGGTGTATATATACTGATACTGTAAGGATTAAAAAACAACCAACTTTTGGTATCATTCCTCTCATATAGTCGTAGACAGAAAAAGCAGATATATCAAATGTCCTCAAACTCCATCTAACTCCAAATTCCCTTTTTCGAGTCAAGTTATGATGGAAAAATTAAGATTCCAATCACAGTCTACAAGAGCCATCGCGCAGCCAAACAATGTAAATATCATCGCTTCTTGTTCGCATTCGCTCTCTTCACTTTTCCTGGGTGTGGCGCAAATGTTATGGTGTTACGGGGTTTTCTTCGTGTGCGCTTTTCAATTCTGCCAGTCTTGCGGGAAATTCCACCTTCGATCTTGAGGGGAGTGGGCTCAGCATCTAGTACCGCATTAGAATAGATTCCATAAAAAGCACAGATTATTGGAAGACCATCAAAGGCCTCATTATTGACGCCAATATGAAGGTGAAGCGAAGGAAACTAATATTGACTCGGCAACCATTACCTTTCAATATATCAATTTTAGATCTCTCTGCTGTAGCGTCTAGAAAGAACCAGTTGTCAGACAAACACACTTGAATGAAAAGTTGCCGGAGGGATACATACCTGTGTTATTTGTATCGGCATCCATCATGCTAGCATCCGCCTTGGATGTGCCCGCCAGCTCTCTCAGTTTAGCAGAGAGCCGCTCTGTCCTCGCATCCGCTGCAGGCCCAAAGACCTTTTGGCGCAACAAAGCTTTGTTGTGCTTCTTGACACTGGATCGGAGCCCCTTTGCCATGGCTTCTTGGTCAGTTTCTGCTCAAAATATATTAACAAATAACCCAACCTGATGGAAACGAACTTTGCAAGCTTGAACTGAGAATTAACTTAGAAAAAAAAAAAAAAAGCTCAAAGATTATGTCATTCGAGGGTCTTGCTTACATCAGCAACCGCCGGCTGCAACTTTTAGATCTGATCGTGGGCGAGTTTCGCGAAAGGCAGCAGGACGTTTCCTGGACACTGCGACGGCGGCATTTGAGGACGAACAAGAGTGCGCAGGCCAGTCGCTGGAGCTCGCACACTGCTACACGATGGTAAGATACTCTCAGATCGAACGGTTATCCTCCTACAGCCTGCGTATCCGGTACCCTTTTTAACTAACCAAGCTGATTCCATATTAGACCAGAGGCCGAGAAACATACTGAAGAAACGAGCAGGATGGCGCCGCAAGCGCAGGACCCGGAGATGCAGCGTGTCATCGAGACGCTGCATACGCTACTCAACAATCAGCTTAAAGCAATCCTAAAAAGCGAGAATCTACCGGTCTCGGGAGTCAAGAATGCGCTCCAGGAAAGGCTTATTTCCCGTAAGTTTCTGGAAAGGAATGCTGCATCTGGCTCATCGTAATAACATATATTCTGTTACAGGTCTACATCACTATGCATATGGCTCGTGGGCAAACCAGGGCAAGCTAAATCAACTTATCGCGCGGGTATATGCTATAGCCCAAGGCCGGCCGTCACCCTCTCCGTTAACGGTATCAACCCAACATGCACTTCCGGCTCCAACCCCTCAACCACAGCATTCACAGACATTACCACCATACCGAGGGACGATCCCTCTACCTCCTCCTCCGAATCAGCTGGGTATGTTGTCTCTGGGAACTTTAGGACTGGGATATCTTTTTCCCCGCTGACGAAACCATGTAGGCCGACTGACCTTCAAGAAAAGCCCGTTTTACACCATTGTGGAACCCCTAACTTCTGTGGTGGAATGTCAGGGTATGACAAGCAATGCTATATTATCATGGCGATATCCCCCCAAAATGGCTTGACCAACATTTGACCCTATTTTCCTATAATAGTGAGAGATTCATCCCAGGATACCGTTCGTATGAAGGTAATCCTCAGCTCTGAAGTCGTCACACGAATTATATCAGAACCAAACATTCGAGTAATGGTTTACTGTGCAGCTGATAATGGCCTAACACATTATTCTCCGAGCGATATTGCATTTCCATATCAGGTTGAATTAAGAGTTAATCTTGATGATGTCAAGGCAAATCTGCGTGGCCTTAAGAACAAACCGGGTACAACGAGACCCGCGGATATCACTCACTTAATCAGAAAGAAACCAGGTTTTTTGAATAACGTCTCAATGACTTACGCACTGACGCAAAAGGTTGGGCCCTGATGTTCCATAACCATGCTGAAATCAAATTATTAATTTGGCCTCTAGAAATTTTTCGTTGTCGTCAACCTGGTTCAAAAACACCCTGTGGAAGAGTTGGTTACCCAGCTCCGAGTCAGGAAAACAATCTCCTCGGAGCAGGTTATCAGAGAAAGTAAGAACTATGCAAGTATTATACCCCTGATCAATGTCGGTAACCAATAATGATTTGCAGTGCAAGCCCGCGCTCAAGACGCCGAAATTGTGACGACTTCATCCGTAATGTCACTAAAATGCCCACTCTCAACACTCCGTATCTCAGTTCCCTGTCGTACATCGCTTTGTACTCATAATCAGTGTTTTGACGCCACATCATTTCTCCAGCTTCAAGAACAGGCGCCAACCTGGAGCTGTCCGATATGTTACAAAGCCACCAGTTTTGAGGCTTTACAAGTGGACCAGTAGGTGTTCAAAAATCCTCAGCATACCGGAGGGAGATGGCCTAGTAACTAACTTGCCAACAGGTATGTTGACAATATACTCCGCGCAACACCACAGTCAGTCGAGCAAGTGACTATCGAACAGAATGGCGAGTGGTCGAACCCAAATGATGCGCCTGAAACCGCTCCCGGTAGTAATGGACTTGCAAATGGCAACGGCGATGATGACGATGATGACCTGGTAGAGATAAATAGTTCCAGCATACCAGCCGTTAAGCGTGAAGCCGACTCGCAGGCCTCACTACATCATGTCACTCCAACTCCATCCCGGGAGGCATCGTCAGTTGCATCAGTTCCACGTCCCTCCACCGGGAAAAGGACTATTGGCCAAGTAATAGACCTGACCGCTAGCGATGACGACGAGGACCCCCCTCGTCCTGCCAAACGGCTCGCATTTAACATACCAAACGGAAGCCATACACACTCGTTCGATCTCTCGAGATTTTCAACATCTAATCCATCGAACTCACCTGCTTCACGTTCCTACCCCTACGAACGATAAAGCTTTCCGAGGTTCATCTTTGGCTATTTGACCAATCCTTGTGCGCATTTCCAGGAAACCTTTGTTCTTGGTTCTTCTTGCAACTATTTTCTACCTTTTTTCTAGACCATCCGAGGAGTTTACCTAATTTCATTTATACTGCGGGTTTATACCAAACATCATCATTTCTAGGATGGAAAACGGACCAAGGGGGCATACGGAGGCGTGGAGTTATTCAGTGTCTTCTCTTTTTTTTTTCTATTTTGTTTTCTGTGCTTTCATGTGCCCTATATTTTGCTATAATACTTATGGAAAATAGTAGGTCACAGTTAAGTACGCTATCATGATCATATCAGGCCACGAAACTAACCGCCGCATGTTGAGTGATAATCAACCTTCTAAGCGCGCGGGAGACCAAAGATTCCTGATAACACCAACAGAACAGCGTCTCGCACAGGATACCCATTACTCACTCGGTGACTGATATCATTTTTCCAGTCAAGTCAGAAGTGAGATCTCAGTCCTCACTTGTCCTTTTAACAGTCAATGATATTATGCCCTTCTACCTAAGTCTCCTTTTATTTCCCTTATATTAGACACTTACTTTAGACTCCTACTTCCAGCACTTACTTTGTTAACCAACTCTAGACCGTTACCTAGCTCAAGCAGACTTCACCCTGTCAAGATTGAGCCTAGTGCTCACGAAGGAATACCCCCCAGAAGCGTGTGGGAGATGGTTGGATAAACGCTCCCCATCACAGAACCAGCCCCCCTCAATCAGCATTTGATAGAGCGAGGTGGAGTGGAGGAGTCAATACCCCACCCACCTAGATAACTTCGATACTCAACTATATACTGCAGGCTCTGCATGACAAACCTTTGATATTCATCTGACAGAATCACCCTGCCAAAAGGTGTCTCTTCGATATATAACGGCATACCTAGTGTTAAAAAAGACAAGGGTCAAGACCAGAAAATAGATGTAGACAGCTTACAAAATATACCCATGCTGCTCAATGCTTGTCATCAGCCTTACTTGCCATGTATCTGGTTACCACCTCCCTGCAGTCATCTTCAACACCATTACTTTTGATAACTTCGACCATACCCTTTGATTCGCAGGACACTGAAGACTCCTTAGCTATCAGCCTTGCGAATAGCTTATCAATAACCCCACTCCTTCATGGAGACAAGGGAGTATGAAGCAGACAAAGAGCTGAAGGAGTAGCTGTGGTACGTGTTTGATTTTTACCGGTTATATAGACAGCATCTGGCAGCAAGGCGTTTAATAGGCATAAATTATTCTATGTTAGTTACGTTCTTATATATACTTTATCACCCTTGCTATATAGATAGTAAATTCAGCTTGCTTTTTCATATCCTTATTGGGACGGCTTCTTGCAAGTACTCTAGACCACATACTCCATCATGTATTCTGTTGATCTTGAGCAGTTAAACTAAGCTTTGACTGGCTTTAACTAACTTGTGGGCTTCATGGCATCCCCATGTTTATCAAGTGGAGGCTTCTCCATACTATGTATTCAATCACAACTTCTAAAGAGTTATTTGCATAATCTTCTCTCACGCTCTAGGTTTACATATGCTACTCAACTCAATACTCAAATATGTATGATATTGGTTTTGGCTTCGCCTATATTAACTCTAATATATTGTCCACGGGTTAGGCATGTTTACAAGTTGTTTACTTGAATGGTAGGCCTAGTTAAATTCCATTAAGATATATTAATTTGAGTATTTTTAATATACAGCACGGGTGCCTTGTACGGGATTTACGCCCAACGCACAGAGTTTATTAACCAGGAAAGAAAATTGGCCGTATTCCTTTAATTAAATATAGTAAGATATGCGATGTCTAAATAGATTTCCAAACGAATAATAATGTACATGGCTATCCAAGTCGCAGACATGCACCGTACAGATCAGAGTTAAGCCTCATATGCAGTCCCTATATATATTCCATGAAACCAAATCGCCATTCATTAAAATATTATCGTGTCAAATGCTCATCAAATTCTTTTAGTTCGCTTCCATCACCATGATAGCCAATGGAGTCCCTGTTGTCATCAATAACTCTGCCATATTCAAGGAGTAGGCGGTACATATAAGCCTCAATATCCTCGTTACGTAGAACTGTCTCGGCCCATTCGCGGCCCTGCTTGGCCAAAGTCTGCGCAGTTTTGTCATGACGAGCAACGTGAGGGTTGTCGGAGGGGGTATTGTTCGCATCCGTCCCAAGGAAATAGGTCATGAGCGCGTAGAAGTCGTCATATCGGTTGTCCAAGGGTACGAAATGCCTCCAGGCAAAAAGTCGCGAGTCGTGCCACTCACGAAAGATGGTAGCTTTTATACCGAGAGACTTGCTAAGGAGGAACGCACGCCATCGACCAGAGAAGCTGTGTCCGTCGATATCCACCAGGTATTTATATGTGAATTGGTGGGATAGAGAAACCTTCTCCTTGTAAGTATAGGTTTCATTATAGAACTCACAGTTCTCCGGAATACAGGCCATGGAGTCTGTGAAGCCGAAATCAAAATGTTTGTTGGCAAAAGCAGTTGGCTGGAATGTTGAGGTAGCCACATCATTTGCATTCGAAGAGCGGTCGTTGCACGGAAGGACCCGCTCGGTCTTGCCCTGGAGTTTTGTCCCGTTCATCATGAACTCGAGTCGTTGACGGTGCATACGAGACCAGTTTTCCGGAGTCTGGATACCGCCAGAGGTAGCTCCTCTCCAGAAGAGGGTATCATGTTTCTTGTCCCAGTCAACATCTTCAGTACCATCGTATGTGTATCGTTCATCATTCTTCCAGTACATATTGGCCGGGAAAAGAATATCACTGTTAACGTTCACTTTGCACTCACTGAATATTGGTATAAGAGCATCCGAGAAACTGATACTCGACGACGAAAAAAGAAATCCGTGGAGATCCTTTATCGCAGGCCCAACAACGCAGAGGTCGCTTGACATGTTGAAATTGGACACAAGGCCAACGACAGGTGTTTTGTAGCGAGCATCAGCCTCTTGGATGCTCAGGCTCGAATTCCGAGCTGGCGATTCCGGTGGACAGGCAGTTGACGCAATCTCCATATACTGCTTGGAAGGGATACCAGCCCATTTGACCTTGTCTTCTTCAGTCACATTGCTTTTACCCGTCAAAGACACAAAACCTTCCATATTCTTCGTAAAAGAATAGATGGCCTTGGGAGGAGTGTTTCGAGATGCAATCTCCTTCCCTAGCATGGCTTGCATGTCTTCCCACTTCGTCACCAACCGCGGCTGGTCTAGTGTATTCATGGCGATGTCCATGTCCGGCAGCTTCTCTGAAAATCGTGCGACAAGCGACTTCAATGTTTCGATTCGCCATCCATCACCGGTGATATTCGCAATAGCTCCATTCCTAACATGAATCGCTGCGATCGAGTTCCCTATGGGGTCCTCACATGCTGCGGCTACTCGCCGTCGAATGGCCTTTGGTTCCGCAGACCAGAACGGCCGAAGGTCATCGTTTATCTGATCGAAATCGTCGATATTTCGTACGTCATTCTCCCGGGCAAACATATACCACTGTTGTATGTCCAGTCCGTTAGTTTAGGGGTCCTTTTTCTAAATGATCAGGTGTTGTAGAAACAATCAGGGCATGTCGACACAACGTCGAAGTATGGGTACAGAGAAAAATGGTATATTAAAGACGGCCTACCTCCTTAAATCCAGGCGGTGGATGGCGACCATACCGTACTCTATACTCGACGACAGCCTCACTGAAGCTCATTGATCGAGCAGAGTCGTACGTGCGCCATGCATTGTCCGCCTGGTTTAACAATGCCTTTATTGGATCTTTGCCCCTGCATTTCTCTTCTGTCTCTTCATGCACAGTATCATGTGAAGGACCAACGCCTAATCTGTGTCGGTATACGGTGCCAAAGAAGTATATGAATAGAAGAACGAATGCGCCGCTGGTGAGAAGTAGCAACCGTCGGTGGAGAGAATGCGAGACCAGCATGATTCCGACAAACGGCCCCGTCGCAGGAGAGTATTGCTGTTTCTTATATAAATTTCATTGCACCGATCGAATCCAGCCGTGCAAGGCTCTCCTGGGAGGCATGGAAGTGTCTCTTTGAATTAATATTCTGATTCATTATTTTCAAGGGGCCTGGAGATAATAAGTACGAGATTTCTTCCTCCTCCCTAGCCTGCTGCTCCACCAATCCCGATCCCGGATTGGCTTGCTAATATTCGCCCGGAACGTTAATCCTAGAATAATTTGGGGCTTTCTAGAGTGCTGGGATGATAGGGGGTCTGGAGGCAAGCCACGGTGGCTCATGTTTATTGGAAGAAATGGCCATGTTTCCAGGAAGTTAGCATAAAAGGAGGCCTGTCCGTGTATTATTGAACTGGCGCCTTCTTCTACAGAAAACGTACGTAGATGATTTAGGATCCCATCTATCAACGTCCAGAGTTCTCCAAACCGATATCTAGTCATGTTGAGTCTAATAACTACTCCATAGAATCATATCTGTGTTGATTCGGCCATGCAGAACATTTGCTACTTTCGGCCAAGGGCGCAATGGCAACCCTAGCATATCCAGTACTTTCAAGCGACCTGATTCGATACACTATATATATATCTTTTGGTAAAAGGGCATGGAGGTTGGGGGCGTCCATAAGCTAACCCGAAGCTTCCGTAGAGGCAAATTTTGCTACAATTTTCTATGCTTGTCCGGCATCGGCAGCGTATTTGTAATATCCTTTCACTCAATAAGTGCCCAAACACTTCAATTGCTGATAATTTGTCTTCGCTAAAGTCCTTCTGGAGGTGGCTAGTCATTAGCTATGAGAACAGAAATGTCAATTGAATATCTTACCTATCAAATATGCGGAGGTAGAAGTATCTTGGCCTAAGTTTAGTCACACTTGCATCTCTGAACTAGGATAATATCTCTGTCAACAGGACGTTCCTCTCGCAAATAGCTCTGTCTCTTTGATTCTATATGTAGCTTCTTGCTATTTGGCTCGAAAGTTTGGAGAACATGATTACGTAATATTTATGAGTTAATTCAACGTTCTTCAAGCTGGAGAAGTAACAACAAACATCGAATGTAAAGAAGCACACCATTTGATGACTTGCTCTCAATTATAATAGTTATAGATTATTATATCCCTTCATCAAGCTCTTTACTTTATAACTACCGACATTGTCTATTAAACAGCTGCTCTACTGCTCTACAGCCTTGAACGAACTCCGGAGCTATGTCTTTCGACACACCCACACCTCCCTTCAGCGCTTCGGACCCTCATGCCCGCTTCCTAAACGCATCATGTCTAGATCTTTTATTAATCGAGCTTGTGCCTATGGCGGAACGAATAGTCCAAGATCTCGAGACCGGAGAGAAGGATTCCCTACTCAGATCGGGTGAAACCAACGACATTAAAGATAAGGAAAGAGAGAAAGAAAAGGAGAAAGATAGCAAATCGTCCGTGGCCGTTATGGATGACGAAGAATATCGAGAAGCTATATATTTTAGACTTGAGTCATTGGGGTATAGAGTCGGTCTGGGGTTAGGAGAGAGGTAAAGAAAGCCGTTCTGATTTTGCCAGCTATACGACATACCCCTTCGCGCACGACATTGGGGAACCCAGAGAAGCTGACATGGACCTATTTGATATGTATGACAGGTTTTCCCGTGATAGGCCTCGGTTTGCTGATAATCTCGATGTGATTAAGTTTTTATGTAAAGATCTTTGGACAATCCTCTTCAGAAAGCAGGTGGATAACTTGAAAACGAACCACCGGGTCAGTTGCTTGTCCCATTTATGGCATTGCTATACAACATATTTCCGAAAGGATGCCTGACTAACTTGGTGGATAGGGTGTGTATGTTTTAACTGATAATGCTTTTCGCCCATTTATCCGCATGAGCATGTCTGTCAGGAGTGAAGCAGTTATACGTGCACAAACAGTATGGGATATTTCATTTCGCTCTTATATTTTTAGTACAGGCTAACATGAGGTGAAGTATCTTTGGTTCCCTTGTGGTATAATACGGGGTGCTCTCGCAAGCGTGGGTATCGAGGCCACGGTCCAGGCGGAAAGCTCAGATCTCCCGTTGGCAACATTCCAGATCAAAACGACTAATAGTACTGTCACCAGCTCCGGTGGCGGCGTTGCTATACCGGCGGCCGCTTAAGGCCAACTTTCATGGCTGTAAATGTTACTATAAACTACCAGGCAGTGTATGATTTTGTGTATTTTCTTTCCTTGGTTTTTATATTTCATAGATACCCCTACAGTATACGCCTTTTGGAACCCATTTTGCTCTATGATAATCCTTAAGTCGTCTCCGACAGCAGGGTGCTAGAGAAAATGAAGTGGAGAGTGCTAAAAGGAGTCCTTATTTTATTTATTTGTTTACTTTCCTTTTAATGCGGTTCATTCCTCCGACTTTGGAGAAAATGGCAACAATATTTTCGGTTCTGGCTAGGGAGAAGAGATATTGAAATTTAAAAAGGGAGAAATGACTGCGCAAACTGATTTTGCAATCTCCTAGCAGTGCTTGTTCCTTCGCTATTTTCCATGTGAATGAATGACAAAACCGCAACACCTTCGGTTATTCAGAGCCTATGTGTGTTCTCTCCTGACCTACAGCCTAAATGACCAGAAGCAGAATGTTTGGTTAGTAACGATTTTCCACAGGTTATGGGCCGCGATCGAGCGGAAAATGGAACCCGGAAAGGCCATAGGAACATGGATGGATGGGAAGAAGCAACAGACAACCAAGGATGGTCCATATAAAACGACACCAGAAGACGGGAAACGGAAGCTTCGTGGGTAGCTGGAAGCGAGATGGGTGTGTTTACTTTTGTGGAGGGTTTTGAATAAAGTTAATTCCCTTAGCTATGTTACCCTCGAGGCCTTTCTTGCAGATTTCGAGAAGAGCCTTCTCCCTCTCATTGACTTGGGGAAGGATGTTGACGATGTTCTCAGAACCGGAGGGCTATATCAAGCTGTCAGCTATATCTCTAAAAAGAAGGGCCAAAGGTACAAGCTAAAATGTACGCACCCCTAGTTCGACTGGCATGGAGAAATATTCAAGCCCGGTCTCTTTGATGATGGCTTCGCCACCCTCGATACCGTTAAGATGAACGAAAGTGGGCTCAACAATACCCTTTTCACCCTTGGAGGCCTTGATTACGCTCAAAGCAAAGCTAAAGAACACACGGGTCAGCTTGGATCCCTCAACTATGTCTGAAACTAGGCAGATAAGTATGGCCATACCGATAACCGGCATAAGCCATAGACAAAGTGGCAGAGCCAGCACCATCCTTGGCCTTCACGACTTCATCACCACCAAACTGGACACCTGTCGTTGCAGCCCCGCATTAGAAATAATGTCTATGCCATCAGGAGGGGGATGAGCTAAGGTCATAGACTCACGTTTGATGATGTCAGCGTACTCGCTGTCAGGAATATCGGCAGCAGGCTTAGCCAGACTGTAGACTGGGACAATGGTCTCGCCAGAGTGTCCTCCAATAACGTGGATGGTGGCATTGGAGGGATCCTTCTCACCCGTGTACTTCTGGGCAAAGGTCTCTGCACGGAGGATGTCAAGCGTAGTGACACCGAAAAGACGCTTAGGGTCGAAGACACCAGCCTTCTTGAGTACCTCGGCAGCAATTGGGATGGTGGAGTTAACTGGGTTAGAGATGACGAGGACGAATGCCTTGGGGCAGAAATCAGCAACTCCCTGGACAAGATCTCTCACAATACCAGCATTGAAGGCGAAGAGGTCGTCACGAGTCATTCCAGGCTTGCCTTTATTCAATCGTTAGCAATTCAAACAGAAAAAAGAAACAGCTGCTGAGCAAAGGGATTGTCGGCAGAGGTGAGACTACGTACGAGGAATGCCGGCAGGGATGAGGACGAGATCACAGCCAGTGAGGGCATTCTTCAATCCATCATCCTTTGGCAAGTAGCCAGAGATTTTCTATCAACAGCACAAGTTAGCATGACGAGAACTATCTTAACCCCCATCCTCTATATATATACATATCAGGAACTCCAACTTACGGCAGTAGAAGAGATGTGAGAGAGATCGGCGGTAACACCGGGGCTGTTGACGACATCATAAAGGACAAGCTCCTCAACTAGAGGGCAGACCTTCAGGAGAAGGGAGAGAGGCTATATACCCGAAGGCCCAACTGGTTAGCCAGCCACCCCGCTCACAGGGTAAACAAGGCCTCAACAAGCAGGGCTACAAACCTGGCCAATGCCACCAGAGGCACCGAGAACAGCTAATTGGCAAGAAAAACACGGTTAGAACACCCTGAAGAATAGATATTTTTCTCTTGAACATTGGGTCAGGAACAGATATCTCACCAGCTTTAACCATGGTTACTGCTTGGATGGAGGCGGGGAACTATAATAAACAAGCTGCAGTGATGACTATTAGCATCTGTTATCACAAAGGTTCGACTATAAAGCGCCAAACACACGTACAGAGTGAAGCAGTCAGTGAAGCCGGAGAGAATGAAGCGAAGAAGAGAGAGTGTGAAGGTGAAGTACGAAGAAGAAGAAGAAGGAAAAGAACTCAAGTTGCCTTTTGCGGAGTTTATCAGCCCGCGGTAAAAGTCACATGTTGGCCCCGCTGACTCAGCTGATAACGAAAAGCCTTTTTTTTTTTCTTTTTATATCTTTTTATGTCTCGTTTATATACAAGCGATTACTTTCTTCTCTTCTGCTCGCGCCGGCGGCTTCATCAATCAGAAACATGGGAGCTTTGCAAGGAACTCTGCACGTCTACCCAATCAGCATCACGTGAGACCAGACTCGACCCCCACGGTTGCGATGCATCGCGCTTGGCAGGTTGGGATGTCGTCTCCGGCATCTGAAGGGAGCCCCTATATCACTCCCAAGAGACGTCTCAACAGGTTACGGCCGCCGTCCCTCCGTCGCTAGGGAGAAGACAACTGGTCATCAGTTCATGAATATCCATGGGTCAATATCAATGCATGCCAGGCCCCACTCTCAAGCTCCAGGAACACGGCGCGAGAAAGCTTGAATCGAAGCCATAGAAAAAAGCAATTGTCCACATCCCTCGACAGCATGGCTAAATATATAGCAGCGTTGCCCTTGGAAACATGTCTGTCTGTCTTACCAGATAATGTGTCAGGATCCCTTTTATTTTTATTTTTAATTTTACGGAGATGCCCTTGTACTAGAGAGCCAGGCCGAGGCATTGAGATATTCGTCAATCCGACCATGGCACGGAACTAATCGTTACGGAATATTCCGACTCTCCTTCGACGGAGACACGGAGAGAGAGCGCTTCTACGCCACTTTACCATGCGCGTCTACATAGGAAGGTGTAGTGGAGGGAGACGTCCGAGGGCTAGCCTTACGGAAACTGTCCGACACATAGTCTGAACCTGGCGCGAGAATATCTCCTTGCAGAGTATAATTATCGACGTCATCATTGGGCATCATTGATCAAAAAAGCAAGTTTGTAAAGGTTTCAAGGCATGACAAATTCAGTCCTCCAGACCATAAATCAGGAGACACTAAATGGATGTAAGTAGAAATCAATACGCAGCCATGATTCATATTTCTTTTTTATTGTGTCATGCCCTTAACTATGGCTCGGATAGGCTGGGAGACAGTAGTAAAATGGTATCTCCAAGGTTCACAGCAACAAGACGCCTCCATTCCCTCATCTCCAGTTTCACCAACTCATCTAAGCATCCTTCTCAGTGGCCTTTCGGGCCTTAGCGCCTCTGAGCTTCTTCTCAGGGCTGTCCTTCTTTGGTCGCTGGGATTTTCGGATAGCACTGGCACGGAAAACGGCCTCAGGGCGGAGGTCTGCCCGGTATCCACCGCACACAGTTCGGCTGGCGACACTCTTATATACCCTGGGTAGAAATATATGTTTAGCATGATGTTCAGTCAAAGGGGAGAATGTTCCGTCTCATCCCCTCTGCAGCTCATAATATCACAATTCTTCCGAGTCCAGAGGTAGAAAATTCGTGGTAATTTTTCGGGGAATTCTTACTTGCGGTTGGAAGAGCCGGAACCGTGGGTAGCGGTAACAGTGTTGGAGCCAGGTTGGTGGGAGTTATCTGGTCTCTTGGTGGTAACGGCGACACCACCGTTCTCAGCAGTCTGGATGCCTATAGCCTATTATAACCAGCAAGAACCGGGTTAGAAAATGGCAAAGTCCATGTATATTCTTTCTGTTGTTTTGTCGCGCAGCCGTTGATCAATTTCTCCTTTTGTCCCTCCACCTCGGACGTTGAACTTCCTCCCAATTATGCATCGCAATAATGGCTCAGATGAGGGCGAATAAATACCTTAGAGTTGACGAAACCGGCATACTATTAAAGAGAAAGCTGTTAACACAACCACCCAAAAGTGAAACGGGATTATATAGTCTTATGGTAGTGAATAACTCACCTTTCTCGAGTGCTTGTTGACCAAGTTCAATGGGTCACGAGAAAATTGAACACCACCGCCGTTCTTTCGCTTAACCAAGTAAGCATTCTGGGTTCCTAATTATTCGAAAAAGAATATCCATTCTAATCAGCTTCATCTGTACATTTAACCGCGCGCACCTTCACCGCAGCACAGAGTGCTTTCGCAGCATATCGAAAACCTAGAAAGAAACGGGAGGGAAGTTCGTACGGGCAATGCCCCAGACCAAGTCGTCGGACACGTTAGGGCGGGCGGAGGTAGCCATGGCGTCTAGGAGGGAGAAAACGGGTGGCTTGGTGAAGGGAGACGGAGGGTTGTTTGTAGAATTGATTGCTTGAACTTGATCCCTTTCTTTTGCCCTCTTTTGCTCTCTCAATTTGGCGATTATTTTGTTGTGCGTAATTTTTTTGACGCCTAGCAGAAAGCCTTGGCACGCGGCTAACCTTCCTTGTTGGGAAAAGCTCGCTAACTTGGCCCGTTTTAGTCTAGAACCTGACTCATCATATTATGTAAGTAAATGTCACGTGTATATGATTATATAATAATTCAAGGCTTAAAACATCTTTTGAGCAGAAGAAGAAGCAGAAGAAGCAGAGGAAGCAGAGGAAGATAATAAATATCATAAGCGGCGTCGAGGGCAGCATCACTCTTACACTCGTTCTACTTCTATCCTATAAAGTCTACTTCTCCTAGTAGACTGTCTTGTAACCGCCATCTCGACCCTCGAAACAGCTTAATCTTCCTTATCAACAGCCTGGCGCAAGATCCTTGATCTGCCCTGTATACACCAACGTCATGGGCTACTTTTACTACTCTCTTACCTTCTTTGCTTTTCTCTCTTTTGCAGGTAAGTCTTGGACAGCTTGACACTCTATATTCTTTTACAAGACCTCCTGTTGTACAGACTATATATAAATTCCCCAAGTGAGCAATGCTAATACTCTATTAATACAGCAGCCTACTTCACCCGAGACCGCTGGCTCCCTCACCTCCCCATTCCTGGACACCTTTATACTCAACTACCAACAAGTTTCCGTGGTGATGCTGAAGCTGGCTTATCCTCCGCTGACTTTAACCTGGCGGATAACATCGTGGACGGAGATTCCCGTGCTGGTCTAGATAAGCGCGGCAAGTCAGAAGTTCTGCGGATAATGAAGAGTAGAAAGGTGGATTTCAATGAAGCCAGACGAATATATACAGAACAACGATTTGCGAAGAATAATATCGGTCCTGACGGGAGGCCGCGGGATCCGAAATTTGTGTCGTTTTCGTGATGGGCTGCCGTCATAACCTACATCGCCCCATCAGTAAGACTCTTTATCGTCCCTTCTAATGGGATATCGCTCGTTTAGTTTCTTTCATTCTTGGTAAGGGAGCACAGGAGCATGGGGTTTAATATTTCAATCTTTTAATTCCTTTTTTTTTGTTGCTGCTTGCACGTTCTATGGATATTTAGCGGTAATCCGCTACTTCACTTCACCGTCCCTATCCAGACACACCTCCTTTGCCTGTTCTATTCCCAGCGTTGATCGTTTGTGCGATTTCTCCTTCAGTTGCGTTACCTGTATTAATAGTTATTCTTCATACATATCATTTGCAACGTTGCTGCACATAGCCACAAATAGTGTTATTTAAATGCGCCTTTTCGTGTTCCACCAACAGATGCCCTCGTAGATAAGGCATAAGTGGGAGAACCAAGCTTTGGAAGAGGCGTAGCTTGAACGTCTTCGTTGGCGTAAATTTTTCAAAAGTAGGTTTAAACTCCTTCCCTTGACGTATTAGCAAAACTTGTCTTTCATGATAACGTCAAAAAACAATTCAACGGCCCCGACCATATCCCTGTTGCTGGAATCCAGGTGGTAGACCGGGAGGTCCTCCTACAGGCGGCGGAGCGAAGCCTGCAGGTGCAGGCTGAGGCTGACCAAATCGAGGTGGTTGGGCGGGGAACCCTGGAGGAGGCCCGCCATAGCCAGCTTGAGATGGTGGAGGACGCGCAGGAAGCCCCGGGGGAGGCGTAACTAGCGGCTGAGGAGGGTGTGGTGGTGGATGCGGTGCATGTGGTGCACGATGATGTGGAAGTGGGCCGGCCATGTTCATATTCGGATATCCCCCGTTCATAACTGGAGGTATGCCTCTGCCAGCACCAAAGTCTGGTGGTGTTGGTCCAACACCCATTGGCGGCCGTTGCTGTTCGGTTTCCATCACCGGTGGCGTCGGTACGGTGGAGGGAACATTTTGCCCGCCGGCATTCATAGCACCGCTGGGTCCAGGAGCTGCACCACCGGCGAATTGAGGAGGTAGTGATTGTTGCGGTTGAGGTTGAACATTGTGTTTTCGGGCCTGTGCAGCGAGCATTCGCTCCGCTTCGTCACCGTGTCTCTCTCCTTTACCGTCCTTCTTATAGGCGTATTGCACGGATATCTCCTTATTCATAAGATACTGCCCATTCATATTGGCAATAGCGTCATCGGAAGCCTCGAAGTTGGAAAACGATATGAACCCATAGCCTTTGGACAAGTTTGAGTCGTCTCGGGCAACCTGCAGTATATACAATTAGCACAAAAAATGTCGAAGTAAAAAAGGACAGTAGTAAAACCAACTTTAGGAAGAGATATCAATGATCCAAATCGACTGAACGTATCGTATAACACTTGCTCCGTGACCATGGGGTCCAGATTCCCAACGAACAGCTCTGCGCCAACTTCGACCGTTTTCTGCTTATCGGCAGACGCCTTGTTAACTCGAATAGGCTTGCCATATAGACGGACTTGGTTCATAATCCTTGACGCATACTCTGCATCCTCCTCACTGTTGAACTCGACGAAACCGTAGCCTTGGTGTGTTTGCGTGACGCGGTCTTTTGGGAGGTGCACGTTAACAATACGACCAGCCTGGAGCATCAACTCCCATACCAGCTTATCTGTAACTCGTTCATCGAGATTTCCAATATATACTGTCGCCTCCTTATCTTGTTCCCTAGTTTCTATAGTTAGCATTCGTCCGTATGCAGTTTGGTTTCGAGAGGTAAAAGAATGCCAAAAGACCTACCAGTGCCTTGCGCCGGACATGATTGCTGCTCAGACTGAAAACTAAGCGGTATATCTGTCTGAATAAGACACGCGACAGCTATTATCTCCTCGAAGTCAGCGAGCTCTTCAATATCTGTCGATATGATGTAAAATGTATACATAGAAAGGGAGAAAAAGAACAACCAAGTCGAACGCCAAGAAAGGAAGCTAATTTTTTTCTTCCAGATCTTTCAAATGCTTCAACAACGACGAACTTCTTCACTTTGATCAGTAAGATAAAAAGAAAAGAACAAACACCGCTGAAGTCACGCTCTTCTACGGTCCGATACCATACATCAAATTACAAGGCAAACATGATGCAGTTTTCGGAAGAGACAAAGGTAAGACTATCTCTCGGCTTGCTGGTTTATTCCGTCCTGACATGAAGTATAGGAGCGCATCTCCAAGGTCATCGACATTTCGCGGGTTGCCATACACTAGTGAGTGAACGAGGGACATCTTTTCAATCCTTTGCAACACGCCATGCTTAGTTTTTTGGGTGTGAGCTTTCGATCTGGGGGGCTAACGGTTGCCGCTTGATGGTTCTACAGTGGATATCTTCCATTGATTGTCTACCTGGGTAAGTGACAAGAGACCCGATATCAGTACCTTGACGGTTTCAATTTGCTAACTTCTTCCAGGATACACATACAGTGAACCACGACCGGCTCTTCTCAAGTATGATGTTACCCTCCGGCTACTTACTAGGCACTCCAACTTACCTAACTTCATCGTTAGACTCCTCTCTCCTCTCGCATAAAAACATCACACGACGAATATATTAAGGGTGGCATGGAAAGGCGTACGACTATACAATGGCGGTATTTTTTATACGAACGGCTGGAAATAATAATTCTTGACTATACAGGCTTGAGGCTATGTGCATACTCGGTCCCCTTTTACCTCTTGAAAGACCAGTCAGCCCTGCTTGGACTGAAACCACGCTGCAGTTCCGCCGCATTTACTTCACGATAACTATGGAGGTTGAATACCAGACCATTCAAACCGAAATGTCTCCGTTTCCTTTCCTCATGTATTACTATAACTTTCCCAATTGAGCATAGCCTTCTTTTTACACATTCCTTACCAGTCATCACCTTGTAGGGCTAGGGAAGACAGTATGGTATAACCTATCAAGAGCTCAATTCTCCTCATTGTCTGGGGAAGCTCTTGGTTTGATCAGCTTGCTGGTATATAGGAGTATTCCGTTGTCCCGGATATCCCCATATTTTGTAGAATTTCGACGCAGGAAGAGCTTCTAGACTGCTTCTGAACACATCAAGGAGCTCCTTTTTGGAATAAATCTACCGGCTTCAGACTCCTCGGCTTCATAAAACGGGTGCAAGAATGTCTCTTCGGTCAAAAGAGTCTTCCCGCCCCGTTTTACAAAAGAAAAGTTCAGCTCCCATCAAATTTTCTTTTTCAATCACTATAATGCTTTGACTCCAAACAGTGAGCTACGGCGATAAACTGAAGAATACCCAGGATTAATAGTTGTGAGGGTTCATGAATGACAATAATGGTCTTTCCGCATCGTTGGTCGAGACGATAGCTGGCTTTACTGCCGGCGTTTGCTCAACTCTGGTCGTCCACCCGCTTGATATTGTCAAGACAAGGCTCCAAGGCAGGTTAATTCTTAAATATTATAGCTTTTTTTTTTCATGAGGATAAGGACTGACAGTGTTTATTTCATTCAATTGCAGTGGACCGGTTTTCCTCCTCACGCATTGGTAGCTCGCTCCGCATTATCCGTGACATATCTCTCAATGAAGGTGGAATACAGGCATTCTATCGAGGCCTTACGCCTAATCTTGTCGGAAACTCCGTGAGCTGGGGCTTATATTTCCTATGGTACGGCAAGATTAAAGAGCTTTTGAGCGTGGCCCGCGGAGCAGGAGATGGTGCCGCTAGACTATCGTCTTTGGACTATTTCCTTGCATCCGGAACGTCTGGTATGTCCGTCTATTCATAAACATTCCTGGTTCCATACAACGTGAAATTAACACTCTATATCACTTTAGGGGTCCTGACAACCATACTTACCAATCCAATATGGGTTATCAAAACACGAATGCTTTCCACCGGCGCTCATGTACCAGGCGCATATCCCTCAATGATCTCAGGACTCCGACAGATATACCGTACAGAAGGCATTAGTGGCTTCTACCAGGGGTTGGTCCCTGCTATGTTTGGGGTAAGCCACGGTGCTTTGCAATTTATGGCATACGAAGAGTTGAAGAGATACCGTACACGCATGACCCAACCTTCCTCTCCAGACGGACTCACGAACCCGACCGATACGCCCCCGGCACAGCTCAAGGCCCTGAGCAATATCGACTACCTCGTACTCTCAGGGCTATCTAAGATTTTCGCAGGCTGTGCCACCTATCCTTACCAGGTTCTTCGGGCCCGGTTACAAACGTACGATGCAAGAGGAACCTATAAAGGTGTTCGTGATGCGTTTGTGCAAACATTGCGAACTGAGGGACTAGCTGGATTCTATAAGGGCCTGGGACCAAACCTGGTCCGCGTCTTGCCCAGTACGTGGGTTACCTTCCTGGTGTATGAGAATGCAAGGATATACCTCCGGGTAGATAAATGAAATTACTTACTCTCGTGGGGATGATTGCGTCCATTTTGCTTCCGTGGAAATTTACCATATCGGCATCATGCAGGAACAAACGCCCTGTTTGTCTATATTTTTCTTCTCCCTTCCTCGTACCGGTGGCTCAAGAAAGAGTTTGGTATGCTGCGGATGTCCGCTAGGCTACGACGTGTGCATTCACAGCCCAGAATTCAGCTTCTCAGGTGATCAACCTTTGATAATTCAAGGATGCGGTCGCAAGAGACCTGGCACAGCGTTGATTTTTTGTTTTCTTGTCTCAGCGCAATATACTTGACCGTCTTTCCCTGCCAATTAAGCTACTATCACCTCGTAGGGATCCCTTGGTTGATAAGAACGAGTCTTGATATATGACATGTCTTCGCTGAGTAGGCTATAACTCCTCTCAAATCTAAACAAGCAAACAGCATAATATGTAGATAAAAATAAACAAGGCTGACTTTCGAGTGGAGCTAGCGAGGTTTGGCTAAACTGTC
This sequence comes from Microsporum canis CBS 113480, assembly GCF_000151145.1. Classification (NCBI taxonomy): domain Eukaryota; kingdom Fungi; phylum Ascomycota; class Eurotiomycetes; order Onygenales; family Arthrodermataceae; genus Microsporum; species Microsporum canis. Next base: position 521,540 of record NW_003299165.1, on the reverse strand, counting down.
AAGGTGTATGAGAGGCAAGGATGGTTAGGGATAGAAGCCGAAATAGAGGGTGGGGGTTTAGGTACAGAGACGGCGAGAGATGATGATCGCAAAACGTAGGGGGGTTTGGTAGGTACATTGCTCTGAAATAGCTTTAATTGATAGGGTTGGTATAAAAGCAACAAAACAGATTGGTATAATGGTATGAAACTACAGCCAGGCAAGAAAAACACCTTGAGCGAGGAGAGTGAAGAAACCAAAAAAAAAAAAAAAAAGAATAAAAAAAGAAAAAGAAGTCAAGGTATGCTAGCTGCTCATGCTTTGTATCGAGAAAAAGAGAACCATGGAATAAAAAAGGAAAGGAAAGGAAGAGATAAACACAAGTCCCCTCCGTGAATGATGCAAGCAATAGAGTCGAGCGGTTTAGTTGTAGCAGGAGTGTTGAAAAGATATGAAATTAAGCAATTATTCCTCTTGCAGTCGATTCGAAAACGCAAGAATAGGAAAGCATTTGCCCTTTCTTTTTGCTGGTAATGAAAAAGAAAAAGGATGTAGTCAGTCGAGCTGAGGTGCTTTTTTGTCGTATTTTTTTCGCGGTAATACTTCCGCCAAATGCTCCAACCCCCCGCCTTTATATACTCCAGATATCCATTAACTGTGCTCGATTTCCTCCCTTCTTTTTTTTTTTTTCTTTATGGGGGTGTTGGTGTTTGAATCACCGCAAGACAGATTTGGATGTTCCGTCCCCCGCGGGTTATTCATTCTCCAGGAACCTGGTCAGTGGCCACCTCGTTGGTACATCTGCTCGTGAAATTCAACGTCATCACTGCTGGGTGTTCCAAGGTAGGTACCGCGATGGTAACTTCTCTCTCGCATGAGCTTTGCCTCCTCCTCATTGCCAAGCGGGAGCTGATGTGTGGGCATTCTGCTGTTTGAAGGAGCTGGGGCAGGAGCGGAACTCATGATATTATTGGCGGTCGTGTCAGAGGTACTTGTTTTGGTGGAATTTGAACGAGCTTTTGCAGTCGATGAGACGCGGCGGTCTTTCCCACGGCCTTTGATACCCTTGTTGCTGTTTTTGTAGAGCATGGCGAAGTACTCCCACAATTCCGCATCCTGTGGGTTCATTCTGTCGGGTTCGGTGATCATGGCAAAACGCATAGTGAGATTCCGTAGAGTCTGTGCATGGAATTTGTTTTGATGAGACTACGGCAGAGTTAGTATCAAGTTGCTTTTGCGACATGCTTGCTTTGACGTACCTTGAGGTTTCCTAGTTGCGTAAACTGTTTCCCACAATCATCTAACCGGCAAGTAAACGGCTTTGCTTGGTCGTGGGTAATCTTATGAGCGCGAACATTTCCACGTTGAGCAAAACGCTTGTGGCAGATATCACAGGAATAAGGTTTCTCTCCTGTATGCCGCCGTTCATGGGTCTAAATCGAGAGTATTAGCCTGATTTGAACACGCCGTCAGGCGATTGTTATTGTCAAATTACCTTCAGATTTCCTAGTTGGGAGAATCGTTGGCCACATCCAGGCTCGCTGCAGAGCTACAGGTTTTCAAAGAGTCAGCAAGCCAGATTCCGGTAAACTGGAGGTCTTGATGTAACATACGAATGGTTTATCACCCGTGTGAGCTCGCATGTGAATGTCAAGATGGGTCTTTTGGGTGAAGTTCTTGCGGCAGTCGGGAAGCGTGCACTCGTATTTGCGCCGTGATTTCTGCTTTGTCGTACCCCGGGCTTGTTGGTGAGGAGCATAGCCAGGCTGTTGCATCTGCTGGGCCTGCTCTTGTGACATGGGAGCTCCGTAATTCGGCTGAGCCCACTCGGGGGCGCCGCCATGCATGGAAACGTTACCCGGTGTCGATGCAGAATTGTTGAACTTTTGGAGCGGCGGTAGTTGTAGCTGGGTTTGCGACGTGCTTCGCGGCTTCGACTGGATCGCCCTCATAAGGGTATCGATTTCGGTAGAGAACTCGACTTCGGGCTTGCTTCCTGGCGGGGACGGTAGCTTGCTGATTTCTGCACTTCGGTTGTGTTGTTCCATGGGTGCACGGGTAGGCTGTGTCTCTTCAACTCTCGTGGCCGGCGTCCCGACCATGCGAGACACGCCGTTCTTCGCATGTCGCGTATCTGGGATCGGTTGCTGCAAGGCTGCCGGTTGGTTTGGCGGAAGCCGCGATTGTGACGGTGGCAAGTGCGGTTGCGGTTGCTGATGTTGTGGATGAGGGTGATGCTGCGGATGCTGTGGGTGTTGCGGATGCGGAGGCGGAGGTTGTTGTTGAGGATGCTGTTGGTGGTGTGGGTGCGGTTGGTGCGGCTGTTGTTGCTGATGCGGTTGGTGCGGTTGATGCTGTTGGTGAGACTGATGAGGTTGGTGCTGCGGTTGATGTTGCGGGTGATGCGGTTGGTGATGCGGATGCTGCTGCTGCTGCTGTTGCGGAGGAGGAGGTTGCTGCTGTGAGTGGTGGTTCTGCCCAAAGAACCCGTGGTAAGATGCTGCAGGGTGCTGGTTCGTGTTTAGGATATGGCCAAAGTCGAGAGAGGACGACTGGATCGGTGCTCCGTACGAGAGCGCCGGGTTCGAGTAATAGGTGATGTTCTGCTCATGATGCGGTGCCATCATCCGTCGGTGAGTGACATTTGCCAAATCATGGCTCGAAAAAGTACACGGAACAGGCACTGCCGTCTCCATTTTTAATCTCAAAGGTATTATCAGTGCTCCAAGTTTGGTGGCCGAACCACATCCCCGGGCGAAAGAGATTCGAAGCAGTCGACGAGGTCTTTGGACGTCAACAGGTTAGCTGTCCCAGTGCTGAAGAACGAACAACGAATCCAACGGCCAGAGACGAAGAGACGAGTGTAATTTTTTTGTTTTTTGCTGGTACTTTTTTAATTATATGTTTCTTTTTCGTAGTCGTGCTGCTGCTCGGTGAATATTTTCTTTTTTCTTTTCTTTTTTTTTTTTTTCCTTTTTTTTATATATCCTCCTGCCTTCTGGCCTCTGTTTTTCTTTTCTTCTCGTACGGGTATAGTCTGACGAAGGGCCTGTACCTGTCGATAAACAACCTGGGTCAGGGGGTTATTGTTCTTCTTTGCGTCGAAGGTAGAGGGCCGCGACTTGGTCGAGAGAGAAGAGCGAAGGGGGAAGAAAAAAAAAGGGTTGGTGGTGAGGCAAAGAAGATCGACGATCTGAGGACGGCGATTGGTTCCCGGGCCAGGCAGGCAACAAAGACTTGTGAAGTAATATGATGGTGAGGAAAAAAAAAAATAATATGTATGGGTTTTCCTGGAGATGAAGGCAAGAAGTCTCGCAAAGGGAAGGTTGGTGGGAGAACGGAGCTTATGTATAAATTATATATCGACGGAAGAAGAAAAATTAAGCATAAATCATTGGTATGATTAGGTCGCGGGGAGGGAAGAGAAAAGAAAAAAAAAAAGAAAGAGAAGAGGGAAGATAAAATATCGAAGTGAACGATATAATAATGGAGCAAATGACCACAAACTTCCCTTCTCAAAAGTGGAAATTCTGTCGGGGACGTAATCCGCAATGGTTATAAAATACCAGAAAAGAAAACTCTCTTCCGATAGCTTAAACTCTCCCTTGAAGCTTGGTCGCGGAAACTTGACGTTAGCGAAGCTGCAGAGTGGGGTTAAACAGCCGGCGTCACTTCAATAGGATTGCCAGGGGGAAGCAAGCTACAGGCGAAGTTGTGAGATGTTGTCTGATAACAGTGCGCAAGGTAAATGTATGTAGATCGCGATTCATCGAACGTGAGATGCAGAAGCGAGTCTATTTGGCGGTTTGATGCTGGTGGATGCCTCTGTGGGTCATATGTCCAAGTGGTTGTTGATATGTAAGGAAGTTTGGCTGGTTCGTCTCTGGCGGTAGACTTTCTCCGTGTGTCTTCTCTTTGCCTCTTCTTCTCTCGTCTCTTGTCTCGCTGGCGTTTGGCCTCTGCAACACCGGAGAAGGGAACGGATCCTGATTAATTTATCGTCATGGGCGGAGGGATGGGTTCAAACGTTTCTGTCGAATGAGCTAGGGATCGCACAGATTCAAACACCTAAAAAAACACCTAATAGGTAACACAAGAGAAAAGATTTAAAAAAAAAATGTGAGAAAAAAAAAAAAGTGGATAATTTCTTTCCTTAGGGGAGAGAAGGGGGTGTGGACGAAAGCAAGCTCAGATGCAGGATTGTGATCTGGCGGCCGGTATCCATGTTTGAATGAAAAAAAAAAAAAAAAAAAAAAAAAAGTGGGCTAGAGTTCAAGTCAATGGGTATGCTGTATGCAGCCGAGAGCCACCTAAATCGAGCCTAAGGCTTGGTTAGGCTAAGGCTGAATGGGTGGCAGAGCCCATTGTGTGGGCTGGCGAAGAGAAAAAAAACAAAAGAGCAAATCCCACTGGCCAGAGGTGGCCCATTCGAGGGTCAGGTCTGGAGAAAAGTAGTACAGGCAAGGGTGGTGGAGTACCACTAGTCGCCCAAAATTGGAAGACCATTGACGCTCAATTCGGAATGCCCAAAACCAGAGTGTCGAAATATATAATACACGGAGGGCACGGAGCTTTTAGCGTAATGCAACAGCCGGGGGGGGTCCCTGGAACAGTTGTTAATCAAGGGACCAGTTTTTCCCCATGTCTCTCTCCCTCTCGTCGCTCCTGTTGGGTTGGGCCATGCACTGTTCGTGAGGATGACAGATAGGTTCAACCCCGACCAAGTGTTCTTCTTTAGCCATGCCTTGCTTCCCCGGGGAGGGGGGGAGGAAACCACATTGTGACAGGCGATCGGCGCATCGAAAAGGGCCTATCTGTTCGCTGTCGAGTAAAGCGGAGCAGGCGTTATAGTTGCACGCCGAGAAATACGGCACACTTCTGAGAACTCTCCATCAAAACACGGTCAGCCGACAACCAAAAGCCAAGAAATGCCTTGGCTCTCTGAAACCTCTTCCACCCCAGGTCTAGCTCCTTCGAGTGATGGATGGACAGCCAACCTTGGTTTCCGCCCAGAGCGTGCTTACATAGTACTCTCTCTCTCTCTGCGCAAATCTCGATCGATGGCAGAGTTCAGCATTTAGTGTTAGCCACAGGCAGTCAATCAATCAGATCAATCCGACTTCTGGAGACTGGCCGGGTTCGTAACCCTGTCCACTCCGTTTGGACCACAATACATAGTACATTTTGAGTACTTCGTAATGCGCGTCGGAGTAAGATGACACCCTCCCATCAGAGGTTGTAATGGTACTTCGTAAGGCCGTAGCGCCCTTTCACTTCACCCTCACTTCCCCCCCCTCCTTTAGGTTATATACCGTAACTCCGGGCTATGGAGATTTTGATTGTTCAAAGTGGCGAGCTCCCAGACTATTGTTTGCTAGCTGCTGATTGTTGGACCAGGATGTCTGCCACCTGATTGGTGAGTTTGGCTATCCACCCTTCTTCCCCCAAGTGTCTCTCTCACTCGCCTCCTAGGCTGCCGCTGGCTTGATTGGCCAGACATCCGTTTCGATCCGGCAGAGGCACGAGACCTGCCGCCAATCGCGGAGGATTTCAAGCACATCCGGCCAGAGGGCAAGAAAGACCTCTCAGCCATTTTCTTTTTGGTTCCGCTAAGCGCTGCAAGGGTGGTGTACGGTCCCAAATGACGGGAATTCCTGTGGGTCTTGGGAATCCCTGAGAAATGGCCAAAAAAAAAAAAAATGGATGGGGTGAATCGCGCTGGGGATCGAGGCTGATGGTAGTCATCGACCTGTGGCTCAGCCGGCTGAAAAAAGCAGCTCTCTCCCTTTCTTTTTCCCATCTGTCACATCTCGAGCTATCTTATGTGTCAACCATCAGAATCACGAACTGAAGTTGGAGTTTTTTTTTTATCAGACGAAAAGAAAAGAGAGAGAGAAGCACGTTGCTTTCCTTTTCTGGGTTGCTGAGGTAAGCTTGAACCAGTGGTCACATAACTTAGGAATACGTAGTTCTCATTGGCTGGAATCCTTCAGGTTTACAAAATTTAGCCAATAGATGGCCATATTCTCTTACATAAAGTGGGCCATTGTACCATACAGAAACACATAAAAAAGCCGTTTTTTATTTATTTTTTATGTTTCTTCAACTTCAACTTTTCTTCTTCGACTTTGACAACTTCCATCTCCACTGCGATGCTATTTTAATCTAGATATTCTCCATAACAAGAGACGCACGAAATCCTCACAAGACAGGCTTGGGGCCTAAATATCGGCATATTTGCATCATAAGCTGTCCCGACAAGAGGGAAAGCTGATCGGTGGCTTGTCGAGGCGAAACCTTCGTCATGGATCGGACAGCCAATATCAGAGCCTTGATATCAACGGAAACTGGTGTAGCCTCAATTCGAGAAACAAATTTCTTTTTGGCATGCCTTCTTCTCGCTGACGTCTCGGCTCCCTGCTTCCTGGGATCCCATGTGGAGCGGCGAATATAAGTATGTATGCAGATATAGGTATGTCTATCCAGAAAAGGCTGAGGGAAAGTAAAACTGGACCTGAAACCCGAGGCGTTTCTTCATGCTCCCTTCTCACCAAAGAAGAAACGGATAAAAAACAAAGAAATGCCTCTCTGCTTCGATTGTTGGTTTGACAACCATGATGTAAGTGTGCTTAACTCTTGATCTACATATTGACGCACATATAGGAATCTTTTAACAGCCCGCATGTTGCGATCATATATGGCAGCACGGATCATACGGAGTATACGGATTATAAATATAAAACACACATAAATAACATACTATATATAATATATGCCTACGAAAATAGCTGCTACCTCAACACGAGAGGAACTCGTGTTGTATTCTGGATTTCCAGCAACTCAAACTCTCCACTGCCAACTTCTCACAACGGCCTGCCAGCTTTGATGAGGCATATTAAGGGTGTCAAACTGGTGAAAACGGATTGTCATCTGTATAAGGGCAAGTATCAGTGATCGTCATCTGCAAATATTACAAGCAGAACCACGTTTCTTCTCCAAATGTAGCCTCAACTTAAGGAGGGACTGATACATATATGGATTGGTTGGATGTAAGTATGATATGCTGCTGACTTCATATACCAGTCTCGTTGGCCCAGAGGAAAAAGCAGTGCTCTCCCTCTCGGACTCCTATTTAGCTCCCGGCTAACCTTGATCAAATGGAACGTGGCAGCAAAAGGAAATCAACCGTCATCGGCTGAAAAGAAATGTGGAAAAAGAGAGAAAAGAAACCAAAAAAAAAAAAAGGAAAGAGAGGAAGAAAGAATATAGAGGGGAAAAAGAAACGAATTCCGCAAAAGTAACTACGAGAATATGCAAGGCTAAAATGGTCATCTCGCCCCTCAAAGACCTCCCAAGACAGGCTGTCAAAAGAGCAACGTATTCAACGACCAGCTATCCAATAACCGGTACCAAGGGGGAATGAAAATTAAAAAGAAAGCCACACGACAATCGCCAGGAACAGATATCTGAGACGCGCTGCCTTTTCAGCTTGTCCCGCCTCCTTTTTTAGGTGTGCCAGGATCGTTAAAAATAGCCTTCAATTTACTGGCATTCTGTCTCCTCAGGCCTGAGGGTGTTTACTCTGGACTTTCGGCTGCCCACATGCGCCAAACGAAAAACAAAAAGGAGAAGAGACTAAAATTAACATCCTTGCGTTTCAAGGCAGGCCCTTGCCCGGCCTCTTGTTTAGGCCCGTGCTTCGCGGACGGGAAGGGTTTGCTTTTTCTCTCTCCTTTGCTTTTTCATCCCAGAATCTCTCTAGGCTACCGGCATTTTCTTCGACCTCGAGGCTTAGTGCGTTACAAGGCACACTCGCGGCTGTCGCTATCTTGAGCTCGAAAGATTGATCTTGATGAGCTTTCATTCCGACTCGTCCGTTTGAGCCGAATCCTCTACCAACGGCATATTGTCTCGTCACAATGCCGTTCGCTATCCTTCGCTATCCGGCAGATGTCTGCCCGATCTCAATTGATGAATAATGCTTTACGCCGAGCTTACTTATCATGTACTCTGCACTAATATGTATATGCAAACAATCATCCTTGTGGGCTATACATAGAAATTAAGAAATTACAATGACAACACATAACATATACTACATAGTATGTATGGTGTTGGTGGATGGTATCAAACCCTTGCCGCAATATTGGACAAGGGGCCCATGGCACACAGAGCAAAACAACGACACACAGAAATCTACCCTTACCCAACTCCTCGGGATTACTCCAACCTTTCTTTCCCCCTCCCAAATTACTTTTTCCATCTTTAAATCGCACAAAAGCAATAATCATCAGCCTGGCACGTTCAAAGTAACTTTCTTTCTTGCCCCGTGCACGTTTACCCATGAACAAAAGACTTATGGATTCTCGCACCATACGAGAGGAGCATCGATGGATTGCAGGACGCGGCCTCAACGATGAATCTAAAAAAAAAAAAAGGGTATGAAAAAAGAAGGGCGCCACACATCCCAGGGTATGGACAGGAGGTATTCTCCGCGTGACTGATCTTCCTTCTTCCCCCAGCGGCGCTTCCAGCTTCCCAATTACGGTATAGAGGGTCGCTGCTTAATCTGATACAAGGAGTCCCCCTTTTAAGATTTACTAGCTGTCTTTTTCCCACAGAACTATTTTTCCCTGGTATATGTATAGGTGTACCTTGCCGAATAACGCCCTTTTACCTTTCAGCGCAAAAATCGAGTTATCATAACCGCGGAAGCAAAACGGAGATGATCAACCACTTGGTCTCGGCATGGTGGAAAGCGTACGCGATTTCGCTCGGCTGGCCCTTGCCCGTTTTCTCTCCTTGGGCTATCAAATCAACACAGAGCGCCATGGCCACAGGGCCTAGAGTGTTATCGATTTGGACCCTCAATAATACAAATGGTTTTGTGATTGGTCAAGATATGGAATCATCCTGCATACATTATCTACATGTCAAACGAAATAAAGGGGTTAAACCTCACTTGGGATGATCCAAACCCTCTCCCCCAAAGGATATTTTCTGCAAACAATGGGCTAAATGAAGAACTACTATCGATCGTCTATCAGCTGTCTATCGATTAACAAAAAAATTCGATCAGTCTATTCTAATCCCCCACTTGCGTTTTCCAGAATGAGCAAAGGAGAACCGCGAGGAGCAAGACACAAATAGGGTGGCCAAAATAATCTACACTATTCGTTATCAGACATAGAACAGATGCGATTCATAATTGTTTTCTTACCTGATACCATACCTGACACTAGACCGTCCTATCTCGAACCTTGAGAGGCCGTGAATAAAGACTGGCTGAGTCCACAAAGTACACTGTGCAGAAGACATGCGCTGTACGGACTGGGCCATACGTCGTCCTTCCACGGTGTATATTCTCCGCCCACGTCACACAGGAAAAAGCGTCCTGAGCGTGGATAGGATAAAAATCGGGCTACAAAAGGAATTACGCGGAACAAACTCATGTCTGTCTCTGAACGCTAAGGAGAAACGCAAGCAAGCTTGAAACAGGAACGAACGGTGGGACTCGCATTCACCTTCTTCCTCACACTTGGCCTCTTTTTTTGCCTTCCGCACTTGTTTCTGTTTATTAGGAGGGGGCGCAAAAAACAAAAGTGAGGCTTTGGAAGAAGGGAAACACCGGCACGTTAGCTGGTTCACCCAATCAATTAATTTATAGGGATGTACAAGGTGGCGTTGCCTGGGTATCTCTTCATAAATTTGCCTCTAGATCAGGGTACTAGGATCGATGATCTTCACCGAAATACCAAGGTGAAAGGGCCGTCGCCTGCAAGGCTTTGCATTAGGCGCTGATATTCTGTGTGGAAGACGGAGATGTGTTTCTCAGTCTCGGCTTCAGCTTCTCACAACTGAGAATGAATACGAAACTGTGTTCCCAAGAGAAAGTCGTGATCATGATGACCATTTTTTCATCTGTATCTGCGCGGGATTCACCTTCAGTATACGGAGACAAACGGGATACATTCACGGCTGCATGCATATTGCATGTCCTCCTGCCATCCGAGGGGCTGGTTTACATTTTAGCTTCCTTCAAATAATAAGAAACCATAGACCGACGTTCAGCAGCGTACTTCGGCTATTTAGTGAAGGAATGAGCTAGCTAGCCTTTTTATCCTCTGCCGCGTCGAAGCAAGCCCCCTCAAGAGTTCCTACACGCGGTTTAGCACACGGGATACCATCTAGCTTGTAATACCCGTTTACGTTGGGCAGAAAAAAATGGGTATCACTCGGCACTGACTCCCGTAACTGGGGGGTGACCAACAATTGCAGGTGAGCAGGTGCCCTGGTGATTCCATTATGAAGTTGTCTTGGTGGAACTTATCCGGTGTTACAGTCCATGAATTTGGCTGAACATGTACTCCGTGTGAAGACTTCATTAACCTCATCATCTCTAAACTTTTCAACAAGTATACCAGAAAAGGGGAACGGCTGTGCGTGATATGATGTTGTGATACCTGCTGTGCTCCGTCTACAGCCAGCGTAATAGGCCTGGGTCCCCCCTTTCATCTTATTTGCGCCAAAACCATTTCACTCAGAATCGAGCTCTGTCGTTTTAAATACGAACTAAGTTGCATCTGGCCATAAAAATACTTCTTGGAGGCTTCGCTGTGTTTGGTATATTCTATGGGACCTGGCCTTCGTTGCATCTACCCCTCGGCGTATGTATGTGCACCGGGGGGTGAGGCAAACTCGTCCCACATAGTAACCTGATGAAATACCGCTGAGAAGTCGCTCGGGGCCGTGAGAAAGACACGTACTGCTTATGACTGGCCGTTGTTCCTCTAATTCATGTTGCACCACATTCCTTCGTCTACATCTATACAGTGCCCTTTCTGCTCTAGTGGTCAAGACATGGAGTATGACAGGCTCCGCAGCAACTTCGAAGGACAGTGTACTTTCTGCTTATATCGCGATGGATGGATAAGATATCAAGTCCTCTTGTACAGATTGGCAATGGGAAGCACACTTCAGTGGCCATAGACTACCTCGAGGATGTCTGTCCGTGAACAGATAAATAAGTTTTTATATGCACGCCCAACCCCCTCCCCCAAACAGGCTTTCCCACAATGCCAACAGATGATTTGCGGTTAATGAGTCTTAGTATGAAGATGCTCATACAATCATGGTGAGAATGGCGGCCGGTCCGGAATCCAATACACTGTTAGGGTAGAACTGGTAAGTATCATGAAGCTGGACCTGGCCTGGGTCACCAGGCCTTCCAATGATACTCTGTGTCTCTTTATTCCCAGTTCCCGGTCACTGGAGGAAGCCTCCAGAATAGACGCCATGAACTATATGTATGGAGCACTCTGTATAAAGGTTCTTTATCTGTTGCAACATGGCTGCGGTATAGTAAGGCAGTTGCTGCAAAAAATGAAATATAGCCAGTATATATCCGCCGCATTCAAAATTCAGCCAATGCAACTCTTATTCCCTTTTCCATAGTGTTCGTATCAACTGACGGTAGCGGCGCTAACAACAATTCAGCCTACTTTCATATCCTGGAGATACCATGTTACTGATTGAAGGATGAGGCTTCAAGCGCAGGGCCAGTCAAGTTAACAACAAGATTGATATGCAAGAAAACAAGTACTGGTTTTCTATTTTCCATAGACGGTTTATCCCCTTGCCAAACAGGCCGATTTGACCGCCGTTATAAGTGACTGCTTGCATTTATCAAGTTTAATATATGGGGATAGGCGTAAGAGGTTCCCTGTTGTTGTCATTGGAATAGTTCATGCAAGGGAAACAATAGTTTACTATCTTCCACGATAGTAGGCAAACGGCCTGGCCCTGGTGGGTTCTCAAGCTGGAGGTCGTCCAGGAATAATCTAGACTCGTGAATCAATAATAGTCAAACAATAGGATGTCAAATAATATGCAAATTCCTCATTCATGTAGTGAACTCATTTGGCCAGCAAAGGCCGAGTTTATAGTACGATGGCTTATAGTTGTCTTATTGCCAGCAACAAACACTGGCCAAATAAGAGTACAAGTTTTATGCAGAGCAAATAAACCGCTTTATCTATTCAGCTGGTAGAAAAAAAATACTTTGGGTAATAAATATCATGGATGAATGTAGTTGAAAGACATAATTATGGTGTGGAGCCCCTTGTTGACACTATAGATCAATCCTACATCAATCTGCGGATTAAGACCGTTAAGCACTCGAAGCCATGAGAAGGAAGGCGAATAAAACCCCTGATTCTACCCTAAAGAAACAATACGAACATATAGCGATAGCAGATATTAAAAAGGGGGCCAGAGACAACAAAATGAAATGAGATGACAGAGACTTCCTCGCCAGACACCAGACCATCACTTCGAAGGCCATCTACTCCCTGGCCCTTGTTTTCCTCCGTACCATACCCCTTCTGCAATCGATCTGCTGCAGGACTAGGTAAACCAGACGTCAAGAGGGGAAAAGTGACAGAATACGAAACAAACCGCATAGTCCCGAATCAAGGTATATGGTAAAACCATAACAAGGGGGTAAAAGAGTAAAGAGAACGGAGTGGAAATAGATAACTAGATATCGATGGACAGTTGAATGATTTTTGTTTTGGACCGTGAAATAGGAGCGCAACATGGATATTTTTCCTTCAGGTGATTAAGGCGAGAGGAGAGGCCGGCTTCGAAAGAAGACCAGAAGTGTATATGGATGGATTATTGAAGGTAAAGATTAAGCAGAACGGACTCCGCGAGAACCCAAGCTGGGATGAAATCAAGATAAAGAAAATATAAAGGAATCGTGTTTTTATTTTTTTATTTTTTTTTCGTTTTCATTTCCACTGTCGTCAGAGGACATGGACAGGTAAAACGCACAAACAGATAGAAAAGAGACGGACAGGGATTTGAACAAAAACACGGTGGCTATGAAAGGTGATAGGGGAGGGTAAGTGGAAGGCGCCATTATTCTAAGGATGTAAGTGGTTATAGATGATGTGATGGAGAGAATAAAGTGAGGATTTGGGTGACAAAGCTGGAGTGATTTATCGACGGTTCCATGACGAGTAGCTGAGTAGATTATCAATTAGTATACAACCAACAAATATATTAAAGGAAAGAATTGTACTAAGAACTAACCTCCAGATCCTAGCACGCATATCTCCGCTTCCGGTTGCAAATAGCTGGCCCGTTGGGCTTGGAGCAACAGAGATAACTAATAAGAAGTTATATGTGATTAGCTAGCAGGCACATCGTAGGAAAAAATGTAAGAAGGAAGAAAATACCTGAGTTCTTGTGGCCTTGAAGCATCATCTGGGCATGACCAGTGGCAGGATCCCAGAACTGGACGCCTCTATCCTTTGAACCACTCATCACCCAGTGGCCGTCAGGTGTCAGGCAGACACTAAGCACGAAGTCCTATACGTGTATATTTAGCATAAGCTGCCATATACAAGGAAGGGAAATAAAAAAAAGTATGGAATAAATCCAAGAATGTGAAAAACATACCTTGTGTCCCTCAAAGGTGCGTACACACTTCCCTCCCTTTGGTCCAGTGCCAGGCACCATTCCTCTTGGAGGTGTAAGTTCCCACATCTTAATAGTCTTGTCCAAACTGCCGCTAACAAGGTCCCTTCCGTTTGGTGCGAAAGCAACGCTGTAAACACTGTCTCTATGGCCATCAGGGCTCTCGAGGCGCTCAACCAGGTATCCAGTGGTAGTGTCCCAGACACGAACGCTCTTATCAAGAGATCCGGCAGCTACGTAGCGGCCGTCTGGAGAAATAGCAACAGTGGTAACGCCGTCTTCGATGCTGAGAATGAGTTCCTGTTTGCCATCGACGATATCCCAGAGACGGACAGTCTTATCACCACTTCCGGAAGCGATGTAGCGGCCGTTTCGGGCAAAGTCGAGAGAATAAATATCCTGTTCATGTCCGGAGAAGATGTTTTTGATTGTGCGGCTAGCAATGTCCCAGACCTGTTGGAGAAACGGTTAGCTAAATGGTGAAATGTGGAAACACAGTGTGGGGATAATAAACTTACCCTGATTTGCTTATCTTCCGCACCGGTAGCGAGGTACCTTCCGTCAGGACTGAAGCATACACTTCGAATATATAGATCACCATCCTTGTCAACAGAGTCATCCTGTAGCGTGCTGACGAGCAGGCCAGTGCTAACTTCGAAAATCTGTGCAGAGCGGTTACATCCCGTGGCTACGTGCTTGCCATCAGCACTGAACCGGACACAGCAGACGACACTGTCGTGGATAAGGTTGTGAACGAGGTCGACGTCAAGGACACGAGGAATGTCCGGGTTAAAGACAGCGTACCAGTCGCTGCTTTCTTTCTTCTGGCTGGGTGGGAGCTTATCTGGATCGAGCTCGGCGAGGGTGTTACCAACTGTACGGTATGGGGGGCCCTGTGGGTTTGCGGCGGTCTGGAGGGGCATCTGGGGGGATGGGCGAGCCTCAGAAAATGCCATTTGCTGATTTTGCTGAGGAGTAGCAGGGCCAGCTGGAGCACGGGCGCTACGGCCCTTTCCAGGACCAGGAGAAGCAGTGGGAGCTGGAGGACCGAATGCTAATTGAGAGATTATCGTTAACATCAAATTGTGTCTGTTCAAGCCGTTTTTCTTGATCACATACCGGATCCATTAACACCAGAGCCTTGCTGGTAGCCGGCAAATGCGCCCTGAGGGGGCTGTGGGGGGCCCTGTGCATTGGGAGGGTTTTGCAGCGAGTGCTGGGCACCCTGTTGCTGGTCTTGTGGTGGTGGAGGAGGAGCAAGGGCGGGAGCACCACCTCCCTGGTTGGCCATGATGCCTCCAAAGAGGTTACTGGGGCCATGTCCGAGGGCTGGAGGGGGTGCCTGGGAGGGGCCTCCGTGTGGAGGAGGTCCGCCAACGTGAGATGGAGGGACGTGGATACCACGAGACTCGAGCTCCATGCGTAGTGTGCGAATTTCAGCCTCGTAGCTAGCACAGCGTTAGTGGAGGGGAGGAGGAAAAAGAAGAACCGATGGGAGAAAGAAGGAAACGTACTCTTGTTTCATTTTGAGCTGAGCCTGCTCCAGCTGGTAAACCTTTTGTCGGATCATTTCCATCTCTTGAAGCTGACCGGTCACTAATCACATATCCAATCTTCATGTCAGTCGGGCTAAGAAATAACAATCGCAAACGGGCAAGGAATCATACGCTGATGCTCGAACTCGCCGGTGCTCCGCGACTGGTTATCAAACTCTTGTCGTAGCTGGTCGAGGAGCTCCGTCAGGCGCGTGTTCGGTGGCGCGGTGACCATGGCTCGATGAGACCCATACATGGCTGCGGTTGTCTTCGTGTATCTCGTGAAGTTAAGAGTGTGATATATAGGGGTAAGAAGAAGTGAATGGTGCCCTATGGACGCGGAAGATGTCAGCTTTCGAAGGTAATATATATTAATATACATTAAAAAAAAAAGGTGGCGGTATTGTTATGGACCCGCACGGACTTTTGGCGACAGGGGGATGAGGCTGATAAAACCCGGGCGCAACAAGAGACCAACAGGGCAGAAGGAGAGATGCTAAAAAGGGCTTTATATACCAGGAGATCGATCGCGAGGTCAGTGTCTGAGAGGTAGGATGATGAGACCCGGGGTGAGATTGATTTTTTTTTTTTTGGAGATGCGATGCGCCAATTGACGGTGACGGCAGCAGCCGCAGCAAAGAGAGAGAAGGGAAAAAAAAGAGAGAAAGGGGAAAAAAAGGAAGAAGCAGAGGACGGGGCGATCTCTGTCTGGATAGAGAGCTGATGCCTGGGTTACCGGCTTCGTTGTTGATGTTGGGTGGTGGCTTGACTTGGGGTCCTTTTTTTTGCTTGAGTGAAGAAAAGGCAAAGGAGAAGTTGAAGAAGATTGAAGAGGGAAGAAGAAAAGAAGAAAGTTTCCTAGCGCGATGCTTGGGAGGTTCGCTCTTCTGGGGGGTTTCAGCAGAGCCTTTCACCGTTCTCGCTCTGCCTCTTCTTCTTCTTCTTCTTCTTCTTCTCCCTCTTTTCTGTGCTTGTTGGCTTCTCTCGCTTGCGGATGTTGAAGTTGATGTTTTTTTTTCTTTCTCTTTCTTCTTCTTCTTCTTCTTTTTCTTCTTCTTTCGGCGCGCCAAGAAAATTTGCTCATGCATAAAATTAGATTAGGTAAGCAGCCACCCCGGCTTAGTCATTGAGCACAGACCAGATTTAGTTATTACATAAGTGGGATGCTTAGTAAGATGGTTCTTCCGCTTTAGGACTAGCAACATACATTACTAAGCTCTTTTTTTTTATCTGATCCGAAATTCCCTTTTTTGGCGTGTTTTTTTTTTTGCATCTCCGACTTCATCTTCGACTCTTAATATTATCTTTCATCTGCTTCCTGGCCCAGGACCACGCTCGTTGATTATTATTCCGGGCATTGCTTCTGTCAGCTTCTTGTATACACGCCGGACTCGAGCGTAAGCTTCGGGAACCTTTTTTTTTCTTTTACTCTTGGCCATTATCAATCAGATAGTCAATCGATAGACAAGAGATAACAGACGGCACCATGGATATTGTACTGGAAGTCTTTGATACCTTCGTGTTTGACTATTTATACGCTCGCGCCCTGCCTCTCTCCGCGGTGTCCAGCGATGTCGTCTCCAATATCTTCAACGGCGTCAACTCGACCGTCGCCTCCGCCATCACCCAGGCCAATGGCATTGGCAACGGATTCGTCTACTCTCCTTCGACCAAGTACTTCTCCCTGGAGCCCTTCCAGTACGCGTATCAGTCGTCTCTGCCGCGAGATAACGGCTTCCGTCAGGTCTTCAGCCTCTTTTTAATTACATGGTCAGTCTGCATCCTTTATCCCCTCCCCCGTTTACCGTCGCCAATCATCTAACGAATAACAATAGGGTGTTCGGATTGGTCCTCTACTTCACTGTGGCCTCGCTCTCTTACGTCTTCGTCTTTGATAAAACCGCGTTCAACCACCCAAAGTACCTGAAGAACCAGATCTCCCTGGAAATCGGACAGGCCATGAGCTCCATGCCCGTCATGGCCCTTCTCACTGCTCCCATCTTCCTAGTCGAGGTCAAGGGCTACTCCAAGATATACGACACCATTGAAGAGGCTCCTTTCCCCATGTACAACATTCTCCAGTTTCCGCTCTTCCTTCTCTTTACCGACTTCTGTATCTACTGGATACACCGAGGCCTCCACCACCCGCTCGTCTACAAGAACATACACAAACCGCATCACAAATGGATCATGCCCACCCCATATGCCAGCCACGCCTTCCACCCTCTCGACGGCTGGAGCCAGGGCCTCCCTTACCATATCTTCCCCTTCATCTTCCCTCTGCAGAAGTTCGCCTACGTACTCCTCTTTGTCGCCATCAATGTCTGGACCGTCATGATCCACGACGGTGAATACGTTGCCAACAGCCCCATCATAAACGGAGCAGCATGCCACACCATGCACCACCTATACTTCAACTACAACTATGGCCAATTCACTACCCTCTGGGATAGGCTGGGTAAAAGCTACCGCAAACCCAATGATGAGCTGTTCCGCCGTGAGACCAAGATGGGACGGGAGGAGTGGAGCCGACAGGCCAGAGAGATGGAGAAGATGGTCAAGGAAGTCGAAGGCAGCGACGACCGCACGTATGAAGGCAATGAGACCAAGAAGAACCTCTAGATCCAGCCATCTCCTTCTACCCTTCTACGCCAAACTGACTGCATCTGCCGGTCAGATACCATAGTCACATAATTCCTTCTCACCTTTTTATATTTTATTTGGATATAAACGAGTATATCTACTTAGATGCTCTATGCCCATGTTATTTTTGCCCCTTTACTATTTATTAACCCTCATACTGCTTGCACTTTTAATCATCCAACCTCAGCACCGTTGACCAATCCCTTGATGGATTTGATATGCCCTGTCGTTTTTCCTTTTCGTGTCCTTCATTTTTTTACCATGCACACATGCCCTTAATATCTTATGCACTGATAAAACGTTTCCCATGACACACACAACCATTAAAAGAGAAATAAACAGGAGATGCTCCGTCATAGTTTTAATGCTAATATTTCTCCTTCTCAATGGTTTTACTATTTGATTCTTAATGGAAAGGGTAGCTTAGCCCTCGCTGCTATATATATCTTCTACATGCTTCTCAAATCACACAACTAAAACTTGTTATTATATTGAATTCAGACCTGAACTGAATAATAACACATTGATCTGAACTCAGACATTGCACGAAAATCCAAATGCGAAATAGGAACCGGAAAGAAAACATAAAGTACACGTAAAGATACAGACCGAAGAAGGATAGATGCGAAAGAGTAGTATGACAACCCACAACCTAGTCAATCTCCGCATAGTCATGCATCTCCTCAACATCCATAGCTGGCTCTTCAAGCGTTTTCGTTTCCTCCGCCTTCTCATCTATGCCCAGTGGTGGTGCCGGAGGAGCCATGGTTCCAACAGCGGGAGCAGAACTCATCGCCTCGTCGATGAACGCCCTCTCTACCGCAACCCTGCGTCTAAAGACGTTCAACCACCTGCTTCCCCACTGCTGAATCATCACGTTCTCAGGCTGGAGTGCATCGTCTTCTGTTCGCTCCATCATGCCGTCGCTATATCCGCCAGCCACAGGAACTAGCGTATCTTCGATTAGCTGAAACATAGAAAGCATCTCTGCCTTTTCCTTTTTGAGTGTTTCCTCCAATATGCTGAGTTGCGGTTCATAGAGGGTTGGTTGAGTTCTAGCTGCCACGATCTGGCGCATACGATTCGTGACCTTGCGCATAGTAGCAGCTATCATTTCGAAAATGTGTGGTTTTGCCAACGTTGAGCCAGCCGCAAGGTTGTCAACTAGTGCCCATTCCAGAACGGAAAGAGGGGTGAGAATGGTATAGTTCAATAGCTTGTCGATGATGTTAATGCCGATTCCAGGTTGGTCAGCCCAGTATTCCATGACGGAGTTGATGATTTGGCGACGTGCGGCGTCGGACTTTGGGCCGATGGCAAGGAGTCTGTCCTTGCAGCGTTCAATGCACGAGAGGAAGTGAGACAGGGATTTGGATCCCACATAGCAGATGGAGGTCATGTAAACATCCGTGGAAGCAATGAGAGGGTCGACCAGCCCGTGAGTCTTGGCTTGTTCTTCAATAGAGGTAATAACAGTCTCGATTTCTTCATCTGATGATTTTTGACGAATAAGTTTCATGAGTTCTTGCCCCTCTTTTGAATATGGAGTTGCTATTCAGCACGTTAGCAGTAGACCTCTTGGCCATCTAGCAGATTCAAGAAAACATACTCTCTTGAGAAAATTTGAAGTCCGGCGTATCCTTCTCTTTGCCTTCTGTGATCAACTCGTGATACGGCTCTGGGAGTGTCCCCTTAATTCTCTGTGCGAAGCTCAGTCGGATCTCCTTGTCTATGGCACCAATAATGAAGGCCTTCTTCGGATGCACATCGGGCAGCTCAAGGTCAGCAACCCTATAACAAAAATGTTAGCAAATGAGAACATGCTATTCGTTTATGGAACACTTACCACTCAGTCCACTTCCATGTAAATCCAAAGTTACTCAAATGGTGGGTAAACCAATCCAAGAATCTGTAAGCAAGTGAGAGATCCAACTTGTCGATGTTTCGATACACAAAACGAATTGCACGTCCCAGGCTAGGAGCAATTGCAGCAGGGGCGATTTTGCAGGCTTCCGTAAGCACTGAGTGGTAATACACCAGTTTATGTTCCGGAAACGGCAATTGAAGGAGTTGAGAGAAAGCAGCGTCAACAGCAACATCCTCAGGTTTCCATGTTGATCCTTCACGAGATGGAGAATCACGTAGTTGATCTACAGGAACGGCTCGTTTGACAAAGGTGTCTGGTGCAAAGTAGCAGTCCACATCGATCAGGAATCTAGCCGTTGCGTTTCGATTGAAGTCTAGAACGTTGATCGTATCAACCAATGCGTCGCGGATTAATGAGGATGCAATGTCAGATGTCGGGGGAACCGTGTCGACGTCCTGGTGAGTGTAAACTGAGAAATAAATCTCAGGGAAAATGGCCTTTGGTCCATTCTTGACTGGATTCGGTACCGCGACCTTCGGGAAGGCATGCTTGGTAGGGGCTTTAGGTGCCTCTTCGGCCTCCTTTTTCTCCTCTTCGCCAGTGGCTTCTTTTGATTCCTTTTCTTTTTCTTGTTGAGCGAGCGGTTCCTTCCATGGCCGTGGAATACAAGCGAGTTTCCACGATTGCGCAGATTCATCTTGCAGCTGTTTCTGAATGAGACCTAGAGCACTTAGCCTGGTACCTTCTTCCTCTCCCTGTTTTGAAGGGAAAGGGTCAACGATGGCCTCAAGGGTATGCGGAGTCGAAGCAATGATATCTGTCTTCTCTAGTAGGGCAGAGGCGTGAGACTCGAATCCTGTGGCAGACGAGGCCATCACATATGGAATCGTTAAGAGAATAATGTTGACGAGCTCCAGGCCAAGGGAATCCTCTGACGAGCCAGTTTGGAGATCAACGGCACGTGAGAATAGCTCCTCCAGCACGGGAAATATACCCTCGCCTTCAAATATGCCCTGCAAACAGCCCAAGAACCGTAGCATAAGCTTGACATTTCGCCAATTTCCCTGTCCAACATACAGGGCTGCTTGCTCTCCGATCTTAGAAATAATCGGAGTGGTGGCTTCTGGCTTAAGCGTGTTGAGTAGGAGGATAATTGCAGCGACGAAAGGTATTTTCATTGGCTGTTCAATAATCCTATCGCACACCATTAGCTTTAATACGGAGTGCACTGTAATCCAGAACTACCTACATTTGCAATACAAGGTCCTCGAAAGACACCTTCATCGCCTCGTCAGAGTAATTCTCGGCAACCATCTTTGCGATTTTTGTAACATCATCTTCAGGTCGTCGCGAAGTCTAATTCAACAAAGCCGTTAGTTAAAATAAGTCGCTAAATCCATGCGGAATCCCAAGATGTGTGGACTTGCAAAAAGGTCCTGCTTACCGGCTCTGCAACATTTAACAGCTGTCTCCTGATAGTTGCAGCAAGTGGCTCCTCGTATCTCCTGCGCTGATGTCGATAACGATCACCTCCCTCATCATCTAAGTAGTAACAAAGCGAATGTCAGCACTAATATCCAGTTAGTACTTCATATGTCGAAGAAGACAAACCTCTATATCTTCTCTTCTTATTATATCCCCCTCCATGCCCCTGTTTGCGCTGGTCATGTTCTCCCATCCTGTCTACCTTAAATCTCGAAAAGCTCCGGCCTGACCTCTTCCGACCTCTCTCTGTGCAAGATCTCTAGTCTGAATCTTCCTCGACTGGTGGACTAGATCATTAATGCGCAAGCTAAATGGCACGATACCCAATTGGCCTTACTACTCTCTTCCTTCGATATGCGCGCACTCTCAACGCGGCGATGAAGCTAAGCTGGAACACTCGGGTCGCTTGACACGTTCTAGATGCAACCAACGCCAGCACACCAGACGATTCATCGGCTGGTTATTAGTAGCAGACAAGCTGTGTGAGCTGTCAATGCTTGATTGTCACGTCTGCTCCCCGTGAAGCTGTTGATATCGGCAGTGAAGATGCCAGGAGAAGCTGGTTGAATGTACACAACAACTGAAGAAGTCCAAGTGGAGCCAACCAAAAGTCTTTCGCTTTTTCTTTTTTCCGCAAGTCACGTGGTGGGCACATTATCTAGGTACGTTAGGTCCTAAGAGGTGTATAAAGTGCGAAGAGATGAAGATATTATACATGATAAGGAAGAAGCTATACAAAGACCCCGTGTTGTAGAGTGATAATAGTGGCTATGTACACCGGTCAATTTTACATGGATGCTGCAAAGATTTACTACATGTATAGGTATCATTAAGTAAGTCAGGCTTCATTGATATTGAATACAATCCTTAACGGTATCATCATAACCAGCTCGATGGACAGGGCATAGCTAGCTTCTCATCCTCTCGTTTCTCTTTCTATATTTTCGATTCTCTCCCCCACGCCGTATCAGCCTCGATTTCCATCACACTCTCTAATATGCTTCATCTCCATCGCAGGCATCAACGGCTAGCCAATGCTATGCCATGCCATCTGTGGTGCTAGGGTGCCTATTCGATCGCTCTTTTGCCCTGGCTATTTTCCGTCATTCCTGCGGGGGAGAGTCGACACCCTTGATAACTTAGAAGAAAAAAAAATGGACAATGAAGGGAGAGGAAGGCGGAAAGGAGATGGAAAAAAGCAGAAAACTAAGAGAAATAAAATGAAGAAAGGTCAGAAGAAATAGTAGTAGAAAATTCTCGCCTATCTCGCGGTGTGTTTCGGTCTGCTTGGCTGCGCGAGGGTGTGAGTATATCTCTAGCTATCCCTATCCCTATTCCTAAGCCTGTCCCTATTCCCACACTTGCTCTCGCTCCCACACTCGGGATTTGAACTCGAACCGAAGCGGATCAGATGAAGGGTCCATCCAATCAAATGTCTTGTCATGACTCCGTCGAGTCGATCCGTTAAAGATAAAAGGTGAAGGTGTTAGAGCTGGAGGTGTGAGAAAAAGAGAGGGGAGAAAACATGTAAAATATGAAATAAAATAAAAGCAAACCCGCATCCGTCCTCATGAGTAAAAAGAAAAAGGAAATACATCAAGGGGAAGAGGGAATCTCAAAGTGCCGGAAAGAAGAAAGAAGGAAAAGAAGGTAAAATAAAGTGGTATCATGCAAGCAAATCCCCTCCCCCCCCCTCGTAAAGAGCAAGTACACAAGGCACACAGCGTTACCGGCAGCATGGAAGAAAAACCTCGTGTATAGGATACGGCGGAAGTTGATCTAATGAGTGCGGGGGCATGTGTGTGGGATATGTGTGCTTCTTCTTTTCACCTGGTAAACTCTCGAGGTTATTCACAGAAACCATTTCCTCCTTATCCCCCCTTATTTTTTGGACTTTTCTCCCTTTTTCGCCTTTTTTCATCTGTTCAATGGAGTCATGATTCATCAAGTGTAATGGTACGTGGTTGGTTTCGCGTCCGCCCGATCGTTTGTGGTGACATCAGAGTGTAAAGTTTTTTTTTTTTTGGGTTTTTTTGTGGTTTAGTGATAATAGATGCATCGCGTCGTCATACCCCGGAACAAGACACAAAGGCCGAACCGGACCAGATCTAAGATATGTTGCTATGTTATGTTATACTTAACGAATCCTTGGGCAAGAAAATGGGTAAACAAGGTAGGCGGATCGACGTAAAAACGTTGGGGTGCTGGAAATTTGGGGTGGGGCATATCGCGAAGTCGGACGAGATTGAAAATAGACTGATGGGCGGATTGGTGGACGGACGGACAGGGACGGTTCGTCGCGAGCCGTTAATTGAAAACCACTTCAAGGGCATGTATCATCGTAAAGACGTTAAACCTTGGGGCATGAACGCCCGATCAATCCAGGCGAGCCATCATTTCCTCTTTCTTGAGAGGGGTGAAGTTGTCGATATCAAGGCCCTGGGCAAGAAGCTCAGCTCTCGCATGTGGTGGGATCAAACGATGGTTCATAGAGGGAGCAATGGACAACTCTGTGAACCGTGGTCAGTACAAGGCAGACGAAAGTGGATAACATGGGAAACGGGAGCTTACCGTGACGGGTGAAGTTGAACAACTTGGGCATGTCACGGTGAGGAGCGTTTGGATGGCGTGAGTCTGGGAGACGGATGTTTGGCTCACGAAGCTCGTCGAAGAATGGGTGGCAGAGAGCCTCAATGGAGGAGAGACGCTGGGTGGGAGTGTACTCCAATAGAGCGGTGATCAAGTCGATTGCCTCGTGGGAAGCCTTGCGGAAGACCTGTGTAGGAGTCAGTATGTTTTTATAACCTAGCCAGGGGATTCAGTTGACACAGTTGCATACCTTGTTGAATGGGTGAGGCTTGATCTGGGGGAACTTGTGCTCCATATAGTTGGGGTTCATGGTGCGAATCTGCTCGCGGGTAGGAGTTCCCAGAATCTTAATAATCTCAACCAACTGGTCGATGCCAGACTCTCCTTGGAAAAGGGGCTGGCCGAGCATCAATTCACCCATGACACATCCAGTGGACCAAACATCTAGACAAGAGTTGTACGTATTAGAGATATTTGTATAATTAAAAAATAAAAAATAAAAGGGAGACATACCAATCTTGGTGGTGTAGTTGGTAGCACCAAAGATCAACTCGGGAGCGCGGTAGTAGCGCGAGCAGATGTAAGAGACGTTTGGCTCATTCTCAACGAGGATCTTAGCACTGCCAAAGTCGCAGAGCTTGAGGATGCCAGTGCTGGGGTCGAGGAGGAGGTTCTGAGGCTTGATATCTCGATGGCAGATGCCCTGAGAGTGGATGTAGGCGAGGGAACGGAAGAGCTGGTAGGTGTACAGCTTGACCTCGAGCAAGGGCATGGTAGTCTTGAGCTTGTTAAAGTACCGCGAGGCGCGGTAGACGGTCTCTGGGACATATTCGAGCACCAAGTTGAGGTAGACTTCGTCCTTCTAGAAAAAAGTCGTCATGTTAACGAGGGGTTTGTCGAGCAACACACATTTAATAACTCTCACTCTCCCAACTACCACAAACTGCACCAGAACGTGGTATAAAAAAGAAAATAATAACTACTTACTCTATCACCGTTGGAGTAGTAAAAAGCCTTGAGCTCAACGATGTTCGGGTGACGGACTATGCGCATGATTTGCAGCTCACGGTTCTATGTTTGCAGGTCAGTGAATGCTTGTCAAACTAGAGAATTTTTTCTTGTTTCTACGAGTGAGAGCTTACCTTGAAGCGTTTATCTTGGAGAACGCGTTTGATGGCTGCGTCTTCACCTCCTGGAGACAGCTTGGTCTGAAAGACGATACCGAAGGAGCCATTGCCCACGATCTTGCACTGGGTGTACTGCATGTCACGAGTCTCTCCAGTGACGCCATCCTGCACCTTTTCACGGATCACCTCTGCACGCCGGTCAGTAGCTGAACTGAGCTCTCTTCCAAGACAAGTCAAGTCGAGTGAGGTGGGGAGGGGAAAAGCAAAAGACACGAAGAGCAAGGCAACTCACCACCCATACGCAGGCTGGAAAACATCCCAGACCTATTCTGTGACATCTTTTCTTGTGGCCAACACGACGAATCTGGCGACTATCAGACTGCTATAGCGGGAAGTTCCTCGAGCGAAACGATCGATCTGGAGGGCAGGAGGAAGGAAGAAGATATCGCGTGTTACAGCGAATTGAGAGATTTCGAACCTCTGAAAAAAAAGGCACAAAAACAACAAGATTAGCGAGGTCTTCTCCGCCAGATGAGCCAAAGACAAGAGGAAGAAGAAGAGCGAGTGGCAGCTGGGCAACAGCCTCGAGAGAGCTCACGTTCTGCAAGGTCCTTTCCGTTTCCCTTTCGCTTTGGTGCTTTCTCCCTTGCTCTTACGATCGAGAAAGAAAAGGAAGAGGAAGAAGATGAAGGTTGAAGAGAAGAAGAAGAAAGGGAGAGAAGAAGAAGAAAAAGGAAGAGAAGAAGGACAGCTGAGAGTGAATAAGAGGAACACAAGGCGGGCGTGCGGCGTGCAAAGAGATAGAGAAGGAGGAGGACGAGGTCGGCCGGCGGGGAGGGGAGGTTTTTTTTCTTTTGGGCGAGGTTTAGTTAAAGGGAGGAGGAGGAGAGGAGAGAAGGAGTTTAAAGGACCCAGAGAGTTTCCTGGCAGGCTCCACCAAGCTTTAGATGATGATGATGATGGAGAAGAAGAGATAAAGAGGCAGAGACAGACAGCAGGCGAAGAGGATACAGAGACAGACAGAGAGAGAGGCAGAGGGACAGAGAAGATGCAGAAGAGATACAAGAGAGCACAGACAACGTGACCAGCCAGCTCTAACAAGAAGAAGCAAAGAAGAGGAAGAAGAAGAAGCAAAGAGAAAGAAGACTTACAGTGAAGAGAGGGAAGACCTTTAAACCTGCAGCGTATAATACAGAGCTGAAGATGATGCCGGGAAGAAGAAAGGGGAGGAGGAAGATAGAAGAAGGGAAGAAGCTCTTCTGCTTCTGGGTCGAGAAACTGCGGCAAACTGCCTGCAAAAAAAAAAACTGTTCTAAAACTGCAAACCAAACTGTTTTTTTAAAAAAAATAACCGCTGCTAGTGCTATTTCAATCTTGTAAGTTGTTGAGATTGAAGAAGAAGAAGAAGAAAAAAAAGGAAGAAAAAGGAGGAAGAAGTTAGGAGCTTTGCTCTGCTTTGCTCTGCGTTCTCTGCTTTCTCACAAAGCTTGCAACTCCCGCCAACTCTCTTGCAAAAAAGCAAACCGCCCGCCAGACAGACAGCTGCCACACAAGAACAAGCCCACGAAGCTACGAGTTCCTACGGGGGGGTTACAGGATAATACGCAATACACAATACTTACCCTCTTTCGTCGTCTCGTCTCGTCTCTGTTTCAGGGTAATCACCGCTTTGCCTCTCCTCACCTCTCTCAGACATACGACTTGTGTCTCTCAAGGCATGACCGTCTATAACTGCTTCGAAAGTAGTCACGAGAGAAGCTTGAGGGAAGATCCTGGCGTGGGTATAAGTGGAAATACTGGTACTGGTCTTCGGATGCCTCTTTTTTAACCTACAAGAGGAAGTATAACTATATCCAAGAGAGAGAGGTCTCTTTTGCTTCTTCTTTGGCTTCTCCTTGCTAACGGGATGATCCTGTACTTAGGTTGCGGCAGGGAGAAAAAAAAGGGAAAGGAGGGTAAAAAAAGAAGAAGACCCCCGTACCTACATGCGGCCATGGTCAATTGGGCTTTGATCCCTGTTCCCCTTAATCCCATCATAATCCTCGCGCCACGATAACGGAAAGGAAAAGAAAAGAAAAGAAAAAAAGAGTTATGATGGTGATAGTGAATCAACTTGTTCCTGCAATGGGGGGGGAGGGTTATTCAACTATTTACTTACCCATATTATATATCGTGTGCTGGTGCTGCGTTGTCGGGTGACCAATTGCAATTTTCACCTGGAGCCAGGATAAGCTGTCGGAAGTCACAGGATCGCGTATCCACTGGGGCTTGTCTGTACCCAAGCCCGTATATACTTCTATCTTCAACTTGCTTTGGAGCTTCTTCTGCTTCCCTTGATGGATTGCCTCTTTCCCTTGTGTGGCCACCACGGGACAGGTTAACGGTCGGGCAGGTTGCTTGTTGGATGCCGGATGGAACCACCTGAATATCTGATGTTCATACGGCCACCGAAGGGAAGCTGTCCTTTGAACCTTCACCAGTCCTGATGGCCGTATTATTAATACCAAAAATGTCCACATAAAGGTCGATTTAGCGGCCTCTTGGCGGTTGAGAAGATGAAGTCATATGCTATGTATATTTCTCGTCGGACTCTCTCACGCTGGGCCTCTCCCTGTTCGTCTCGAGTCCCGCCGTGCCTGCGTGCCTTGCGTGTGTGCTGCAATTGACTTCCACCCCTCTCATCATTTTAGCACAGCACATCAGATAGGCACACATTATATACGCACAGAGTAGACGTTTGAGGCCGTGGCGTCCGATCGGCCTAGATCAACCCTCGTCATCCCACACCCCCCTTCGATTGCGGGAAGGAATAATTAGTTTGTATGACTGCGTCTATGCGCGCCAACTTCTATGACCTCCTTTTTGTTACTTACTATGTACTGCCCCCCTGGGAGACCAAGGCCTGAGAACAACCCAGGAAAGACGGAGGCCCTTGCCAGCCTGGTCTTTGGTGCCGGTCTTTTTTTTTTCTTCCGTTCTTTACCTCCCTGCAACTCTTATATATGTTGTGCGGGAAACGGGAAACGGGAAACGGAAAACTCATGTAGCCAGATGACATGCATATACTATGTACTATGTATGTATACACATCCTGACATGTTTGACTTGGCCATGCTATGTCGACGGCATCTCAGACCCCTTATGGTAGGGGTCCTCCACGAACAGTTCGATGCGGACCGTCTTTCCAGTTCCCTGATAACCCTGCATTTATCACGTCTGTGCCATCCTATACCATACTTCGCGGAACTAGGAGAAGTCTTCTGTGGAATATATACTCCGTATATGCACTTCATAAATGAGAAGGCCAAGGGCCAAGGAACGTGTAACACGGCCGTGTACGTCCGTTCCTCTCGACGGCCGTTGCGTTGGCCGGGCCGTGTAACTTTCACTCTTTTTCTCCCTTCTAACATCAACCAACTGCCACACACACCACCCAGGTTTACCTCTTCTCAAGCTATATATAATATACTACAGTGTACCTAGTCGAGCTCCCGACAAGGTACAATGGCTAATTCGAGCTTAGCTGGCCAGGATCTCTGTTTCAGGCACACAGCAAATCAAGGATATCTTCAGCTGCAGCATCGATCTTAGCATCTATCGTACTTGCAATACTGATATATATCATAGTAGGACTACATACGGAGTACATATACAAGACTTAAAGCCACGATCTCCTGCTTTTTTCCTTTTTGTAACGTAGATCGCCCCTCTCCCCAGTGCTACCTTCACCGCACATAGTATACGCGCAAAACAGTATCTCCAGGCGAGGATATGCAGAGAAGGGATGGAAACAGAAAAGAAATAAAGAGATGGGCACAGATGGCGGCATAACTACAGAAAGGCGTTACATAGATGTGATGCGCACATACACGAGTATATTGCCAATCCTCCGGACACGCCACATGCACGCACTCAGCCAGCATCTCAGACACAGCGACATCCCTTCGCCTCTTTACTAGCTACATCATAGTAGTACGTACCTACACTATTTACGTATGGAACGTACCTTACCTTATCAAGCCCAATGACCAGATGACGATATCATCCTTCACCCTTAGCCCAGCCTTACGAAGCCGCGAGCTAGCTCTGATGTCCTATTGGTGCATGCTCCTCGGCCTAGCATCCATACACAGAAAAACATCTCTATCCCAGGCCATGAAACTTCCCCGAGCCTGTCTGTCGGGTTAATACGATCTATCTGTCGGGACCTATCGACTTCCACGCCACAGCACATATATATACCTACCCGTCCTAACTGCCTGCCTGCAGCAATCAATCCCGCGTGTGTGGCCACTGGCCCAACCCGACCAGTACCAAACTACTGCACTGCGCAGGCACAGACGACAGACAGGCACAAGTGGAGAAAACAAGCGAGAGAGCGCCTTTTTTTTTTTTTGTCGTCTTTCACGAAAAAAGACCATTGACGGAATTATTATTAATGTGTACTTGTTGGAAGGTCTCGACTTGTCTCTCGAACTGCATTGCTCTCACTCGCTTCGGCGTCTGGCTTGTCCAGGTGATCGATTTAAACACATCGAATTAAGCCAGGATTGAAGCTAACGACTTCGAACTAGCGGCAGGCGCTACAAGTTAAGACACATACGCCGATAGCTTCAGAGATGGGGACTTTTTTCCCTTTTGTCTTTTTGTGTCTAATATTAAATCTAACCTTGTTCTCCATCTGTACCTTCTTCTACACATATCCACCGGTTTATAACACCGAAACGGACGAACGGATAGAAAGAGAGGAAGGGGGAAAGTTAGGCGGAGGAGACAATTGCAAGAGTTGGATAGGCTTTTCGAGAGCGATGTTCATTTGCATAAGCATATATATGATGTTATGCTGATGTATGCTCTGCATCCCGTTTCTTCTGCGCTCGTCATCTTCCGAAACACTTCACAGCATAACTTAACAACGACTAGTTCTCGTCTCTCGTTCGCTTTATTTTTGCAAAGAAGCGAGAGAGATAAAGAAAAAGTCAATTCCTTTTTTCTTTTTCTTTTCTCTCTTTTGCTGGCTATGGCATTGCTTTTTTGCATGCTAGCCTTACTTACCACGAGCTGGGTTCCGTGGATCAACTTGTACGAGTTACAAGGAGAACGAGAGAGTCGATCATGCAGAACCGCTCCTCACC
Source organism: Microsporum canis CBS 113480 (assembly GCF_000151145.1). Taxonomy (NCBI): domain Eukaryota; kingdom Fungi; phylum Ascomycota; class Eurotiomycetes; order Onygenales; family Arthrodermataceae; genus Microsporum; species Microsporum canis. The sequence continues at coordinate 491,698 of NW_003299165.1, read as the reverse complement.
GTGTCGCAGACACACAGATAGAAAAGAGAGGGAAAAAAAAAGATGTTGATAAGAGTGGGATTCGAACCCACGAGAGGTCTCCCTCAGCAGAGCTTAAATCTGCCGCCTTAAACCACTCGGCCATCTTACCGGAATATTAAGTTGTTATCCACACTAAATTAGATTATAGTAGTGGGCCTGTTTGAGCCTCCTTACTCATTACTATACTCCGTAAATGTAAGTGTATACTATATATGTTGATAAACGAAGTACCAAGTCGTACCATTTCTTCCCGAATATATGGCCAAGCCTTGAAGATGATGATGCAATGTAAATCAATATTAATTACTCCAAGGAAGCTCGAGACGTGTCAGATGATCGTACCGAGCTGTCAGGCTTCTTCCCTGTCCCCTGTAGCCTCTAATGCAATTACTTGTGCTTGATATAGGGTATATGCATGCATGATTGTATAGATCGGGTGAGCTGCTGATTTCATCTGGTTGTCTTAAATGGAGTACATTCTCTTCCGTGTTCATTGCCTTTCCCCCCCGCCCTTATCTCTGCAGGAAGGGAAGAACGTATAGCGTCATTCGCATATATCCCATGGTTGATATACTACTTCGATGGCTCCTCTCTCTGGAAGCCACGTACATTGCATGGCCACGTCGAGATATACACCATGGAATGTATAGATTGGGAACGAAGAGAGTGTGTGCGTGTGTGAGCTATTTCTTGAGTTAGCCAAGCAGCTTTGATCCTCAGATGTTGACCATCACCTGTAACCCGAAGTTTGCATTCGATACCAGGGAATGGTCACTCTACCCTGCATGATAGTCCCCAGTGTCGAAGATGGTCTAATTTTCTAAGTTTCGACTGGAGATGGCTAACAGGCCGTGTCGATTAGGTCGGCTGGATAGAAGCCCGAGTCCCACGAAAATAATAGTGCAGTAGTATAATATACATCTGAACCTCAATTCACTCTGGCACTTCAAATAGAAGAAACAAACAGACAAAAATCAAGTCATGTTATTTTACATTCCTTCCCTCTAAGTTTTGACAAAACAACCCCAACAGAAGGATAAAGGGATAAAACAGTATAAAAAAACACACACAGCCTAATCATGTCACAATCCTTTTCCCATCTGACTCGAATCTCATATCCCATTATCCGTCCACAAAACACAAGCGGCAAGGTAGCACTAGGGTAGGAAAAACATGATATGATTCTTCGGGAATAAAAATAAGAGTTACCATTAAAACAGTAACAGGATAAAAGCGGCTTGTTAAGACAGGAGAGTAAAAGAACAAAAAGAAAAAAGTGGGGGGAGGCGAAGAGATCTATACAAGATGAAGTTCCGTACACCTAATACAACTGCCTGAACGTTTATGCATGGGATTGAAAGGAAAAGGGTCTTCGAGAGTTCATAGAGACAGGTGCAACCGGAGAGCCTGAATAAAACCCTGTGGAATTAGTACAACAAGGAATAGACGCTGTCATGGTGCAGATATTATAAAGGATATATGGGATATATGGTCATGAATTGCTGGTTGGTAAGGAGGTGTGAGGCAAGAATGAGGGATAGAGTTCTTCAAGCTTTATGTTTAGAAAGGTGGAGAGACGCTAGCCAGCTCTCCAGACTCCTGTTGTTCCATCAGTTCCTCTGATGCCATCTCAAAGGAGACTGCAAGACCAATTTTGGCAGTTTGCTATATAATCAATAAAATGTTAGTTACCAATAAATCATCAATTTTCTTTACTTGAGAAATATCACTTGCCTTGACTTGGTCTATTTCACCAGCAAAGGTGAGAGAAATTGGCATTGCAACTCTCTTTTCCAAGAGACAGCTCAGTTTTCCGGCGCTGTCAACTTGGGCTCTAAAGGTAGATGCCCTGAACTCATACTTGGCTCCAACAGCCGTGGTTCCTTCTCTCTGCATACCTCCCATCATTGGGTTGCCGCTTGGTGCGAATTGAAGGTTCATATCCACACCAGCTTCGACCTTATCCGAAAGCTTCTTCCAGAATGAGGCATTGATTGTTCCCTGGGCCTGTAACTGGGCACTAGCAATCCAGTCGTCTGCCTTATATCGTGCGCAGTATGACAAGGCAGTCTCTGGTCGAGCACTAAGTCCAGCACGCTGCCACATGGCCTCCAAGCCCAAAGCCAAACCAGGAGTGATAGACTGCAGGTAGCTTCCAATGAAGATGCCGGTAAGGCCACCCTCCAGAATTGACGGGTTAAAGGCCTTGAGGGATGCCGAAAAGTCGGCTCCCGTATAGTCGTTATCGAGCTGCAGGAGTCCCTGAGAAGAACCAGGCATTATCTGGACATTGGCTTTACTGACCAAAGATGGGCTCCAACGATAATTGGCAACTGCGGCTAGGGCTCCGTCACTACCAATGTTACCTTGCATAAGGACCTACGGGTTAATTAATATATTAGCTTGAGTGCTACTGCAAAAAATAGGTATAGGTCACTCTAAAGGATGGCTTACATCTGAGGTACCAAACATGGTAGAAAATGCATATGGAGGTAGGTTTCCTTGAGAACCCATAGTAAATGCATGAGAGACTCGGAAAAGAGGCGAAACTCCAAAGACCTTGGTCAAATCGGCACGGAGGCCTGTGAACATGAAATTGGAAAGCAGGACATCCTTCTGGACCTCGCGAGCAACCATCTCGACGGTTCCAGGATTCGACAGCCCAAGGTCTGCTCTCCTCCGTGCAAATGCATCGTATGAATCTTGTATAGCTGCCGCAGCAGGGTTATCGGTCAAAAAAGAAAGGGCAGAGGCGAAGTCGGCCATGGTGACTTAAGAGATGATTGAGAACGCGGTAGAGAAATCAGTTGTTGAGCGAAACGGAAAAGAGATCGTTTTCAAATCAAATAAAGAAAAATGCAACTCTGAACGAGAGACGTTCGTCACAGCCTGTCGAGCTTGTCGAATGACAATTGGCAATCGGGCTTCGTTGCAAAGCTCGCTCCAGCGTTTGAAAGCGTTGCAGATGAAAAAATGTGGTTTTTGCTTTGAAACTTCTTTTTCTGCGTCCAAGTCCGCCAAGACCTGGATGCGCGCTAAGCTTATTTGGGCATTCATCTTCTTGAACTTCGTCTTCATGTTGAACTTGCAACTTGCAACCTCAGTTGAATGTTATGCTTATTTCTCTATAACTACGGGTTCTGGAGGGTTTCTGATCTTGTTCCCTTGCTTAGAAGAGTTGTTTTATATTTGCGTACTTACTGTGTTGCGGGATACCAGTCTTCCTCGACATTACTTGGATTCCCCACATGTTTCTTAGCCGACCCGCCTTGTAACAAGCTGCTCACTTGATACCAACGTCAGTAACAGGAGGATAGAGCCTTGAATACTTGGATTGGGCCTGTCTGAGCCCATTAAACACACAATATAACTGTGTGGTTGCCACTATGGATACCCTACTGTATGTTTTCTGGCCGCACGCATACAATGATATATGAAGTTGTAAGCAGACAAGGCTTTGGGAGGCACATAGCTCACTATATATATAGAACCGCCGATGTCGTCGCGAGTGCACCTCGTTTTCGACGGAAGTCGTCAACCTTTGTTGATGCTATTCATGACATGCCGGAAATGCCAGCTTTAGCTCCAGCTCAACTTTATAGTACCGAATCCGGCCGTCTCTTCCATTCTGGACGGATTGTCATTATCACGGTTGGGTTGCCAGCCCGGGGTAAAACGTCAGAAACCCTGCAACCACTATTTTATCATTTGTTTTGCTAAAAATTTTCATTTTGTAGGCATATATCTGTAGCTCTTGCTAGATATCTTAGATGGTACGTATACCCAAATGTCAATAACATGTGTTCTCCGCTTACAAATGGATATAGGCTAGGAGTGAAAACCCGTATTTTCCATCTTGGGGACTATAGACGAGCTACGGTTGGCGTAGGTGCTGAGCTGCCAGAGGACTATTTCTTTGCAAATGGTGAGCGGTCTCTATCCTCAATGTCTAGGTATAAAGCTAATTTTTTAAATAGCATCTGCGTCATCCGTCCTTCTTCGACAGAAGATTGTTAAGAGATGCCGTGAGGATATATATCGGTTTTTGAACCATGAAAATGGACAAATTGCCATATATGATGCTGTTAACCCCCTTGCTGCTGGAAGAATATCTCTCTCAAGAGAGTTTGCGAAACAAGATATTGAGGTATGAACAGGATTCATAAATTGTGGGCAGAGAGCTGACCATGTAGACTTTATTTATTGAATCATCGTGCAGCGATGAGCGTATAATCGAAGAGAACGTACGACGAGTGAAGATCTCATCTCCAGATGTATGAAACCATCTTTCTACCCTCTATATCGAGTCATTTATTTAATACTCATCTTCTGGGATTATAGTATGTGGGATGGGATTCTCAAGTGGCTGTAAAAGATTATTTAGCTCGAATTTCTGCCAGGATTCCACTCTTTGAAACGATGCAGGAACAAGAACTAAACTATATTAAGGTATATAGAGGTGGTATCTGTATGGATCCGGAGAAAAAACTGACATATCGATAGATGTTTAACGCTGGTGAGAAGATGATGATAAACAATCGCGGGTTTGGTTACCTCCACCATCGAATTGTGTTCTACCTCTTGAACCTCCATATCAAAAATAGGCGCACCTACTTCGTCAGGGTATGTAATTCAATAGTCAATATTATCCCTCATATACTTATAATTTTAATAGGCCGGTACATCCATGGTATCAGACTCATATAAGGCAGACTCCTCGCTTTCGTCTACGGGGGAAGATTATGCCCGCAAGATGACTGATACACTTATTAAACATCGGGAGGAGGAAAGAAAAATTCTACTAGAACAGGGTGAGCCCGATCCGCAACTCAGACCACTTATTATTTGGTCCTCAACCCGGCGCAGATCTGTAGAGACTGCACAATTCCTTCGGTTACAGGGATATAGAGTCCGGCATCGTTCTCAGATGAGCCAGTTGAACCCTGGGGTTTGCGAAAAAATGTCTGAAGAACAGATCAGAAAAGAATATCCTGATGAAGTTGAAATGCATGACTTAGATCCATATCATCATAGATACCCCAGAGCTGAGGTAAGTGGTAGATGGCGCCAGGCTGTGTATCGGCTATTGATACTGACACAAATATAGTCTTATCATGACTTGGCCGTGCGGCTTGAGCCTGTAATCCTTGAGCTAGAGCGCGAGCAAAATGACCTTCTTATTATCGCACATGAAAGCGTTTTAAGGGTGCTATATGGTTATTTGATGGCGTGTAACTCGACCGACATCCCTTTTTTGTCCTTCCCACGAGACCAGATAATTGAGGTAAAGTCATGCACTGCTTTAGGTAACTGTTTGCACATTCATATATCGCTAATAACTCTATAGATAATCCCTGCCAGCTATAATAACCGGGCAAAGCGCATACATATCCCAGACCTTCCACCAGAGATTGTTCCAGGGTCACCAGAGGACATTAAAATTCCCGTGCCACAGAGTGGTATCGTTTCACCAATGCCTGGTGGTGGGTTGGATGGCTCTTCATTCGAAGGAGGTCCAACCCCGCAACTCGGATTTAGGACACTCAAGCATCCAGAAAAGATTTCCCAGCATCATGCTGAAGATGTCGTTTGAGGGTCTCGTTGTTATTCCTCCTCCGTTGACGTATCAGATCATGTATGAGTTAATGATGTGATTTTCGTCTCTTCCTCTTAGCGTCTGATCTTTCCTACTGTCGAAACTGCTCTTATGCTCTTATTAAATCAATCTTTTCATACCGACCACTATCCTCCATGGAGGGTAGATACGAATAGAATGTTGTCTCCATTTGAAATTTCATAGGCACCCTCTCCCTCCAATTCCCAATCGGCATCGTTGATTAACACCAATATTCCAGGTCGCCTAAATCACGGTTTAGGAGAAGTTAGCCAAATTATCATGCTATCAGTGACAGCAACAGAAAGATATACTAACACATGATCATCAATAACGAAGAGCTCCTTTCTTTGGTCCTTCATTACATTCTCGATCAAGTATTTCACCAGGTAGCTGATATTCGTTGCCGCTCCGCTCGGGTCCCGGGATGGTAACGCAATTCTATGAGTTCTTTCATTTGAAAATAGCATCTCAAGGCCACCACTAAAGCAGTTTCATAGGTTCATGGTATTTAATTAATATTTATATCAACATCGGGGGGGGTGGGATTCGTTTAGGGAAGACCAACGTAAATTCTACTGTGATATCGAGAGTATCTTCGCCTTTGGCATGGCTGACAGTATCAGCCGGAACTGAGCCCATAATTATGGACTAGAAAATATAATCAATATGCTTAAGTGTATCAACACGCTTCAAATGCAAGTTGTTGTCATGTCCATGCCGTGTAATTACGGCGGGGAGGGAAAATCTCTTATCGATAAGATGGGGCTTTTTTCACCCAAGTTTATCAAACCTTAACGACTCTGGTTGGCAAACTGATCAGGATAATAACTACTTCAATAAACCCCCAAGCTACGGAGCAGGAAAGGGCCTCTTAATCATATAAAGGGTTCTTTAGATAAAATTGCCATTCATGGTATCAGTTACAACGGATTTCATCAGCGTCGGGGGCAACAGGAATCCCGCAGCAGCAGACTGGCACCATCAGTCTGGCTTACTAGCCTTTGGTGCGAATAATAATGTTGCTATTTGGAACCCTTCAGTAAGTGTTTAATTACTGTTTCTTTAAATGGTGACTGCCTGAGAACTAACATGTATGGCTTGATTTCTAGGACAAAAACGACAGAGGCGTATATACGCTTCTCGTGGGCCATACGGACAAAGTAAACGCTGTCAAATTTTACACATCTTCCACCACCGGACCGATACTACTTATTACAGGTGGTAGTGATCACGCTATACGAATATGGAAATCAGATTCTTCAAGTCCGCCTAATTTTTCACAGGTGGCGGTCGTGGAAGGACAACATGGAGGCTCCCTCAATTGTATTGAGGTCGCAAGTAAATCGAATATTTTCGTTTCTGGAGCCGCAGATGGGACCGTCAAAGCATGGAGAATAATTGAAGAAAGCGACGCTGTAAAATGCCAGTTATTACAGAGCATTTCGTTGAAACCTCGGTATTTTCCTCTTGCAATGGCACTGAAGTTCATACCCAGCCTGGACGCTGGGGACAAATTGGGTGGAATGGTACTAGCAGTCGGGGGAACCCGGTCCTCAATTCAGATATATTCTGCGCAGGACACCAATGATCTCAAATTCGAGCTTAGCACCACTTTAATAGGGCACGAGAGCTGGATACGATCCCTTGCATTTTCACCTGAAAGTGATAGTGTGCACGGCGAAGGGGAACCCACCACACCACGAGACTTTCTACTTGCCTCATGCAGTCAGGATAAGTATATTCGCCTTTGGAAAGTGAACCCTGGAGAAGGCACTGCTTCGGCTACGCCAAAGAACGTGGAAGACCAATTGTTGGCTGGAATGGAGCAGGCGACATTGACTCCAAAGGCTCACCGTTTTGATATGCATGGTGCCAAATATTCAATCACATTTGAAGCTCTTCTTCTTGGTCATGAAGACTGGGTTTATACCGTAGCATGGAACCCAAATCCCTTCCGCCCACAACTTCTATCTGCTTCTGCTGATAACTCCCTAGTTATCTGGGAGCAAGACCCTATAACTGGCATCTGGTTTTCACTATCAAGAATGGGAGAAATTAGCTCCTTGAAGGGCTCCACCACCGCTACCGGCAGTGCTGGTGGTTTCTGGATTAGCCTTTGGTCTCCATCGGGGAATGTAGTTGTCTGTTTAGGCAGGACAGGGAGTTGGAGGTCATGGAGACATGATGCTGCCGCGGATGCATGGCTCCCCATACCAGGGATTACAGGGCATGTTAGAGGCGTTGGAGATGTTGCCTGGGAATCTAGCGGCGGGTATCTTCTATCTACTAGCGGAGACCAAACGACGAGGCTGTATGCTGAGTGGAAGAAGGGCAACCATCACTCGTGGCATGAATTTTCACGGCCCCAAATACATGGTTATGACCTGAACTGCCTTGCGCTGCTGGGGCCGTCTAGATTTGTCTCCGGCGCTGATGAAAAGCTTCTAAGAGTCTTTAATGAAACGAAAGCGGTTGCTAACTTGCTCACGCGGCTGAGTGGGCTAGCTCAGCCTACAAGTGATGAAGAAATGCCCGAAGCCGCTAGTATACCTGTACTAGGCTTGTCTAATAAAGCCATGGATGAGGAGGTTGGAGGAGACGAAGAAACAAACGAAGCTGGCGAGCAAAAAGAACTACAAGCAGCTCAACCTGAGGTGTACAACTTGGAGATCGACCACCCACCATTAGAGGACCATCTAGCCAGACATACACTCTGGCCAGAACATGAAAAGCTGTATGGCCATGGATACGAAATATCAGCCGTTACTGCGAGTCGCGACCGATCTATCATCGCAACCGCATGTAAAGCTAGCTCCATCGATCATGCAGTTATTCGTCTATATGACACTTCAACATGGAACGAAATAAGACCTCCGTTGATAGCCCACTCATTAACAATAACCTCTTTACGGTTTTCTGCTGGTGATAGATACCTTCTCAGTGTCGGACGTGATCGACAGTGGGCAGTTTTCGAACGAGACTCGGTCAACAAGCTACTATTTAAAATGGTAACCTCCAACCCCAAAGGCCACTCAAGGATGATATTGAGTGCGAGTTGGGCACCCCATCCGACTGCTACAGTGTTTGCTACGGGTGGTCGTGACAAGTCCGTCAAGCTATGGGTTCAGGAGGGGGCTTCGTTCATTGCTAAAACTACAATCTCCTTCTCCCATCCGGTTACTGCTATCGACTTCCTCCCGATAACAGCGCATGATGGGCTTTATCTCGCCGTTGGAGATGATTCCGGCCAGTTATTCATTTACAGGATTCATCTAGAAAGCTTTGAGGCAGGGGCAATGATCACGATCCCGATATCAGAATGCCCGTCCAAATCCATTACTCAAGTAGCATGGAGGCCAGTGAACGGATTAGTAGATGTGTATGGAGAGGATGTTGCAGCCACTGGCAGGAAACCAGGATGCCAGCAGCTTGCAGTTGCAAGTGAGGATTCTTCAGTTCGTATATATAATGTCGATAGCCTTCCGATATAGGCACCCTGGCATCTCGGTACAAAAGAGTGAACATTATCTACAATAGCGAAAAGACAATCTTCTAGAGGCAATAATTCCAAAAGCGTAAAAAAGGAAATGATATAAAAGTCTATGGCGTTGAGGCCGCACGTATGCTCAAATGCAACCACCCAAGGGCATTAATAGCAGGAAATAAGAAAATTCGTCTCACCGTTAAGGGTTGAGGTATTTTAATCTTCCTCGAATTGCAAGCAATAACCAATCGATGTGAGGACATATGCCTACTCATTAATTCCTTGTCTCCGCTTTAGCCTCTGCTGGTCTACCAGGGCGAGGCCCACGCTCTTTCATGTCCTTCCTTAACCATTCGAGAACCAACTCGCCCAGCTGGCTGTTCTCCGACATGCGAGGACGGTTGCTATAAAACTTCTCCATGGAACCCCAGTCCCGTACCTGGCCCATGTGCATGTGAACCAGGTGAGTCGGCCATTGAGCCAGATTGTCCAGGATATGGGTTGCGTAGACGATAGTGCAGGGTCTCCTTTCGGTCTCCCGTTTCAAAAAATCCAAGAAGTTGCTTCGGCTAAGCAAATCCAAGTCCACGGTGATCTCATCTAGCAAGAGTAGGTTCCATGGTCTCAACAGGCCCATGGCAAGCTGCACACGCCGCCTCTCTCCATCAGACACAGAGTGCATGTGCCATGACATATCAATATCGAGAATTTCAACCAGCTCGTCTCTTCTCTCCGTATAGTAATCTCCTCCCACAGATCCGAGTAAAGTCGGCACGTCGATATCGGTTCGAACGATCGGGTTGAGAACCCATTCAGTGCCGAGATATGTCACACCTTCGAGGCCTTCTTTGAACGGGTCGACCCCTCCAATGACGATGGAACCGTTTGGCGCAAGACGTTTACCCGAAAGGAGCCTGAGGAGCGTACTTTTACCAGCACCATTGGCTAGATAAAGAGAAGCAAGAACAGAGCAGAAATAGTTTTAGAAATGGTAATAAAAATATTTGGAAAACAGTTCATGTGGGGGGGGGCAATATAACGACAATATGGAATGGAGTATGCTTTACCGCCAATCAAAAGTGTCCGACTATTCTGAGGGAGATCCAGAGAGACATTCGACAATCCTTTCGAGCCATCAGGAAACTGATAGTTGAGGTCGTCGACCTTGATATTGGTGTCTGGTGTGGCGCTGGACGAGGCCATTGTGATGAATATTTCAAATTTGGTGAAATAACGGGAACTCTGCTTGCGAGTGAATGCCGTCCCAATAAACAACTAATACTCTATGACAGTAGACAGGCTTGAAGTAGAGGAGAAATGGGCATATATATATATTTCCAGCGAGCTCTCTATATAGCTATACAAATAAGAAAACTTCTTGCAAACGGCCGAGATGCAAAACACGTGAAGAGATTTATAATCACTTTGTTTCAAACAATCCATGTCGAGCTTCTTTGATGTTTATATGCATCTTAAAAGTAGCTAAAAGCTGGGCAGATGGTGGGAGTTGTGATCGGTGTCTTATATTTGACGGATAATTCTTCATCGTCCTTGATAATTTGATATCTACTATGTATTCAAATTGGATGACACCTAATACGCGTATGATACGCAGTAGTTCGAATAAAAATGAACAGTTTCACTTGATAATGAGTAATTTATACGCCTCAATACAATGTAGAAAATTACAAGTCGAACTTTTCCCTCCAAACATTTCAAGCATATTCAACAGTGGACGTTTTTGTGTGTAGTGCTTCATATATAAAAAGTCTTAGCAAATAAATTATGATAAGCTTCCTTCGATCTTTTATGGCATCTCCAAATCCTCCGACGAAGCCTCTGATTGCTGTGGTTGGCGCTACAGGGACAGGAAAATCCAAAGTGAGTAACAACAGGCGACACCATAGAGTGAGAATGTGTATTAAATATTGGCATAGTTGGCGGTTGACCTTGCGGTACGATTCAATGGAGAGATCATCAATGCAGATGCTATGCAAATGTACAAGGGCCTTCCAATAACCACCAACCAAATACCCATTGAAGAGAGACATGGGATCCCACATCACTTGATCGGATGTGTAGATCTGGACCAGAACCCCTGGAGAATTGGTGTATTCAAGAGGGAGAGTCTGAAGATTATTGACGAGATTAGGTCAAGGGGAAAAGTCCCCATACTTGTTGGCGGGACCCATTATTATACACAGTCTGTCCTGTTTCATGAGCCCTTACTTGACGAAGGGGTCTCGGGCGACGAAACTTCGAAGCAGTCGGAACAACTCCAAAATAATGAAATTTCAACAACAGATTCTAGTAATGCGGTGGACTTTTCGATACTCGACGCTACTCCAGAGGAGGTCTACCAGAAGCTAAAGGAGGTCGACCCTGTAATGGCAAATCGATGGCATCCCAAAGAGAAGAGGAAGGTTCGTCGGTCTCTAGAGATTTATTTACAAACTGGGCGGCCAGCCTCCGAGATATATGAAGAACAGAAGAGGAAAATCAGACAAGTTGGGACGCAGGACGATGGTCCCCACGGAGAAGAATTGGAGGACTCAGACTCTCAGCTAGGACAGGCAAGGTTTCCCCTTCTTGTCTTTTGGGTATATACCGAAAAAGAAGAACTAAGAAAGAGACTGGATAAGCGTGTTCACGGGATGATAAACCAAGGCTTACTTCAGGAAGCTCAGAAAATGTTTAAATATTTACAAGATAAAACTTCAGAAGGGGTGGAGGTCGATCGAACTCGCGGAATCTGGATGTCCATCGGATTTAAAGAGCTGGAGCCTTACATCAACGAGTTGCTCTTATCGAAGGGGGAATCTAGTTCTGAACTTGACAAAGTGAAGGATGAATGCATTGAGTCAATCCAGTCTGCTACAAAAGTATACGCCAAACATCAAACGAGATGGATTAAGCGTAAATTGTGGAAAGCCTTGGGCACTGCTGGAATGACGGATCGTCTGTACATTGTCGATTCAACTAACGTGGACGAATGGGATACTGTCGTACGTCAACCTGCCGAAGATATTACCTCGAAATTCCTTTCTGGAAACACACCCCCACACCCCAAAGATACCTCGGAAGCCGCAAATGAATTCTTTGCATCCGTCGATGTGCCGGCACCCTTTGAAGTTGACGATATTCCACAGATGAGGTTATGCCCCGTGTGTAATACTACCATGACCGGAACGGATACCTGGTCTGCTCATATTACCGGGAGAAGACATAAGAGGGCGATAAAGTCTGCTATAAATAAGCAACGCCGAGAGGAATATTTCCGGAAACTGCGGGAGGAGTCCAACAATGCACCTTCTACAGAATCGTAATATATTCAGCGGCGAATCAATAGAGGGCTAAGAGGCATTCATTACCCTAATAAATAGCGAGCCTCAGGCTCGGTTCTCATTCCTCTGCTGTCATATCCTTAATTTTTGGACCTCCATTCGATGAACTCTGGGGAGAGAATCTTTCCGTGACCCGATTCCTGGACCTTAAATACTTCAATATGGGTAGACTTAGCTGCTTTTCTAATTGTCCATACTCCGTCTGAGTTTACGATAGCCTTCAGCCCTAAGTGATACATTGGCCATGTTAGTTGTCTATCTCAAAAGGGAGAGGTGTTGGGTTCCATCACATACAGGCCAGAAATTGGGAGGCAAAATTGATACAAGTGTTTGCGTCCCATGTATGTGCCCCCCTCTTAGGGATATTGGGAATTTCATCCGTAGCATACTCTTCAATTGCTAGGAGATGACCATCCTGGTCCCGACGACCAACGATTATCTTTGGAACTCCGAGGAGGAATGACTGGACCCAAAATTTAAGAAGCTTGCGCTCAAAGTTCATAGCATCATTTGCATTACGGATTGTTGCTGATGTCTTGAGTTCTACCCAATTGATTGGGTCATCTTTTTTATCGGGCTTGCAGTCCCAAACTTTGAAGTATTCATATCCATGTGAACACTTTCCCTTCATATAAAGGAGGGAAACAGGTTCTGGACGGGTGACATACCTGCATCAACCTCTCCGGCAAGAAGCATTCTTATATTTCCAATCCCAGTGCGGGCAAGAGAACAATACTGGGGGTTGTTATTCACAACCTCGTTTTCCCGAGCCTCGATGGTTTCTCGAGAGACGGCATCCCATGGTTCTGAGAGTACGGAAACGGTTTCAAACTTGTACCCTAATTCTCGAAACCTGAGTTGAGAGAACGTGACGGTCATACTTGAAAGGTTACGTACCCCAGTAGGACATCATATCAGATGAGTGCGCTCCTGGACGTACTCTTCTGTTTGACTGTTCTTTGAGCTGCTCAAGGTGGTAAGAGTGAGACTCTTCAATAAATCTATCATCTCAAAGGGGGTAATTAGTGACGGCGGTGAGGATTTTCGATTAGTCGAGTCTCACATTTGGCCCTTGAAACAGGCAAAGATGTCAGCATACATTATTCAAAGTATTTGATCATGGGAGGGAGAAGAGGGAGGTCTTTCAGCCCACCTGAAAACAGGTAGCATTCATTTCAAATCTAAATGAGAAACGGCGAGGGTTGATTAGCATTCCATATAAATTTTATATTTTGTACGTGTTAGAGTGCTATTACCCATTCATAGTATCATAAGGCGCAGTGAATATCTTTATATAGATAAGAAAAAGCCTATTAGCACCCGCCAGTCTGATCATCATCCATAACATTGTGGGCTTACCTTGGTCATCATCCCTCTCCACGTAACAAAGTCCATATCGTATTTCCTCTCCTTCTCCTTTTCTGTTGCGATTATTGTATCAAGAAGAGCATTAAGATGTTTATCATCAGATTCATCACGCTGGATAAAGGTATCAAATCCGACCTTAAGGTCGACCGGTAGTTTCGGGGGGTAATAGTAACGAAGACCTGAGTCGTCAAGTCGAAACCGATGCCACTCATCGTAAGAGAAACACGCGATTTCCTGGAAATGGAATAAATGAGGTTTGTAGTTAGCTTAAGTGATGGTAATAAGATAATGTACATTATCCTACCCTCGGTCGTTTTAGAGGCTCTGATATTCCACTGAATCTTTCAATGGGCTGAATCTCAAAGATGGCAGCCATATTGGAATAACTACAGACAAGTTAGTGTGAGATAGTAAATAATAACAGGTTATATAGTATGTGGCCCTACAGATACTCATCTATCACAGTTCCCTCTACTATGCATAGAACCCCTATCTGCTTAACGTTCAGCGTACGAGTCGTGGTGGCTATGATAGGCTATATATGTCGAAATAATATATCTGTCATGTCCACAGATATGAAAGAATCGGAATCATCGCTGAAACCATCGTATTGTACAGTTAGCTGGCTCGTCCAGACAGTCCAAGTATGTAAAAACTATATCAATATTTATATCTGTCATCAAGCTGGAGCTTCCAAAAAACACGTGCTTATTGGCTGTGCTGGCGACCACTTTTTTTGCGCATATAAAAAATGACGACGAGAGTAGCTAAAGAGAAAACGTTACCCTTAGTTCTTTACAAGTCTCCTGTTGTCTCTTTAATCCTTGATTCTACAAGCAGCATCCGACTCTATAGCTACTCCTTCCTCCTACTATATCCTTTGGCGTACACTTCCGGTTGCGCTGAGGCATTCTCAAGCTAACCCCACATCTAACGGCCATCACAGAGGGAGGTCACCATGACCTCTCGAATTGAGAAGACCATTGCCCGTCAGCAAGAGAAGTATGGCTGGGACTTTGACTTACTATTGTTTTGGCCTTTGCCTTCTAAAGCAGGATTTCTCTGTGGCATCGCTAACTTGTCTTGTCATTATAGAATTGCTTCTGGAGCTTACTATGAAGCCCACCAACAGCTTCGTGTAATCGCAGCTCGATACATTAAACAGTCCAATTACGATGCAGCTGCAAACATATTATCTGGGGGAGCGAAGGCGCTGCTACAAGCTGGAGCCCAGCAGGGTGTCTCTGCCAGTGGTGGCGACCTAGCAATCATGCTTGTGCTTGAAGTCTACAACAAGGCGGGGTGGGAGGTGGCCGATGATGAAACTGGAAAGGAGAGAAAACGTAGGGTCTCTTGGTTTCTTCTTCTATTATTGATCCGATAAAGGATGGCCATGGAAAGATTTATACTGATGCTGATAGCTCTTTAGAACGGCTCATTGAACTACTCCAGGAGTTTCCACCAGAGGAACCAACCAGGAAGAGATATATAAACGAGATCATTTCATGGAGCTCGAAATTTGGAGATCTTGAGCGAGGTGACCCCGATTTGCACCATTCCATTGGGTCGATCTATGCCCAAGGTAGGATAACCCGCTACCAAGTTTGAATTACAGGTTTGGTATCTGACCAAGGGCAAATATTAGAGAATGAACCTTATGACGCAGAGCGACATCTTGCTTTCGGGACCGTCGAATCCGCTGAAACTCTCGGAAAGCTAGAGTATAACTGGTATACTTATGATGCACAGCATACGGCCGGGATATACTGTTGTCGTGCTGTCTTCCCATATCTCCTCACCGGCAATATTCTTAACGCGAATAAAGCCTTTTTGGTATTTACGCGACTCCTATCCACATCGGAGTCAGGAAAAGCCCTCGGAGTACAGGAAGTAAGCAGCCAGCAGAATGACGTCCGTGTATATCCGTCTTTACCACTGCTTAACTTCACGAACCTACTCCTTCTTGCTATCCAACGTGGCACTCCGGATTTATTCAGACAGCTTCTTAAGCAATACCAGTCGCATATTAAGGAGGCTGGCGAATGGGACCATGCTTTGGCCCACATTGGAGAGCTGTACTTTGGCATAAAGATACCGAAACAGTCAAACCCCTTGATGGATATGATGGGAATGTTTTTCGGAGGGCCGTCGGGCCAGCCAAAGTCTAGTGAGCAACCCAAGGCTTCCAAGAGGGTAGAGGCTCCGCCATCACTAGACCTAGATTAGGCCTTTAGGTACAAATGATAGATATTCCTGGCCTTTTCTTGGTGTGAATCGGGTGGATTGGTGTAATGTCGTAGGCTAGGGGTTTTTTCCCGTAGAACCAAATTAGCACCCGATGTCTATAGTTTGATTTCTTCCTCAGCTTCGAACATCCATTTGTCCTCATCGAGGCCTAATACTCTATTCCTCAGGTTCTGCTGAACTAATAGGAAGACCTCTGGAGTGGCTGTTAGCACGTTACCTGAGTATATAGCTTGCGACATGGCTACACGTAAGAACGACCGTCTGTTGTGCCATAGCTGATCCCACCATTATGATCCCACCATTTTCAAGGAAATCGATATGCTGAAGCACTACTTACCAGAGGGTTCGCCATTGACATGCCTACTCCTGTTATGGCGCATCATTTCAGCAAAGCTCGCATCAATTTCTATGTATTCAGTTAGCTGTGGGCCCCTTCACATTCAAATTTTATACACTTGAGGTCGAGTGTAATATGCAAATAGGGATGTAGCGTACTTTCTTTGTCCCTCCCACCGAGCTCTCCCCCTTCTTCAACTACCATCTCAACACCTCCAGAATGCTCTATACCTTCCATCGAGTCACCACCATCAACCTCTTCCCCAAACAGTCCAGGCGGTAGGATTGGAATGTCCACTTTATAGCATCCATTCTTGTCGCGGTCAACAATATCACCATTATCTAAAGGTGACGATAGATCCGGTCCAATCTTGGGTATTGATTTTGATATTTTGCTTCCCCCAAAAAGATTTGAATTTCCGCTCATGCCCGTGGTTATGTCCGTTGGCAATCCATTGTCTGCTGGGGTAGCGGAAGCTGGCCGCCGACTTGGATTAGTTCTAGGATTGAAAAGTGTCCTGCGCACTGATGGCGCTGACGGAGGCTGCGAGGAGCCCATCCTGGTGGGATTTGGTGCCTGTACCGTCGTAGAAGCTGTGGATGCGGTAGTGTGTGTCGTGGTATTGCTACCCCCGGATGGATTACGTCTATGTCGATGTCGCGATGTCATGGCGAAGGCATGTTTCTCGTACACAATCTAGGAGCGCGGTTTCGATGTTTGTGTAACAATAGGAATCCAAGGGCGGAAGAAGGGAGATAGTCTCTGGAGGTCTAAGAATATACTTGAAGGAATAGGTAGCTAGGTATGATGCTAGAGATTAATTTCAATAGTAATACATCTACGTAAAAGTTGACTCGATATGAGCGAAAGTCGAGATATTCGACGCCGCTTTTGGCTGTGTGTCCTTACAAGGAAATAAGCTATTGCTGCTTTAGAAGAGGCTGAAAATGCCAACTTCAGCCGCTCACATCGACATATCATAATGATTGAATGACTATCAAGAAGACACAGAGGTATCAACTTATAGATTGTGAATACCCGGCAATAGACTTCTAGGATCTAGTTAACCAAAGTATGAACGATCACTGTAATGGAAAGCTTGGATTTATTGCAGCGTTAATCTGACATATCGCTCGCTCGAAAGCCCTTGAGCAGAAAGGAGTGCTTTTGAAAGGCATTAATATATGATGCTGTGAGCGACACCGACACCGCAAGCCCTGTGGGTTGCTAAATATAATGGTCAACTTTGTTGTTCATTATACTATCTACAAGCTGATATTCTCAAGTTTCAAAACACGCGAGCAATAATCCAAGCTACTCTGCTGGACTTTCGAATACAGCTCCATGCTATTAAGCGTTTTGCTACCCAGACACACTTCAAAGCCCTTTTTATCTGGTCCGGACTTTACACTCGGATTCTCGTTACCAGCCTCGCCCAGATTTGATCTGAATATGCCGGCGGCAGAGAAAGGGAGGAAATCTTCATATGTTAATGGCTCAAAATCGACAAGACCTTGATCAAGCAGCTCACTAATCGATGTTTGGAACATTGTTATGTTATTCGATATCAGGTCGAGGGCCTTTTCGGTCGGCTTATAGGAACAAAATATAAGACCTTGTTCACGAAGAGTATCCTTATCGTCTGGAAATGCAGCAAACTCATCTCTCAGCACTTGATTATAAACTGCTGCATCAGCTCTCACGCTGCCCGCTTTAGCGTTGACCTCCATAAGAAGCTCATCGTACAACTGTCGACCTTTGAAAGTCAACGCAGCGCCCCTTTGCTCTATCTCGCCGAATCTGGCTGTGTGGATACCTTGCACTACCCCGTTTCGGGGGGATCGGAAGCTCACATTCTCATGGATGGCTTTGAAACTTGTTTGTCTGAGGAGGATAGCATACTTCCTAGGAGGAGGCCCTTCTATCCGTTCCTTCACCTTCAATCCGCGTAAGCTCATGGCCTCTTGTGCTTGATCAATATCAAGTGTCCTTGGCGTGAGGTGGTTGATATGGGCACTCCGGAAGGATGCAATGTCCGCCAAAAGGGGATGCTCTTCCTTGAGTTGCAAATATTCGTCATAGCTTGTTGTGGCGGTTTCATGCCATCGAAATACCTCCAATGTCTCCTTGATAAAATCGTCCACTAGACCAACCTCAACACCGCCTTTCCTTTCAGCGTCCTCGAGGAGATCTAGGAGTCGATGGGGGAAAATATTGCGTTTCTCCAGTATCTCTCTAGACAAATCTCGAGCTTCTTTCCTTAGTAAGTCAGGCCTGAGCAATGTTGTGAAAACTCGGAATGGGTTTCTTTCCAGTGCTTCAACATCAATGGGTCTGAATGCGGTTGCATGTAGGGGCAGCCCTGCAATACTAAGGTCATAGTAACCCACGGGGTACATGTCGAATTGTGCGAACAATCGCCGAATTGTTGAAAGCTCAAAGGGTGTTCCAAGTCGAATTGCTCCATGCCGCTCGAGTGTTAACCTATAGATATTTTGAGTATCAGGAAAATCACTTTCTGATTTTGTATTCGGTGAAACTTGAGATATAATTCTGGTATTAACCTCTGTCACAATATCGATCAGGTCCGCATACGAGGGTACTTCCTGCATGTACATATCTGACATGGCTTTGGAAAACTTCGTGCGCAAGCCATCCCGGTCACAAAATGTGGTTTCCATGGTTGCGGTGTGCATGGCTGTCGAAATCTCTCGCCCAGAATTTGGTATTGAGGATGTTGGGATACCATCTATATATATCACCCACAGCTATGACTAGAAGGGCCAGCTGACTGAAATCCTACATTACCCGGCGCGAAGCGTTGAAATTAGCGTCATCATCTCCACTTCTAATTAATCAGACGAAACAAGTCGGCTAGCTATCTAATCTGTTCAAAGGGCAACAATGATAATACTCGGTAGCCCTTGTCTGGGAATATGGAGTTACTAGAACATAACATATATATTACTGGTATTTAGATAGTTTAATGATGATTTACATGGGAAGAATACTATTACAGCAATGCATTGATTCTCGGCTGATGGAATGTTAATGCCGAAGTTCGCGAACATGGCATTGGCAGATTTGCCGATTGCCGAGAGATTTCGCCGGCTATCCCCAAATTATGCGAGGTACATATTAAGACGAAAAAAAATATGGCAGCTATCTAGGCTAGAAAAATATCATTAGTAAGCGCATCACACAAAGTTGAAAGATATCAAGAGCGAATGTCTCATGGCAAAGCACTTCATAGGTTGTGTGGAAATGACTAGTTGCCACATAGTCCAGGCACCAGGTTTGCCTTTTCACCAACAAGTCCATCGAAATAAGCCAACAAGGTTGAAACAGGAACCATGTCCAATAGGCCAAGGTCGGGGTTGGAGCTGCGCATGACCTGGCCGCTAAATAAAACACGTACGAAGTAGTCCTTTTCACGGCCCCATACATCTTTGTTCTTAGAGTAGAGTTCGAACACAACCTCAGAGCCCATACCAGGCCAAACCATAACGTCTAGTTGAAGGACCGACAGGAGCCTGGACACACTTCCATCATGGGCGACGTTGTGTCTATAGAGCATCTTCCCATCTTTGCCAGCAATTTGATCACGAAGATGCTGGGCTAGCTCTGCGATCCAGACTCCCAAACTAGATGTGCTCGCTGGGAGGGAGCTTGTTGCATCACGGTACATGTATGAATATTCGAATTGGCCCAACCGAAAGACCTTGTCAGCCTGTGCCCGAGTGATACATTTAGATGGGTCTTTGATGTTGCATGGCAAGGGCTTCGCGTGACACAGACGAGCCGACAAATTATCAAAATAGTGGTCGAAGCTGGAATGCCATCCTGAGTTGGAGGGAGAGACCCCGGAGATGGCGTCTAGTTCGGCCACAAATTCTTTTGTGCGGGTTAAATGATCAGCCCAGGGCGTGTTGGGGGCATCTTTTACTTCTGAAAAAAGGGAACTGGATTTTGGACATGAATACTTTGGCTCAAGAGAGTCTGTTTGGGGAGACTTGAAAAGCGGCCGGTTAGGGATAATAACTATATTTATTGGGTTGCCGTTACATACCTCGACATTAAGGGGGGTATTTCCTCTAATACCATACATCCCATTGATAAGCATTCCAGCCACCTGGCTAGTAATCATATTATTCGTTACCCGGAACGAAATTTTGTCGTGGTCCAACCCAAGCGGGAGGAAATGCAGGAGTTTATGGTAAACTGCATAGAGATCACGGCCGTGCTGCCACGAGTCATCCAGACCTTCTTTTGAGATCTGGGGAAAGCTGCATGATCCTTTAAACCCTGAAGGCTGGAACGGGTTAATCGGGTTCTGGTAGCCCTTCCAGTAGGATTTGGTACTCTCTCGGCCATGCTTTGGTTCACCGTAGTAAAAGAGGCCTTCATCATCACAGTGCCAAGGATACGCTTCCTGTGGAAATGTGTTGGACTCATAAGGTGTACGTTTGTGGTGTCGATGTATCTAGTAAATAAGTTAGCAACTGTACAATAAGAACGTCGATTAGCGTGTATTTCCTGCATGGATGGATTGCATACAATTTCTACATATTGCAGCTTATAGCCCTTTGGAGCCTTTGGGTATTCTTTGGGGCGGACATGCGGCATATTGCACCAATTGTACTTCCCGTATTCCTTATCTGGGGTTTGCGAAGAATCGAAGATGAAACCATATACCCCGTCACTACTCAAGACCTTGTCAAGGTTATTGATCTTGGTAGCATTAGGGGCATGCCATGAAACATCCACCGACATCACCTGCTGAGCTCCAAGCAGCACAAGAAGTGCAAGAGGCGATTTGATTCCCGACATTGTATCAGCGCAAGCCTTAAACCAGCCTGGAGAGACCCCTGTACACCCTCCAACATGGAAGTAAATGAGCGTAGTGGTTGAGACCAAAAGAACCAAACCGAGAGACAACCACAACAGGGGAGGAGGCATCAGCTATATATATGTGTATATATACACACCACGCGGGATACTACTCTCTCCATATTACATAGTAAAGCATCAAGTTAGCTTGGATGTTTACTCTCGTATCGGCCGTAGCCCGAAGAGGAAACAGAGTAGAGAAATAGTTCCTATTTTAGACTAGCGCTGGGACCATGGGACGCCACGTGCGCGTATCTTTCGACTGCGTTTATCAAGACCAAAACAGGAAGAAATCGGAGTTGTTCAGAGTTGTTCGGAGTTACAAGAAATACAATCTGCATGTTGGAGTTGGATAAAACAAAGAGAGGATGAAAGCTTTCTCCAAGGTCGGAAAAAGGCTGTGTGCTTATATAACGTTAAAGCAACGTTGGAAATCAATTGGTCACGTGGTGATAAGATGTTCTGCGATAAGCTAAACGCGACTTATCCGCGTCTCTTGAAATCCTAAATGCTACAGAGTCAACGACAGGACGCTATACATGAAGGATTGTTACCGCGTACGGCTCAAAATGGCGTACGCAGAATCATCCACGGCGGCCTCCAAGAATATTCCTCGTGCGGATGTTTCCGGAGCTCCGGTCAATTATGAACTACCCTGGTATGGAAGTAATGGGATCGCGGATGGAAGGGCAAGATGGAAATTTATATAGAAACGATAGGATGGCTGACTGTTGGGTAATGTCTTCCATAGGGTTGAGAAGTATCGGCCAATTTTCCTAGACGATGTCGTGGGCAACACGGAAACAATAGAGCGGTTAAAGATCATCGCCCGTGATGGAAACATGCCTCATGTTATTATTTCTGGCATGCCAGGGATTGGGAAAACAACATCGATTCTCTGTTTAGCAAGGCAATTGCTGGGTGATACCTATAAAGAGGCAGTATTAGAGCTAAATGCTAGTGATGAGAGAGGTATGATAACCTATTCTGCGTCTATGCTTGGATAATCATAGTATTAACTTAAAGTGCAGGTATTGACGTTGTCCGCAACAGGATAAAAGGATTTGCGCAGAAGAAAGTAACATTACCCCCTGGTAGACATAAACTTGTCATCCTCGATGAAGCAGATAGGTGTGTCTAGCCACTGACTTGAATTAAAGGTCACCTATTTACCTTGGCTCTGGTAACTAACCTCCATTGCCCCGACAGTATGACGTCTGGCGCTCAACAAGCTCTTCGACGCACGATGGAGATATTCTCTACTACAACCCGCTTTGCATTTGCCTGCAACCAGTCTAATAAGATTATTGAGCCCTTACAGTCTCGTTGTGCAATTCTCAGATACTCGCGCTTAACAGATGCGCAGGTGGTGAAGCGATTGATGCAAATATGTGAAGCAGAGAAGGTTAAATACTCTGATGATGGAATTGCAGCCCTCGTGTTCAGTGCGGAAGGTGATATGCGTCAAGCAATTAACAATCTGCAGAGTACGTGGGCTGGATTTGGGTTCGTGAGCGGTGACAACGTTTTCAGGGTTGTAGATAGCCCCCATCCAGTGAAAGTGCAGGCGATGATCAAGGCATGTTGGGAGGGGAAGGTTGATATTGCCCTGGATACTTTGAATGAGTTATGGTATGTATCGTTTACCCTTTTTATTACACAAACTATTCGTACTTACATGGCTTCTCCTAGGGACTTGGGATACTCTGCCCATGATATCATATCGACCATGTTTCGAGTTACTAAAACAATCCCTAATCTCTCCGAACATTCGAAATTGGAGTTCATTAAGGAAATCGGATTTACCCACATGCGAATCCTAGAGGGCCTCCAAACCATAGTCCAACTCAGCGGATGTATTGCCAAATTATGCAAAATCAACATGAAGCCGGAACTGTTTAAACCACAAAAGTCATGAAATCTACAGGTCTATAGAGAATACTATAACAAGAATTAATGGTGACGATGAATCCTTCTCCAACTGTGGCCCTTGTCCGTAGTTGGCATCTAATTTGAGCTTCTGAACTAGCACCAGTGGAATGTATATAGGGCGTTAGTTGTTCCTCGAAAGGTTATCGGGGCGCTAGGTGTCGTGTTACTTTATATCAAATTTACAACAAAGGTGTATACCCGAACATTCTCAGGATAATCGGCTCTTTGATAGAGAGGTCGTGCTCCTCGATGAATAATATAATATACAGTTATTTTGGATCTAAAATAAGAAGTAAGGGATGATACAATCTCCTACCAGGCAGATCATGGTGTAACTGTTACCTGGCCCTCCACTAGACTTGATCTGTTGTTTAATATTAAGTGATCCATGGCTTTATTTTCTTCCTACCGTGGCTTGCCTCCTGGTAAGAATATTTTAGGGCAAATCCTCTACCGTAGAAATGATAGCTGGTGGGAATAGTGTTCCGAGGGACAAATTGAGACGCGCTCCTTCTAACTCTGACTGGCCGGTAAAACATTTGGTCCAGTGTTAGCTTCGGTTTCCAACAACAGTCTAAGTGAGAATCATAATTCTCATCTTAGATCCTTCAAATTCACCTTATGGCTACTTTGAGCAGTTTGTCACCGGTGGGAGGAGTGGCCTCAGGATGGTTTTCGAGTATAAAGATCTTGCTTGCCGGAAGGACAAGAACATATAGATCCCGCAAAGCCCTCTATCTCTTCTTCTGGAGAAGGCTGGTTCCTTCAGTTTCCTTCAGTCCAGCAAGCACACGCTCTCTCTCCATAAGTTTTGCTTTTTCATCTTTTAGGATTTTTTCGACTGTTTTGGTCGCTTCTATTATTCTGTCAAGTTCCTTTGCTTCGGTCTTTTGGCTATAAGGATTCTTAGGGCTGTCTGAGTGAGGAATTTCAGCCGTCCTTCCGCCCACCGCATTTGACTGTAGCTGGGCCTGTTTCCCCTTCGTTGATTTTCCTTTTGCCTGCTGCGGCGCAACGCCAGCCCCCCCAGTAAGCAAATCATAGAATTGCTCGACTGGTTCATTAAACAACACCTCCTCATAGTTTTGACTGACAACAGTCTCTCTTCTAGCTTTCTTTCCTTCAGCATCTGGACCGTATGGATGCAGTTTCAGGCCGTGCCACAACGTTTGTGGTTTCTCCATTGACTCTGGCACAAAATATAGCTTGATCTGGATTTCGAATTCTCCCCATCCTGTTTCCGTGACCTCAAATGGTGGCGCCTCTATTGTTCGGACAGACTGTGCATAAGTTTCGTGTAGTTTAAATTGTACTTTCTTAAGCCAGTAGGATATGTCTTCGCCATTTATGCCTCTGACGAATACGCGCCACTGGTGAGTGTGGTCTTCTGCCGCGCCTTCGGGCCGTTTGTTCGGGTCAAAGGGGTAAGCTTCGCTGCCAAATACTAAAGGGCACGATGATTCAGGTTAGCAACCCCGGGATCGATCATTCTTTCATGAAATCTTTTGCGCAAATTAGCATACCGAACGGTCGGAATATTTGAGTTCCCTAGAGTTGCAATCATTAGAGCTGAATCATTGTAATAGGTTCACGGATAGCCTTACTCGAACACGCTTTGTCCCTACAGGAGCTGGCATATTTACTCAATATTGGTTTGAGGGCTTGCTTGAAAATAGTCGCGAGTTGTTCTCTGCTTCGTTTTGATATTCAACTCTTAGAGCAGAAAGATGGTGATTAGATAATCCAGGTGATACCACTATCACGTGAGACGATAAGCTCCAAATTCTTGGGTTGTTTAGTTTTGAGAGCTTCGAGAAAGCAGATGCAAGCCAGCTCATTAACGTGAAAGCGCCTCGGGTTTTCTCCCTAGTTATTAGGTTATCTGGGTGAAGTCTCGGATTCTACATAATGGCAGCAGCGGCTGCAGCTAATAGAATTGTTGTTGCAGGAGGGAGCGGGTTTCTTGGTGAGCATAAAAACCAATTTATGAACAATTTCCCGGAGCTGTAATAACAAGGAGCTGGGGATCTAATAAGCTATTATCTATCTCTAGGAGCGAGAATATGCCAATCGGCGGTAGCTAGAGGGTGGGAGGTTGTGTCGTTAAGGTGCGCTTCTCCCTGTAATGTTGCCATTGAACTCCGAAGCTTTCGATAAACCGGTTTAACTTTATTGATATATATATTGTAGCCGTCATGGTGAACCGGCATGGGATACCGTTAGCCCTTCTGGCCAGGCCCCAAGATGGGCGCAGAAGGTTGAATGGGCAAAGGCAGATCTTCTGGACCCCAGTTCGTACGGGCAACACCTCAAGAATGCGTCCGCTGTTGTACATTCTATGGGCATTATCCTAGAGGCCGACTACAAAGGGGTATTGCAGGGTAAGGAGTCTCCTATTACAGGGTTACGGAAAGTAGTTGGATCCTTTGCGGGTATACAGACCGGGCCAAGTAAGAGCCAAATGACATATCGAACAATGAATACAGAATCAGGTGAGAATATGTAACCAGAACTAACAATGGAAGTAGCTAATGCATGGGTCTTTGTTTCAATAGCTATATCACTAGCAAAGAAGACGTCTGAGGAAAACATTCCAACATTCGTCTATATATCTGCTTCCTCTGGAGCTCCTATCATACCACAAGGTTATATAGCGTCCAAAAGGGAAGCCGAGTCCTCCATTCTATCCATGTTTCCGGATCTGCGGAGTATATTTGTGAGACCAACGTTCATGTACGACTCGTCTCGCGGCTTATCCCTGCCCATAGCGCTGGGAGGTATCATAGCTTCAGAAATTAATTTGCTGATGGGAGGAAAGCTCTCGGCTTTGGGGTCGATGGCAGAAAAACCCCTCAAAGTTAGTGTTGTCGGGGAGGCAGTGGTAGAATCAATTGATGATGGCGATGTCAAAGGCGTCGTTAGTCCGAAGAAGATTGAAGACCTGGCAACCAAGGGCTGGAGGAAAACAATGCTCTGAAAAGAGCAGTTCACAATGTGTGAACGATCACAGACTGCAGGTCCCTGCTCCCCCCACTGTATATTATCGACTGATAGCCCGTTAGCGTTTGTAAAACACGGATTCCATCTCTTATTTGATTTGGTTATATCATTGTCCCTCTCTCAAAACTGTCACGAATCTCGGCAGTGTACTATAGAGATATGCTGTTAGTAAGTTGTTTCAAGATCCAATAAACTCGGATACATACCTTGTTGTAAAATCTTGCCAATTTCTGGTTGAAGCGCTTGTTTTTGTCGTTGATGTAGGTGACGTCGGCTTCATCATCACCCTGACCACGCTCTCTCCGCTTCCTTAGACGGGTCTCCTCAGCCTTCTGCATATCCGCTACTAGCCTGTCAATAGCTGCTCTTTCTGGTCGATTCTCCACGAAATCGGTGGAATCAGCAGTAGAGTAAAAGGTCCCATTTTTATCGATAGCAACAATATCACCATTCTCATCCTCAACGATTTCAAGTCCACCATTTGCTGCTGCGCGCTGGACTGCTGCTGCCTTCTCATTCTCATAGGCTTCCAAGTCTGGCTGCATTCGCCGCAGCTGCCTTTTGTAGTTCTTGTGCGCGTCTTGACGGTAATCCTGGAACGCGACATTTTCTCGGTGTTTTTGTTTCTTATCCATTCGCCTATCCCACTTTTCTGATTCTTCAACCGTCCAGTCCCATGCTCGTTTCCGCTCGAAATCCTCACCGGCGGCTTCTGTATCTGCTTTAAGCAAGCTGTGAGACGCAAACGCGTGTTTTCGTGAGATGGAGGATAAAGCATTAGGGTCGACAGATAGACGGTGTGCTTCTGCCGCAGTCTCTTTCAAGTTGCTTTTTACAGCAGTTTTCTGTTAACCTGGTTAGCATCTAGCGAGAAGGAAGACGCAACATCGAGATTAACTTACTGCTCTCGCTTGGAGGGCCTTGAACCTCTGAAGCCTATCTTGATTCTTCGATGCAGGATCTGTATCTTCTTCCTTGTCTTCTATCTGTTTGTCCGTTTCTGATTCTGAAGACTTCTTATGCGACGAAGACTCGTGCTCAACGTCTTTCGGCGGCTTTTCGGTTTGATCCAAAGGTAACGGTGTAGTGCTATTAGTAGGCTTCGTCATATCGGCAGCTTCGGTAGGCATTATCGTGTACTCCTATGATTATGGCGGTGTCAGACCTAGACATGGGTTTGAGGGCGCCGTTGATGATGAAGATGAAGTTGATAAAATGTATTTATCTTTGATTACGTAAGCACCATATATTTTTCTCGTGCCGTTTTTGCTTCTTGAATCAACAACAAGGAAATAAGAAATCAAATACACCGCAAACAACGCATGGAGTGAACTGACTGTTGTCTCAATGCGCTCTTTGACGCTTGATGGCTGCCGGCTAGAGCGCTGCATCCCGCTGAAATCTTCACAATTTGTCGCATTACGGCGGTATTCTCGAGGCTCGCCGGCAAAGACTAAATCACAACCGTCTCAAGCACAGCTCCTTCGCTTTGCCCTCACTGGCACCACATGCAGTGGAAACGGTGACAAGCTTGATAAGAAGCTCGATGAACGTTTAATTTCACAGTTCCAGAACAGCTGGATACCAAAAAGATCAAAGACCATCGATACCATATCACAATCCTTACCGACGAATGTTGCTCTTCCTGGTTTCACAAAAGGAGATGGAGTGTCCAGGTTACAAGCGGATATTGAAACATTTATTAACTCAAAAGAGGCCGGAATTAAGCTTCTAAGCTCGATTGAACCGCTCCAAAATGCGTTAAACCAGTGTCAAACCAGGGTGGAGAGGGAGGATATACTTGCGACTGTAAATGGTCTTCTGGCAAGGTTAAGACGACTAAGAGTCAAGGATACAAGCCAGTTACTCCTTTTGGGTATGAGCTATGCAGCAGAGAGCTTTTCGCCAGACTCGTTAGCTCATTATGTACGACAGTACTCCATAGGAGGATACGGCTTATTACCACAGCCTATCGGTTTCAACCTAATAATTTCGCTTTTGAACGGGTTAGAACGTCGCTCTTGGGAGGATCCAAATATTGACAGGTCTGCAATGCTGAGAGTGGTTGCTGGACTAGAAGATGAGCGGACCACCACTGAGACCCTCCATCCACTGTTGGGAATCTCTCATATCAGGGATAACAAGCTGGTACCGAAATATATACAATTACTTGGCGAATTAAAGGGGAAGCAAATAGTTTCTGAACTCTGGTATAAAATTGAAGGTGAACTTGAAGCTGGACAAAACGCGGTGGTTATTGAGGGAGCTATTGCTTCCATTAAAGCTTTCTTAAAGCTAGATACCCCGGGCCGTGCTCTTTTAGCTGCGCAGAAATCTTCAAAATATATCGACTTGAACGAACATCTCCCGATCAAATCTTGGAAGACCCTTTTAGAGCACGATTCGCAAGGACTTCTACGCTCCGTGGTTGCTCCTCGAACAACTGCTACTATGCTTCAGCGCGACCTGAGTTCTCTCGAATTTATACTGGGTGCTACTTGGGTTAACGGGGGGGTCAGCCGCCACATCCATCCACATAGTACGGGGCAGCCTTTGGATACTAGCGCGGCTAACAGTGGCTCCGCTTCCAACTGCGATCGCTCAAATTTTACTTCCAGTATCAGTTTTATTCATCAGATATGGGCAGCAATGCAAACGGATGGCTGTTCTAGGTCCCAGAGTGGTCTATCAGCAATTGCCGATCTATTGAATGAGTATGAAGGAATTGAAGTCCCCTTGCAAATGCAACCATTCGACAATATCGAAAACCTCGAATATGCGTGGTTGCCTGCTTGCTCGCCGCTTGAATTTGCCGGCAATCGCCCTTCTTTGGAGCGTAATATAGATCAACCGCTCTCTCCGGCATCGCTGGGGCTTGTTAGCGTACATGTTGATGGGAATGGAAAGCCTGTACGAAGTCTTGGGACTGTTCCTCTCATGCAATTGGGATATATTGGGGTTCGAGCATCAACGACGAACATCGCTAGCAATTATAGTGATATTCCAGAGGAACCTATGGAAAGCTGGAGGAGTACAGGGCATATAATTGCCTGGGATAGACAGAGTGGACAGCTAGTAATACTGTGGGTTGGAAAGGGTAGTGGAGCAATAGAGCCAGGGCTGGTTAAACCCATCCCGCCGCCAGAACTCCCTTTCATATTCGGAACAATTATGTTTACCGAGGCTGAAACACTCATTCTATCCCAATGTGACAGTCTGGGGCCCCTTAACAACGAACAGCCTTATTGGGTTGACGTTGATGCCGGTAGTGGCCTGATACCATGAATAATGCCGTCTCTACAATATTTGACCTGGCGGCTTCGAACATTGCTACTTTATTAATCTAGACTTCGTTGGCGTTTGGTCTTAACGACGCTGGGCGAACGAATCTACGTGCTCTCTTGATCTATTCCACCCGTTACATCCTCCGTTTGTCGTTACATGGAAGCCGATTTGAATGGAGCTGGATTATAACACTGGATCGCACAAGTGTTCCAGAGCTCTTTTGTATTTTTACACCCCTTAAAATAAATTTATGTACAATAGATTTGTCGAATCATTATGATACATATCCGTTATATGGGTGATTATGAAGATCATGTCTTCAATTCCACAAATAATGAAGAGAAAATATATCTACCTGCTGCGTAGGGTTTTATCATTACCGGGTTAAATAGCCGTGGTTTAATCAGCTTACCCTGTGGCCTGGATACTGCCATGAAATGCAGAATTTATGTAGGCCAAATTCTGCATTTGCGCCACATGTTGGTTTGAGATGTGATTTAAGGAGTTTTTAGTCATGAAGTTGATACCACTAAGCACAAAGGTCAAATGTGTGGACCGAGATGCTAGCAGTATGGTAGGTGAGTGCGCAAGAGGCGCTTGGAATGGAGAATATATTGGGTGATCTGTCAATCTTCAGGTTTTCAGCTTCTCAGTTGATCTATGGCTGTGTCGACTTTTTGGCCTGCCGTTGATGATCAAGGTCTCTAGCTCGGATGGGTCGGCGGCGTGGGTTAACGAGCTTATGCGTGTTTGGCGTAAGGCCCGAGAATAGCGACGTACCCCATACGCTATTAGCATCTTCTATTATTTGATCCAAAGTCCATGGATTTACTTTTCTAAGCAGACGGTTGCTCCTCCTTTTTGAATCAGGCCCATCACCGAAAAGAATAGCAAGACGCGTCCGGCACGCTCGCCGGACTGTATTGGTATCGATATACACGCCCTTTTCTTTTAAACGCCTCAATAAAATAAGACCACTAACCCATAGAATGACAGGCTTAGGTGGTGAGGTATATGGATTCAAGGTCGATGGTCCTGAAAAGTTGAATTTTGGCTTTCGTAAGAAACCACAATTGATAATGGCTTTTTGAAAAGTTGCACTAAATATTGTGCGTAAAGGAGATAGCGGATGGGTAGGAGGTAGGTGGGTATTTGATAGCTGTGACCTTTGGTGGTTTTGAGGCGAGTAACTTTCAGCAAGCCAAAGACATAGTCTTTCAAGTTCAGACCATCGACAACTGATAACAAGCTGCTTCAGTCCTGCCTCCCATGACTCCGGGGGGATATATCCCCCGTATTTAATGACATACTGAAAAATTCCAAAAAGACGTAAAACGGCGTCCCGTGAATGTTTATCCAATATAGGGCGAGTCCCTATGCGGCGAGAGGGAAGAATGTTCCATACCATCCAATTTATAGTCTTTCTCGAGGGTGAAATGCGATCGTTTTTCATCTTCTCGAGTATTTCGGAGATGAGCCTCTTATCATCAAGCTTCAATGCATTCCGTAACTGTATATTGTAGGAATGAGGATCATCAGGAGACAAGAAAGAAAGGATTGTGAGTGTTAGATTCGCTCGACGCCAGTCATGGGACATAGAATAGTAGTGGAAGAGAGATTCTTGTGTCTCTATGCTCTCCAAGGCGTCTGGATGTTGGTCGCTATGAATCAGATCATGAAGGGACCGTTGATCTTTACGGGATATAAAGTGGTCAATAGCTTTGGCAAATACCGAACTTCCAGTCGATATGCCAATCTCTTTTAGTTTAGATATCTGATGCTGCAGCTCAACAATATCGGCTGCTCTTAGTGCCATTTGCTGCAAAGTCAAAGGCCCAATAGCCCCCACGCCAAACACTTTAAGGCCTCCAAGAATTAGGTCAAATGTGAAAGTTTTTGTAGCAAATAGTCGTGCTCCAAAATCATCTTTGACCATCGGTGTTTGGGTATTGGCTGGATTGGAGGTAGTCGTCTCAACCTGCGGCAAGTTGGAATAAAATGTATCCAGTGTAGTCCCCGCAGGGAGTGTCCCGGATTTTATAAGCCCAGCTAGAAAGTGAGACTGCTGCTGTTTTGTGCTGTTTTCTTGCACATGTTGGATTAGAGGCAGAACGTCGTCGAGGGATGACGGAAAATCTCCCCGCCGCATCAGGAAGTCGTGCATCACGAGAGCGGATCGAATATTATTATGTTTCCAAAGAGTCGGTATTACAGATGCGTATAACCTATGCCCATCGGACAGCTGACATAGGCTACGAAAGATATCCAAGCCATCCCTGGTAGACATTGCAGTTTTGAAAACACACAGTATGCCTTCTGGACTATCCAGATGTGTATCTTTCAACGCCTGGTGCCATATCGACGCCTCCAATTGTTTCCCTGCCCTCACAAAGGTACCTATAACACGCTCGTAGAAGAATTTCCATCTCGTTCCTTTTTCCTTCCAGATGGATTCCGCGTGAATATGTAGCTCTTTTAGCAGCCAGTCATGCTTTAATCCCACAGACAGAAAAGCCTCCCATAGGAAGTCAGCAACCTTTCCCTCGGTAGGGAGAGAGATTCCCGGGCATCTCCTAGTCAAGCCTTTCCATATGTCAATAACTCCGCTGTCGCCGTAATGGCGTTGACGGTACAGAACAAGCTCCTTCCAAAGGGTAAAATCTTGTGAATAGCGTGGATTATCCACCAATTTACTCCCTACATTCCGCGTATGCCCAAGATCCGACTCTAGGTCAAACTCCCTTGGAGGTAACTGCCACTTCTGCTGAGGCCCTGAGGAATCCGGAGATTCTTGTTCTCGCGTAGGTATGGTCCGGTCCGCATGTGTTAAAAGCGCCTGCGTCTCTTCCGACGGCGGAAAGTGGTTTGAGAGAGGGTTCTGAGGGTCGTCGTTCAATCGCTGACTGAAATCGGGGCGGGTGTCTGTGGTTTCTCTGCCGGACGTCCCATCGCAATCGTCAATCTCAGGTTTGATGGATTCCTCGGGGAAGCAGGCTATCTGTGTCCCAGCTGACGAAAAGCATGCAGGTCCGCAGGCAGTTCTGCGGTGGAGAGAAGAATTAACAATGCCAGTGGAAATCGGCGCAACAGGCCTTTTGATGCGTCCCTGCAACAACCTGAGCTGTCGTGAGAGCATAAACAGCATTAGGTGGACGTCGAAAAAGCCCAGGAGGCACGACGGCAGGCATTTATCACCATATATTTCATCACATATCCGAATATCAAGGGTAGTTCTCTTCGCAATCCCGCCCAGGTTGAGTTGTTCTAACGGA
This sequence comes from Microsporum canis CBS 113480, assembly GCF_000151145.1. NCBI lineage: Eukaryota > Fungi > Ascomycota > Eurotiomycetes > Onygenales > Arthrodermataceae > Microsporum > Microsporum canis. The sequence continues at coordinate 458,901 of NW_003299165.1, read as the reverse complement.
AATATTCTTCCTTACAACTGATGAAGTTCAATTGGACAAGAAAAGAGCTTTATATCACGTGATATATAGTCTTGGCAAAAACGTCTCACCACTTTCGACTTTCCCGGACATCAACAACTTCAATCTCCAAAATATTCCCGTTCACATAACAATTGACCTCGCCTTGCGTCTCAATTTCCCTTGATTTCGCGCAGCCATGGTTTCCCGCACTCTTCCTCGTATGGCCGGGTATGTGTGTCCCAGTTTTTTCTTTTTCTCTGGAGAAACAGCCGTGTTCCTGCTAGGAATCTTGCGCCGTCCGTCCAGAGTCAGTCGAGTTCGCTAACACCAATGGATTTCTCTACGTTTAGTTTCGTCTTCCGAGAGAACCGTGTCCCTTACTACCAACGTCTTTTCCAGAACAACGATGGTGTTCGCCAATGGAAGAAGGTCCGAACCCTCCGCGTCCTCAAATCGAGATCCAGTCATGGCCAAGGCAAACCGACAAGGCATAACTAACAAATATGCAAAAATAGACTGCCCGAAGCCCATACTTCCTATATCCATTCTATGTATCTCTCTACGGCAGCGCTGCCGGTATGGTTTATCCTTCCACTCTTGTCAACTTGACATTATTTATCTGATGGATGAACCTTTTCGCTAATATATGATACATAGCCACCATGTACGCTATGGGCAGAATCGTTCTTGTAAGTAACCGATTAGCAAATTGTCCTCTTGAGAACAAGAGCAGTTTACTCTGAACAGACCTGAATACCGTTTCTCCGTTGATATACATTGTGCTAATGTTCATAATAGGGACACAAGACCTGGTACTAGATTACGGGCCAACTATCTGTCAAACACAATTGACCTAGGAGATAGAGGCTGTGTTTGTCTTTAGGTGTATTGATATGGTGTATCTAGTCTGACAGAGCTTCAAACTATACCTCGCGTTGAACCAGCTCTAACTATTGAAGCCAATTACACACCGTTGTACATTTAACATTGCAAGATATATTTTATCCAGAGTATAAAAAGTAAACTTGCTATTCTTTCACGACCATAATCAGATAAACACTCGTACATATTTGCCATTCTGAATAACTAGTGTACATGAATTTTAGGTCAAAGGACACATGATAGTTTTTTCTGGCTATTAAATAGCGCTCCTGAACAAGCCATGACTTTAGAGAAAAGACACGATATTAAAGGAGCCAGCCATAAAGTGTTCGTCACTGAGAGCACTCGCTGATACGAAACATTGTTAGTGAAAACAGCAGCGGTTGCTATAAAAATTTATCCTTTTCTCGTCTGTCTCTTCATCTCCCGCTTTTGCTCCCTCTCCTTCTCCTTTGCGAGGTACTTCTTCTGCTCTTCAGCTGACATGCTACGTAGGAGCCGATCACGCTCCTCCTTCTTAATCTTTTCAGCGGCTGTTTTCCTTTCTTCAGCCTTTTCATCTAAGTCAGCTCTCTTCATTCGTTTGATCTCTTCCTCACGTGTATTGCGGAGTTTGCGAGTTACTTCTGGCCTGAAGTGAGCGAGAGTCACCAGACGGTCAGACAGGCGAATGAAAATTTTCAGAAGGTTGGACGAAGATACATAGTCAGAGGCGTCCGAAGAGCTCGGGATACGGAGAGAGAGAATAAGTCGCTTCCGGGGAACTGCTTCTTCAGTGCTAAAATTGCGAAAGTGTGTCAGTAGATAGCAATATAGAATCCTTGATTCCCTCTAAATTGTAAGGGAAAGGGTTGATGATATAAACATACGTTGCAGGCTTCTCCATAGGCTGATCAGTGACAATCAAGTGGTCAAATAAATCACCTGCTTCTTCAATAGCCTTGACAAGCTCGGGAACAAGTATGGAATCCGTAATCTCAGCACTCTCGCTCATGACGGTCAACCAACTAGGAAGTTTAGCGTTATCCTTAGTGAATGTCAACGAAACGTCGTATCGGTCTTCCCTTAGGCGGCGCATAGCATTCTTGTGAACCACCGCAAAGACAAAGCCGTCATATGTGGAAGGAGTTGATTTTGATCGTTTATCAGTTTCAACATCCATAGGTGTGGGCGGAACAAGGTCCTTCTCCCTACCATCAAATGGATAGGCAATGATCTCGACCTTTTCAGTAGATGGTACCATGGCATCAAAAAAAAGACCAAGAACCATTTCGCCAAAGAGTAACAGAGGGTTATAGCGTTTCAGCATTTTGATGGTGATATCGACGAAAGCAATATTCTGACGGCCGGTGGCATAGGTAGTGAACTCATTCAGGGCCCTTTCCTTGAGCATTTTACCATCGACCTCGATTCCCTCACCGGAGCTAGCATTGTGCGGCACTCCATTGTATCCAACAACCGCAAACTCGTCGCAGAGTACCGGAATATTCGCTTGAGCCCACGTCTTTGCCTTGCGCCTGTTTTTACCAGCCCCCCACATATGCAATATAGCGATTATGATGATAAATGGAATAATGAATGCTTCCTGAATAAAATCCTGTGGCGATGTGCGTTCCCATACCCGGTACCATTTTGTGTATGGAACGCTGCTAACGGCAGTTGTCTGAGGTCCGGATCCGGTAGCAGAAGGAGGCGCAAAGTCCGCAAAGCCTGGTAGATGGAGAAAGTCAGATCTTGGTCTTGTAAAGGTAATATTCCCATGCTATTCGACTTGAGCAGCAGTATATCAATGCAATGGTTGGTGTCACCAACCTCCATCAGCCTTTTGCGGAGCACCTGTAGCCTTGCCGCCAAAGAGAGCCTTAAATCCGTCCATCTTTGAGAAATGGATATCAGGTTCGGCCCAGATGGCCTGGTAGATCACGTACTATTTAGTTGCCGTTGTGGTTGCGGTTGGTGAGATAAAAGTGTCGCTTGTGTTTTGGTGACAGCCAAGAAGTTGGACGAAAGCAAAAAGCTAACAATTATAAAATCCTCGATGATTTACTTATGCCCCTTTTCTTCATCTGCGAGCAACAAAACATAGCGCAAGATACGGCAAGCGACGTCAGTTATAAATTATGTATAAGCTCCATATATTACTTCGGATTGCTGTTCCTCAAAATCTCCCGGATTCAACGCAGTGGCTGGAAACAATACCAGTCTATGTGCTATGATTCGAAAGGACTAAAAAGAAGCAGACGCGAATAGACGTCAGTATATCAACTAGAATTGAAACTGTTAAGCCCGATTCACCCTTGTTTTATACATAAATAGACAATAAAAACACAATTCAACCAGGCCGCCATAAAGGCTGTTCCGCACAACCCTTATGCCCCTTCCATTGAATATCCTCGAACCACATTTTCACCCAAACCAACTCCGGGAAAAATATATACAGCATCGGTAGAAAAGAAGTGGTATCCAAAAAAAGACTGTCGTCAAACAGGCAAAAAGCAGTAGTAACACACACGCGTACAGAAACAGGCCAAATACAAGAATAAAAGAGAGTGACATAGGGAATAAAGGTACAACTCCAACCAAGAGACCCTTGCGAAGAAAACACAAAGACAAAGCAAGATTGGGAGTGGCGATTATAATATAGCAGGGGATTATTGTGATAAAGCAGTGAGATCACTGTCCGTAAGCTGGAGGTGGTGATGGGTCCCGGCGTCCGCAGTAGTTGCTACCCACACTACCAGGTCCTTTACCCTCCTGGATTCTGCGGCTGATTTCGTTTGCTAACTTCATCATCCAAGCCTGTTCCAAGATGCTTCGGTCTTGGCTCACGGCTACAAACGACAGCATGCTAGGCGGAACTCCGTTAAGGGAGATAGTATTATCATCACCTTTTTCATGAGCCTCAATAGTAGGGGTATTTTGATGTGGAATGTATGAAGGTTCTCCATTGCTAAGAGTTATCTTCTCAGCTTCGGCTGACGGGGTAGACTGGCCAGCTTTGTTCGTAACAGATGGGCCTAGGCCTTGCATAGCCGGTACCCGTGAGCGATCTTTCACCTTAATGGTAGCATCGGGGGAGACCGGCGGAGTTATAGGGTCATCCGGTTTCTCCCCAACTCGGGCAGAAGACGAGAACACGGTAGACGCATCAGTGGAGACGGTATATTCGCTATCTGTGCATGTGCTTGAAGTATCGTCTAACTTTTGGGGTTTTCGCAAGTCCACAACGCGTCGTTTATGCTTCCTAGATGGACGTGTTCTTGGGTGGCGGCCAGCACCCATCGTGAGACCACATCCACTCAGTGGAGATCCCAGAGAAGATTTGCTCATCGACGACTCTTGCAAGGAATGTAGAGACGCAACATGAGAGTGAGTCCTAGAAAGGGGAGGGCTGGCGGGTGAGATCAAGCCTCCGTGAGATTCCGACTGTTCCATAGCTCCGGTCAGTGCCCTGAAAACAACATCATGTATTGTTGGAGTGAAGAGGGAAAGTGTCCGTTGAGAGTCAGTCAAAGTAGCCAATCGAACTAAATTCCTCTGAGAGAATAGAGAGTGCATTTCAACTCCAGAGTCTAGGGAGAGAGACGCAATCTGGGCGACGCTCAGGACATTTCCTGATGCATCAACAGGATCCTGGGGAGGGCTGAGCAAAGGGTCCTGGCCAGGACCGGCCTCTTCATCGGCTTTCACCTCTGTGTCCTGCCCACGAAGCTCTGGTACCCATAGGCGAAGAGATAGCCGGTGGATAATTGCGGGAAGCTCATCCATAAACAGTAAGCGTAGCTGACCCTCGATTGTTCTCTGTAAATAGTCTCGAACGAATGGAATAGAATCAAATGTTGATGACACCTTCAAAGACTCAAGAGGATCATTTCTAAAGACTAGTGTGATTCCCTTTTGTTTGGAAAAAACTAGGACCACAAAGCCAGAAAGTTTGATATCCGACAGAGTTATTTGCAATGGGATAGTGAGGCCATGGCTATTAAGAATATTGTCAGCAAGCCTTTTAACGCATATCAAACGAGGTGGTCTGGAAAGCAAGACTTACTCTGCAGCGAGTGGGCATGGAGAGGTGAACTTAGGGCGTGTCACCATATAGGTATTCAGCGAGTTTGCTTGTACACAGGTTTTCAGAGTAAGATATGCGTCTCCAGAATATGACATTTTGAATATACCACGGAACCGGTCGTCAGCCAGATCCCCTATCTCTAAAATTTCGAGTTCTGGTGGTATAGATCCCAAATTCAGTTCCGTGACTGTGATGTCGCCCACAATAATCGGAGGTTTTGGCGACTTGTTCAACGCAGCTGTGAGCAACTCTTGGGCGCGTGTATAAAATCCAGCATCTGCCATCAGAGGCGACCAGTTGAAGTTGAAGGCCATGTCTGGCGTTGGACGGCGCAAGCGCCTAAGTGAAAGTGAGTTGAAACCGATATCTGAACACCTCTATCAAATCTGTGTGTTTATATTTGGCAATATTCGGTAGAAGAGTTTGATCGCAATCCGCGGTTTAACGATGGGTCGCGTGCCATGTGATGGTACCTGTGTGATACTCTCTGCGGGATAGAGAAAATAGACCTCGAGAGATACAGGTTGACGAAGGAGAATGCCTAGTGGCAAGGCTCGTTACCCGGAGACGTCCTCATTGATGTCCGTTGATGAAATCCCACACGGCTCGACGTTGGCGTTGTCTTGCCTGAAACCTGGTAATATTATCGTAGAAAAAAAATATTGCCCGGGCGGAATAGGAGGAGAGTCACATGACTTATTCTCCGCCTCTGTTCCGGATTAGTCATCCGAGTTAGCTAAACTGGACCGTGCGTTTGCTATGGTAACAGCGGAAGCTAGTCCTCTTTTGGAAATATATAAATAAAAGGGTTTATCTCTTAGTGAGAGTCTTTCTCTTGCACACGACAGAAGCACTAAATTATACCGAACAGATATACTCGAAGATCACATCCTTAGGCATGGTCACGTATATTGAGGGCTCTACCACAGGCCCACTGTCTGACGCGAAGCTCCAAAACTCCCGCCTACTGAAAACTACGAACCCAGCATCAAAGCCGACAAAGAGTGTCTACGGAAAAAGTGCAGTTACGGCGCCGGCAATCTCGAAGGGCAATGGCCAAGTTCAGAGGGAGGAAGTATCGCAAAAATCAGCTTCTGCCCCAGAAGACGCAGAGTCCCTGATCAACGCAGTTCGAGAACAGTTATCCCAGATAACAATCGAAGGAAATTGGTCGCACACTTCAGCTGGGAATAGAGCGCATGAGCCTCCGGAAGAAGGATATGATCGCGGCTCTGATAGCCTTCTACCGGATAAGGCTATAACCGAAGATTCGACAGAGATAACTTCGAAAAGTCATCTCCCAGAAAGAACCTCGAAAGGCTCGAACGACTTGAAAGAGGGAGCGGTGAAAGAGGAGCCCACCAAACAGTCTAGATCTCGGACGGAAATAAAAAAAGGGGGTGATGCAAAGTCACAGCAGACATACGTCAATGATAAGGAAAAGACTTCTTATGTTCAGTCTATCCTTCGCGAAGGGATGTCAACTAGGTCGTCCCGTGGAATCCAATACTTCGATAAATGGGCAAATCGAGTCGTGGGTCTTTTTGATGTGAGAAAGATAGCGGAAGGATCTTACGGAGAGGTTTACGAACTATGTGCAAAAGATGGAGTGTCTAAAGCAAGTCTATCGACTGGTCGAGCTTCTAAACTACAGGCCTATATGAACGGTGTTTTTAAAATTGTTCCCCTACGTGCACAGCGGGGACCCGGTTCGAAAAAATTCACTACGGTCGACGAGATCGTTGCTGAAGTTCAACTACTGAAACTCCTTGATCCGATACCTGGATTTGCACGGTTCAGAGAGATCCACGTTGTTCAGGGTAGATTTCCCCCATCCTACCAGGACGCATGGAATATATATAGCCAGACTAAGGACGATTGTTTCAACCCTGACCCAAGCAAGAAGAAGTCATATCCAGATAACCAGCTATGGGCAATATTGGAAATGGAGAATGCAGGGTTTGAGCTTGAAAAATTCAAGTTTTCCTCTGTTTTCCAGGTTTATGACGTCTTCTGGGGTGTCGCATTAGCCCTGGCAAGGGCAGAGCAGTATGCATCTTTTGAGGTATGTCTTTGCTCAATTATAGCCAGTTTATTTTTTTTAGCAATATGTATCTAATACCCACATAGCACCGCGACCTACATCTTGGAAATGTGTGCGTGAAGCAAACACAACCTCCCCGTGAAACACCACAAAAAAGGAAATATAAAAAAGACCATTCATTATCGGCATGCCTAGGCACAAGTGGGCTGGAGACGACTATAATTGATTACTCCTTATCTCGAGCCGAGCTTTCATCAAGTGTGACGCCAGATACTGGTTTTATTAGCGGAGCAGTGGCGTGGTCTGATCTTGAAAGGAAGGAAATATTCGATGCAGTTGGCCGGGATGAAGAGGAAAAATTTCTTCGTGATACGTATCGACTGTAAGTATTGTAGCACATTCAAGCTGATTTTACCATTGCTAACATCCACTTTTACAGGATGAGATCGGAGGTTTTTGATGACAGCTGCCCGAGCACGGAACAATGGAAGAATTATAGGCCAAGAACAAATCTCATCTGGCTGTCCTTTATTCTTACAACGCTCATTAACAAGTGTCACAATGAGAAATTAACCCCAACACAACGACAGCCCCTTGGGCTAAGGTCTACGAACAGTAATATCATACCAGGGAATTTGGATACCAGGCAGAAATCTATGCAGGGCGGTAAGGAGGGATTAAAGGCGGAGCAATTAAAGCTAAGTGAGGATGTCCAGCAAGTACTTTTTGAACGACTGGAAACTGTACAGGACCTTCTCGAGTTGGAAGATGAATATGAGAATTTATCTTGCGCTGGAGACCTGGTAGCCATTGCCATTGGTTCCCAGTGGCTGGAAGAATCAGATTTCTTATGCTAGGAGTGGTTACCAACGCCGAATAACTGCATATATATATATACCCCTACTCACAGTTGCTGTAACTTTTACCATGCTTCATACTATATATACCCACCTTTTTTTATTTTTGCTTTGACAACCCGCAACAATACCGTGTTATTATAGCATTTAAGTCTCATTAAAACTTAGTTTATTGGTTAGATATCGGTAGGGCAACGGTTCAACATGACTCCAGCTATTTAATCTGTCCTTGGTAATTCTATATCCACCAGCCACGGCAATTGGTAGTTATTCCATCCATGTCCTTTTATGGATGCATTTATGACGAGAGTTTGTTGCCCCGGCTGAATTGGGGTAGGATCATCTGTGCAATGGCTGGTAGCATAGTATCCTTCGAGCTGGCGTGCCTTCAGCTTGTTCATAAGCTCCTCCGATTCCTTTGCCCCGGTTAAACTGTTTACTAAAACAGAATTTTCCTTGTCAACAGGGGCGGAAAACCCCGTATTTTGCCAGGTAATCAGTTTTGCTCCCCATGCCTCGTGTATATGTCCAAAGCAGTGTACCTTTGGCCTCGCCTGGGAAATAGCTCTAAGAAGGGTTGTACACCCCGCCTCGTCATGGAAAATAGTTTCATCCAGTATCCCTCTTGGTGGTCCGTGGGTCATAGCGATGTCAACTCCCTTAATATTGAATTCGTGTCCTTGTTCCCGCGTATACTGAAATCCCCAGCTCCCGAACGAAGGAGTGTATGGGCTAGCATATATGGATAGTGAGGCACCATTCTCCAAACTAAAGTGATGGGTTCCCTCATCTAGAATAATAATACCAGCCTCTTCAAAGAGGTGTCTTGCTTCGCCAAAGTCACCGTACTCCTCTATCAGCCGCTCTCGTCGTTCTGGTGGTGCTTGATCCATTCTCGACTTGTACAATGGTATATCGAGAGTGAAATCGTGATTCCCAGCAATAGCAAGCTTGAGAGGAGCGTTCACTTCCTTTAAAAGCTTCACGGCTGATCGGTACTCATCCAGCGTAGAACTCTCGGTAAGGTCACCACCATGGAGGGCCACATCAGCGTATGTTTTCGGAGCCGTGTATGCCGTTGCATGGGTATCCGAGAGTATCAAAAATCTGGTTTTCATCACGGCACTAGAGGCTGAAATGGTTCTCTGTTGGGATGAGAGATGATGAAGAGCTGGCTCAGCTGACGAGTTGACGGGTTTATATATAAATGGCTGCCTGGAAAGTGCCATTCTGACGTAATAATACTTCCTTACCCCGTCCCTTAAATAGAGGCACTTGGGAGATCGATATGTACACAATGTTGCCTGACACCTGGATACTGCTGCAGCAGTGCTTTGCATAGTCACAGATATAAGTAGTATCATTCTCTAGGAATCTGATATCATAGCTGCGAAATAGAAGAGCGCTTTTCGCCCGATTACATAAGCATTGATTTGTTTATCAATTGGGTTGCGATTACTTTTTTGTATACGGAGTATAGCTGTTGGTTATAGTAAAATAATATTAGCAGGGGCATTCGAGCTCCCATAATGTCTAGTATGGTTAATATTCTGATGTTGGAGAGCCTGGGTTCTCGTGACGTTACCCGCCATCCCTCCAACTCAGACGTGACAGGATCATGACATTTGTGGCAGAGATGGATATGGTGATGACAGCTGAAGACGAAAACCCTGTACTTCGTTCTCAGAGAAGCCCGGCAAAGGGAAGCACCAGGTTCCAATGTACGACATGTCAGGAGACTTTCCAACGTGCAGATCATCTTCTGCGGCATGGAAGCACCCGTGAGTACGCATGGAGAAAGCAAACGGGTTATTTAGAAGAGAGAGCTTCAGGCTAACGCAGAGCTTAGATAGAGGGAAAGGGAACTCTTTCCCTTGTTTTGAGTGCTATAGTGCTTTTGATGACAGGTAAGATATCAGTCCCAAGGACACTATTAACGGGTATCATAGCTAATGGGAAATGCAATACGGAAAGGGACCGGTTAAGAAGCCATGTTCGTACGGCGCATCCGATACCTCTTTCTTCGAAGGGGAAACCGCACAACTCAGCCATTATACAGACGAAAGGCTCTAATTCAAGCAGCGGGGAGAGTCATCCAGTTAGAGTAGCAATAGAGCCACCAGCCAGCGGGCACCCACTTATTGACTCCTCGGCGGTGGCCAAACAGCAAGGTGCTCTGGGCATAGCAAATTATAGCAACCGGTACAAGCCAGGACAGAAAACCTCTGATGAGTTTCAGCTCAGTCCACCAAATACAGGGGATGAGAACCAGAGGACGCCATCCTGCCAGAGGGCTGTTATCTGAGCTTGCTATCTCACCTCTACTACCCCCAGCAATTCCACATGATCAGTGGTACAAGTCAACGCAAGAGGGGTGCTGTTCATGTATTGTTATTATGGCCACTGGCCCTCTTGAAAGAGAGAGATAGAAGTTGATAAAACTATGCAAGCAAGGATTGTTGTTGGCTGTTTTCATGTGACTTGGTCATTCGCGCTAGCTTTTTATCTTCCGTTATCATAAATACTATTAATAATTTGAAGAGCCGAAGACGGACTTTCGATGTTAAACAAGACAGGATGGGCCATGAGCCCTTTGATACACTTGAAAACTCGGTAGGGCCATTCGGATATAGATATATATCTAACTGCTAGAAAAGAGCTTACTGGGAAACCTACCAACCATGTCCCAAGACAGGCTCAACCGTTTCTTTACCCCTAGAGACGAGCAGCAGCAAGCGTACAAACGAATAGACGGAGATGAGATATATACCAATGAAGAAGACACAGAGCAATCTGCATACGATGTTCCACCGGCACAGGAGTTTTCATGGATAGTGTATTTTTATTTTGTCTGGATGGGCATGGCTATGCTCTGGGGATGGTGAGTAGTCTTTACCCCAAGGCCACAACTCCTCTTATGATTCTCATTTTTATCATGTCAAGGCCATATATAATGATTAAGATAGCTGACCGTGGTGGTATTGTCGCTTTTATAGGAACTCATTCCTTGCCGCTGCCCCCTACTTTCAAATTCGTTTTGCAAGCAATGACTGGCTCCGAGACAACTCACAATCTTCAATAACATCCGTATTCTGCATCACCGGCCTGACTGCCCATTTAGTTCTGCTGAAACTCCAGGAAAATGCGTCCTATCCACGGAGAGTCATGCTATCACTCGCTCTCACGGTATCAGTGTTTACTCTGCTCACTCTATCAACCCTTCCTAACCCGGGACCCTCTGCCCCCGTCCTTTTCTCGTTCATCCTTCTCATGGTCTTCGTATGTTCGTTTTCCGCCTCGTTAAACCAAAACGGACTGTTTGCATATGTGTCTGGGTTCTCTCAGCCAGCGTACACGCAAGGAATCATGACGGGCCAGGCGCTCTCCGGGGTTTTGCCGGCTATCGTACAACTTATTTCAGTCCTTGCCGTGCCGGAAAGCAATGTACACGAGTCCGATGAGCGACAAAACGCAGCTAAATCCGCATTTGGATTCTTTGCTACTGCAACACTGGTGTGTGGAGGTGCGTTTTTTGTCTTCCTTTACCTCTATCGCTACCCGGGCAAGCGGCAAGGGATACGCTATCTCGCGGATGAAGATACCGAGGGTCCAAATTCACCGACGAAAAAGACAGTTTCACTGTTGACACTGTTTCAAAAAACGCGCTGGGCATCCCTTGCGATGTTTTTGTGCTTTTGCATTACCATGGCTTTTCCTGTCTTCGCATCTCAGGTCCAGAGCACAAACAAGGAACAGCCTCCGCCACGCTATACCCAGCCAGGCGTATTCATTGCGCTTGCCCTTTTCTTCTGGAACTCCGGTGACTTGCTTGGCCGTATGCTGGTCCTGCTCCCGTTTTTCAGAGATAGGAAGCCGCCTCCATTCATCCTGTTTATTCTATCACTGGCACGTATCCTTTTCATTCCCTTGTTCCTGATGTGTAATGTACGGGGCAGAGGCGCCAGAATTAACAGCGACGTTGTATACCTTATCTTTATTCAGGGTTTGTTTGGGCTCACGAACGGCTACCTCTGCGTTTCTTCCATGGTTAGCGCTACAGAGGCTGTCGATGAGGAAGAGAGGGAAGCAGCTGGTGCATACATGGGTATGTTGATAGTTGCTGGTTTAGCAGCTGGGAGCGTGCTGAGCTTTTTTATCGGTGCTCTTTGATGTCTAGAGATACTCATGTCTTTCGACGTAGAGATTTTCATTTAGAGGGTTAATTTTTCACTCCTACTCCGGTTAACGTGTATAAATATATGCTGAAAAACACATTCTGCAATCGCGTTCTATTTTAAACCCCTTAAGTACATGTAGACGGAGCCTGATAATGCTGATGATAAGAAAGTTTGGAGATGAAGGCAAAGGAGATAGCCAAAGAAAATCTATAGTAGCAACTCGCCATGGTAAAAGTACATCTATGTCGTTAGCCTGTACACTGAAAATATAGGCACATTGACAAAGGAAGAGGGACGGGATATATATCGTTGAGTATTAAATTCATATGTCTTTAATCGAAACATAGATCTAGAGTGGGGATGCGCTATTGAATATCATAACGCGAGAAATCGATGAGGAATATCTTTTGGGCCAATAGATAATTTAAACGGAATTAGGGAGGTGATCCAGTCATAATGGTGGCTGTAGATTCATGTCCCAGAGGTAAGAAAGAGGCTTCTAGTTGCGGGCAAAGGTCTATTTCTTCGCATCTGCTTCAATTTTAACGGCTGAACCGGCAGTAGCGCCAGTCGATTCGGGTTCGTCTTCGGCCTCAATTTCGTCGTATTCCTCATCCTCACCCTCCTGGAGCAACTGTTGGAGGTGCTCTGTTTCTGAAGGCGGCCCTCGGGCGATAGGCTTGATGTGAACAGGAGCAGCAATACCTTCACCACCGCTAAGCTGCCACGCCATTAACTTCGTAAAGGCGCCGTCTGGTCTCGAGTTCAGATCTTTGTAAGATCCCATTTCAGCAACTCGGCCATCCGAGTCTAGAACGATAATGGTGTCAGATCGTTTGATGGTCGACAAGCGATGGGCTATGCTAATAGTGGTATTGTTTTCGCGGAGTAGGGCCGCAAGAGCACTGTTGACGAGGGTTTCGGATTCAGCATCAAGCGCAGAAGTAGCTTCATCCAAAATGAGAATATCTGGCTCTTTGATAAGAGCACGAGCAATGGCAATTCTTTGCTTTTGGCCACCAGATAGCTGTGCTCCTTTGGGGCCAACATTAGTGTCCAATCCGTCGGGCTAAGAGGGAGACCGGTTAGCGTCAGAGCAAAAGAAGCATATACGGGTGAAGATTGAGTATAAATAACCCAGGATTTAACTTACGAAGTCACTGATGAACTGACAGTTAGCCTTACGAGCTGCTGCAATGATCTCAGATCTTGTGGCATCAGGCCTTCCATAGCTTATGTTTTCCGCAATGGAACCAGAGAACAATACCGGCTCTTGTGCAACAATTCCGATCTTCCTTCGGAGAGATTTTGCATTCATGGTTGAAACATCTTTACCGTTGATGAAAACCTGCCCCTTGGTTGGGCTATAGAACCGGAGTAACAAAGATGCAATAGTAGATTTCCCGCCGCCTGATGGCCCGACAATGGCCACATTACTTCCCTGGGGGATTTCAAAGTCCAAGTCCTTGAAAATGGATACGGCAGGCCGGGTAGGGTAGCTGAATGCAACATTCTTAAACCTGATGGGACCACGAGCTGAGGTGACCTTGTCGCCCACGGTAGGGGAAATCTTAGGCCTGCGATCTTGGAGTTCAAACAGGCGGCTTGCAGCACCTGCACCCTTCATGAGCTCGGAATAGAAACTTGAAAGTCCAAAAAGACTGGATCCAGCATAGGCCGTGTACATCAAAAACGAAGTGAGTTCTCCGATTGAAATGGCTGATGATTGAACCATTCCGCCACCAACGTAAAGCAGAGCAAGGATTGTAGCATTTCCCATTAAGCTTGTACCACTGAAGAAGGTCGCGCTGATAAAGGACTCCCTCTTACCAAGCTCGAAGATCCGCTTGACCTGTTGATTGTACCGGTGAACCTCCAAAATCTCGCCGGCAAAAGACTGGCTTGTTTTGACATTACCAAGTCGTTCTTCTGCAATTTTGGTCAATGTGCCGACATTCTTCTGTATCTTTCGGCTAAGGTTACGGATTGCTCGTCCATAGAAGAAAGCCGCAATAGCAATAGGCGGGAACAGAATGGCCAAAACACTTGACAGTTTCAAACTAACATACGTCATCATGCCAAACCCAGCAGCACCACTGACAGCCGCTCGTAATCCATCTGAAAGATTCTGTGTGATACTCTTTCCCACGATGATGGTATCAGAACTAAGTCGAGAGATCAGGTCGCCAACACGGTTAGCATCGAAGAATTCGGCATCTTGAACAAAGGTGTTTCTGAAGAGTTTAGATCGAAGTCGGGCAACGATCCGTTCACCAACAATTCGCAAAATAATGATTCTTCCATAGTTTGCCGCCGCTCCTAGTAAAATAATTCCGCCGAGCGCTGTGTAAAACACTGGAAGACTGATCCCCAGAAAATCTTTCAAAGCATTGGGGTTAGAGCTAGTTGCGATATCGAGAATTTTCCCAATGGAGAAGGGAATAGACATGGCCACCGAGGAGGAGATGAGCAGAAACAAAAACGCAACGGATAGGACCTTGGCCTCTGGACGTGCAATTTTAATTAATCTCCATATCTCTCGAACACCGGATTTCTTCCCATGGGCCAGGCCGTCCTTCGCTAACCTCGCACTCAGGTTTATCTGAGCCGCCTGAGATGCTTTTTCAGACCGTTCGAACGCTTGGCTTATTTCTTCTTCTTGAGCAATATCCTTCACCGATTGCTCATTTCCTTGAAGTTTCGTAGATTCAGCCACTCCTGGAGAGCTCTTCCCAGTCGCAAAGCGGAGCTGTCTGTATATAGGGTGCGACGATTGAGAAAAGACGCTGTTTCGAGGGAGGCTTCCGAGAACATCTGAACGAGTTGTAGAGATGAAGACTCCGCAATTGTGAAGCCTGCTTCCGCCAAACGTCGGTAGGGACGCCGCATGGAACTGCCTGACAAAGGCCCCGGGATTTATCAACGGTGCCCTACCATCGACAGAGGGACATCGTGAGGAGTAACTGAGGCCCAGAGGTATGCGGCGTATGGCATCTCGAGAATTGGCCGTCTGGAGGAGGACTTTTGAGCCGCGCATCGCGAAGTTGCGCCCCGCCCACCGCTACTGAGCACCCCAGTACAGAAAGGAAAAGAATGTCATTCAAGGAATGAATGGCATAGTGAGGTCGCTTCTGATGCTGTATTGGCTCATGGTCTTGTCGGCTTGTCAAAGAAAAAGTTAGGATGTTTGAGCTGAAGTTCGGAGTCGCTGGCGCCGGAACAAAATTTAGTCATTCTTTTTTTTTTTTCTTTTCTCCGGCCCGCTTCCGAACATTCTCTCAGGTTCTGGAGGTGAACGACAAAGGATATAAAGGGAGAAGAAGAAGAAACACCTGCGACACACAAGGTATTATTTACGCCAGTGCGGTTGTTGGCTAGCTGAAGCTGGAGCTTCTATACCACTGAACGGCTACTTGAAGCCTACCTGGTGTGCGTTGCCTATTCTTTTGCTTGCTTTCTATATGGCGGGGTAGCTTTTGCTAACAGAAAACAATATACAGGACTTATTTCTCTCTGCAAAGATGGTGCTGGACTACAGTAAATGGGATGCTCTCGAGCTTTCAGACGACTCGGATATAGAAGTCCATCCAAATGTGGACAAACGGTCCTTTATCCGTGCAAAGCAGAACCAAATCCACCAGCAACGACAGCAACGCCGCCATGAGATTGCGACTCTAGGATACGAGAGAATCATAAACGACGGCCTCCTGAAGCGGATTGACAGCCTCTTGACGGCCCTCAAGAAACATGAGAGCGACTCTAGAAATCCTGACGAGCTCGTTTTCCAGGCTCTGATCGAGTCCGCTGGCGACCCAAAGGAGGACCAGCCACCAGCTCCGCCAGAGAATGTCCATACGCAGGGGACCCAGCCCAAGTATTCACAGATGATGGGGTCGTTGGTAGACCAGGTTAAGAAAGAGCTGGATGAGTCGAGGCCAGAGAACAGATATCAAGCATTCATCACCGGGGTGGAAGGCCACAAGACCAAGGTACTTGACCTCCAACAGCAGCTCCTAGAGAAGCTGGCTCAACTGGAGAAGGAAGAAAGCAAGAAGATCACCAGTGATAGTATACACACCGGCTTTGACAGCTCCTTTGTCTCGTCGTCCAAGAGCAAGTCTGAGCCAAAGAAGCCCAAGGAGGCTACTGTGGAACTCCTCAATCCTGGATGCGCAGATAACATGGATGCTGTCTCCTCAGGTGCGGAAGCTGATGTCGAAGACGGTGAAGGAGGAGGAGAAGAAGAAGAAGAAGAAGGAAGTATAACGGTCCGGCCCCTGACGAAAGAGTTTGCAAAGCATAAGATTGGAGACTACCGCGAAGCATACTCTTTCCTCACCGATCACCCAGAGCTATTGGCGGAGAAAAGGACAGACGAACTCTTGATGGAAGCATTTAATGCTCAGATGGCTGGTGATGAAGAATACGCCCGCCAGTGTGTTCATCATGGCCTACTATTACAATACTGCCGTTCTCTGGGTAAAGATGGCGTTGCTCTCTTCTTTAAACGGTTGGTAAACCCACGTCTCCTTGCAATATACGAGGATTTCAACATATTTAACTAATGTTTACCACGAAACAGGATCACCACGGAAGACCATCGCGCTGGTGTGATGTTCCGTGATGATGTTAACGATACTTACAACCGCATCAAGACACGTGTAAAGGAACTTGCCAAATCATCCAACGAGGGCCCATCGGAGGTCGAGCAAATCCAACTTCACGCAGTTGACCCATCGACTCAGCTAAATATCTCTATCCCTCCTGCCGATAGCAAGGAAGAGGCTCATATCGCTGCTCGGGAGATTTTCAACAGCTTCCCACCCGGTCTCCAGAAAGCGTTGGAGTCTGAAAGCTTGGATGAGGTGAACAAGGTGCTGGGTAAGATGAGCGTGGAAGAAGCAGAGGGCGTCGTTGAAAAACTAGGAGAAAGTGGCATCTTGACAGTCGAGCAAGGAATCGTTGACGCGACCACAGAGGAAGGCAAACAGTGGTTGCAGGAACTCGAGGCGGAAGGAAAAGGGGGAGCAAAAGCTCCAGAGGCTAGCAAGGAGGAAATCGGGGACCCTGAATGAGCAAAAGACACTCCATACACTTGGGTGTTTTGAGTGTATCACTTGTTTCTCTATCACAGTTTCGAAATGTTATCTATCCGAAAGCTCTCCGCCCGAAAGCCATCAAGCTACAGCTCAAACATGAAGAAGAAGGAAAAAAACAAGGTCTAGCTAATCACCGGACAAGAAGAAGAATTCCAGGTGGTGAGTTCGTCACCGATTCTGGCTTTGATATTCTAAAGAACCTAATCTACGTCACCGGCTGAGCCATCATCTATGCGTGGCCTGTCTTACACGGCACGCCTTTACACACACCTACACGTACTCTACTTCGTAATGGCTGCATGCAGTCGTGCTATATTTATGCTGCAATCACGGTCGACTCAAAAGTAATTCTGTAGGAAGCGTCTGCCTTACCGCATGGCTAGCCGTACGTATATGCGTACATACTATGATGGCCTCGAGTAGTTTTGATAAAGTTGGCGCGAAGAAGCAAACGCTGGATGGTGAGGCATTGTGGCGTTTAAGATATAAGCGAAGGAGGCTATGGAAGCGATACCTGCGGATGAGGGCGTCGAAGCTGGTTGCTGTAAGGTCATAGCTTGTCACAACGGACTCTTTCGCGAGCTGCAGAAGCTGCATCAGTAGTACGTCTTATGATAGGAGCGCGTTTGACTACTTTGATACTAACATAGTTATGTGTTTGAGGAGTGTCTTATACCCTACATAGTAAAGGGAGAAATGAGGTTTAAGTCTGATGTAAGACTGCAAAGGTGATATGAGAACATGTCTACACCATCAAGATAAAGATAATACGGTCCTGTAGCCGGCACGCAGCGCCTTCAAAATTAAAGGCCTCTTCTCAGCCGTCTTGCTGCCTTATTAATTTCACTGCTCTGTTCAAGTGTCATGGTCTTTCGGTTCAAGCTAGTTGCTCCATGTCATCCCAAACGTCCTCAGCAAGTTCAAGCAGCTCCTCCTTCGTGAATATAAAATCACCCTCTCCCCAATCAGTGTCAGGGGCACGAAGGAGCATGTCATGGAACGGTATAGTCAAATCAGCTCCCTCTACTCTCGTTGGCCTTCCATCCCTCCCTCTATATATCCTCATTTCTCCAACTACTCTAGGCTCTGGCTGGGGATGCTGCCTACTTGGTATCGCGCCACGCTCCCATAATGTAATGTAGACGTTGCCGCTCGTCCTCTTGATATCAATAGAGATTGCTTTTAACACGGCGCCATTCGATCTGTATAACCACCATGACATATCGGCTTTCACCTTTTCTTGAGATTCTGAAAAGGCTACCTCGAGCGCGATCGTTGGCCATTTCCCAGGCTGACCTCTCCTCTGACGTGGACCCCACGATTCATCGGCTTGCTTCTCTCTCTCCCGGGCTTTTGTGGTAGTACTTCCTCTAAAGGAAATAAGACGTCGGACTCCCATACTCTGAGCCTTAAGTACAACTAGCCCGCAGAAAAGGCGGCTAGCCTCTTCATGGGGGAGGCTCGGCATAGTAATAACTAATGTTTGTAAAGAAGAGTGGTAGTCGGTTCTTCCAAGGCGTTCGCTATCAATTATATCAACTTCAGACTGTGGTGTATGTGTAAAGACAATATGTGGACTTTTGTGCTCGTCCAGGAAGCGATCATATTCTCGACTAATAATTGCTTTCGCACCGTCCAGCCCGGGGTATCTATACTCGTTGGTATCTGAAGAAAGGCCGCCTAGGAGCCCTGCTCTTTCCTGTTGGATTTCATGGTCCATGTTTACTATCCGATGCTTTCTTTAAATGCCTGGTGTATATACAACTGATGGTTAAGCACTAGTCATAAATTTTCAAGGCATTAACTAGGTATAATTGTGGGAAAGAGAACAAACATAGACTGGATATCCTATTACATATGAATAACCAGCTGGAAACAACCTGATATGACGTGCACACAGATGAACAATAGTACAGTGGCGCAGGAGATATGAGAAACAAGCTCAAGATCAAAAACTAAATCGCATGGAAGCAGTTAATTGGTTAGACAATTAAACTTTTGTAGCCTATAGTTTCTAATTTATAGAAGTATGTGAAGAATAATAACTAAAAATAGATATGATAGTTGAAATAGACTATATTAAGCGTGTCGATGATACATATCAAGTCTGCTTTGCGCTGCGTCTAGTTGATATTTACTCACTAGCCAAGGCGGCGCGTCAAGGAGGCGCAAGCTAACTAGTTGCTGTCACGTGAAGAGACCCGTTTTAAAGTTACTCTGGCTTTATACCAACGACTTTTTGTTTGGCCGCCAGATATACTATTCATGGTGGCTCAATATTATGTCACGATGCTGGTATGTCCAGATTACCTCTAGGCTCTGAGTGGTATTATATTTGGTGTGCATGAAGGGCGCTCCTCTCTACACAGCTAGTACAAGGCGGCCCCGTTACGCCGGATAGCGATATACCTGTAGTACTCCGTAGAAATCCTCCGCAGTCTGTGAATTGAACAAAGAGGAAACCTATTGTAGAACTGGGGATATATATACATTAACCAGACGAGAGAATTTTCCGTAAACAATATACACCCGCTTACTAGGCCATATCTTGAATAAACCTCTGGATCTTTTCACAAAGCCTGGGTTTCTCGTCCCAAGGGGTGAAATTCCACTCCAGCTGACATGACGTTTTCTCTAGAGCCTTCCATAACCTCTTTTCAACATCAGAACCAACACGGAGGATTGAGTCCTTTGCTGTTCCCCACATGCGTCGAGGTTTGCCGTCGGCAGTCCAAGCGAGTCCGCCCTCTCCAAAGACTCGAACCGGGTCTAGTTTCGGTAAATTCGCGTGAAACGTGAGATATGCGTTGGAGGGCGCGACAGGCTTTCCTTTCCATCCATAATTTATACCTGGCCTCGATACAGCCTCCCATGTGGGGTCTGCCTGGATTATTACCCCTCCTTTCCAGTCGCCGTCCTGGCTGACATACCCAAACACTTCGGGGCGTGTAGAAACCGCATAGAATGGAAGATCCAAGATTATTGAGGGCGCAATGTATGTTTCTTTATCTCCTTCTCCTGGATGGCCCTGAGATAGTAAGGGGTAGTAGTACATAGGACCATAGAAGTTATAGTATGCGGAGAGCAAGAGCACTTTAGAATGTGACCGTTTGGATATCAGCAGCTGGCCGGATTCGGTAGACGGTATGGGAAAGCTGGTCGGCAACCGTTGAGAGGTTATTTCGAAAAACCAAGGATGATATGTAATTTGCCAAAAGTCCGGCCATGTCACCATCCCGGTTGATGTGAATGGTTTCGAGGTGAATAGAGGAGCAGGATCACGTATTGGGAACGCATCCGCATCAAGAAAAAAGACCTCTTCAAACGAAGAAAAGAGAAGTGAAAATATTTTAAATTGATATTTCATCAATCCTTCTTGCAAAGGTGAAAAGGAGAGTATCTCATCCAGGATTATACAGCGTGAATTTAGAGACCGGAGCAATAGACCACATGTAAACGCATCGTATTCACGTTTATCTGCAAGGAATATCTCAACTGGAAGCTTTGATCCGGTGACTCGCAGCATATAGATGGATGTTACGAGCGTTGGGAGCATAGATTTGCTGGCCGTTGAGACAATGCCTCGAGATTTCCTTTGAAAGGGCAGTAGTGGCCCGTCTGGGGGAGTGAGCAGCCCTAGGAATCGAGAATGAGCAAGTTTTAGCTTCCTCTTATCCCTTTCGTCTAGCATAAGATTCTCTGGTAAAGTGATATTTCCAATAACATCCGGATGGAATTCCAGTGGCTCTGGCTTCTCTTCGAGTTTGATGGGTGCTTTGCAGCCCGGTGTAGAAGCCTTGATTATCGCATGAAAGGCATACCAGAACCGCTTCTGATCATCAATGGAAGGGGCAGGCCCCGGGCGAGCTGAATAGTTGATGGCACTCTTTCGAAAGGTGAACAGCATCACAGAGAAAACCACTACCAGCAGAACGCTCCTCCGAAATGAGCTGCGACTTGAAGCCATGCCTTTTTTTTCTTCTCCCCTTTAGAAGAGGAACCGCTAGACTCCTAAGATGGTATAGGAAGAAATAAGAAAATCACCACATCCGCATCTCCTTGTTCTCGTTGTTCAATCCCAGCGAACAAAACATCGAGGGTTGCACTTTGATATCACGTGTCGGCCCAATCGGGAAGCAAGAGCATCCCAAAACTTCCGCCATGTTTTTATTTTTCTTGTGCTTCGAACAAGAACGACCACGACCATCACCATCATAGCCGCAGGGAAAAGCATCATGGAAGGCTGCACATTTAAAAAGGCTCGGTACGAGGGCAGTGCCTGAGGCACAACAACTCTTTGACCCCATCACCGTGTCGGTTCACCATCGTGTTACTCACGGCCAGATCCGGCACCTCAAGGTCGTGATATTATTACATAGTTACACATGGATATACGGAGCACGAAGGCACATAAATACTTCTATATGTCTCTTTCAACGAACGAGGTGGTAGAGAAGAAGAACCTCTGAGACAGACTCGGCGGTCTTTCGCCGAATGGTGGTGACAGAGGAACGAAAGTACATGTCCAAAGAAAACACTGAAGTGGCGAGATCTCCAGTACTATTAATTTCGGCACTAAATGTCGCACAGCCCCTGGGAGGATATGAAATCGCACAAATGGTTACAGCGGGACAACCACGATTTACGGAGTGCGGATACTACGGGGTACAAATGACGAAAGGCCTATCAAAGAATCACGGAGGGAAACATAAAACACAACCCACCTCGCTCTCTCATAGACGCGTTTCTTGCTGTCTTGCTCAAGCCCCTTTTTAGTACGAAGGGCCTCTATTGGCTTGAAGGAATACAGATTTTCTTGTTTTTACGGTCAAATGGAAGCGAGCACAGAACGAGAGATGAAACAGCCCTTCAGGGGCCATGTCAAGAGCGGCGGAGCCAACGCCAAGCTGGAACCCTTGAGGATATATATATGCATGGCTTGTGGGGAGTGAGAGGAGCCGGATAGCAAAGTCAAACGAGTTGGCGCTTCCACCTAGCGCTTCTGGTAGCACCGAATACTTATCAGAATGTAACAGGTACAAGATGTGAAAGTACTCCGTACCGCATACACTCTTACCAGCTCTGGAGTCAGGCCAAAGAAGAAGGATGAGCGGCCGATAGGCAAGGACGTTTATATGTACGGTTCCCATTTGAAGCCAGGGAATTAAGAGGCAAGGATAGGGATTCGATATATGTAACGGCAAAGAGGGCATGCCCCATACCAAGGACGACAATCCAAGATGATCGCGCTCTGCCAGCCCAAGGTATGGATCAATAATGGGCAAGGCACAGGAACAGCCACGTACTTTGTACCTATGGGTACTCCGGATACATCGAACTGCAGTGAATTGTTGGTTCATTTACATACCACCTTGGTCCATAAAAAAGAAGGAGGCAAATACATAAAAAGCAATATTAACCCGAATCCTCTCTTTGCCTGGTCTGGTACCTTGTCAGCGCTTCTACTGTCATGTGATTGGGCTGTTTCCAAACAACTTTCTGACTTGAAAATCGCAGCAAACCATCCCGCGACCCGACCTTCGTCTCGATCTCAGCGAGTTTCTTTGCTTTGCAGCCCTACGCCTGGCCTCTTTCGCTAATTCACTTTCTCTTGTTGGCCCCATGTTTTGGCCATCCCATCCTTTGGCATTTATACACACGCAGTCCTATTAATATTTTTATCATTGCCATTTTATCATTCGGCGTCCGGTCTTATTTTTGATCTCCTCACTAATATAACCTACCCAAAAGCTGGTGGATTATAACTTATTATTGATACTTGAATCTGCCTCCTCTGCGAGGATAGGATCAGATTCAATTAGACCAACCTTAATATATATATTTTCTACATAAGTTTGGATATTTTTCTTCTTTTCGATTGGGAACTTGGTTCGATACTCCCTGGGATAATCATGGCCCCCAGGAAGAGAGATGATAACTGGGTCGATGTAGGTGTATTCTTACTACCACTTTTTTTTTTCGGTACCTTCGTTGACTCTTATATCATTCTAGGGCTTACGAGGTGTCGCTTCTTTCATCGTTGTTACTGGCCATTTATGCACCGCCTTCGTTCCTTATCTCCATGACCCTGCCTTGTCAGATGGTGGTCCGTCTAGCATATTCCAATTGCCAATTCTTAGATTATGCGTTGGTGGCAGAGGCTCAGTTGCAATTTTCTTTATTATCACCGGTTTCGTCAACTCGATTAACCCAGTCAAAAATGCCCGTGCCGACAATACCTATGTTGGACTTACGAACCTCGCCAGAAGCACGTTTACCCGGTCCGGCCGTTTGATGGTTCCCACGGCTATTGCTACAACTATTGCGTGGGCACTGTGTCATATGGGTGCGTTCAGCATTTCGCAGCGAGCTGATGCCAGTTGGATACGCGCTACCACTCCTGCTCCTAGTACAGGTTTTGCTGAGGCATTTGGAAATTTACTCAAAACTTTGGTATTTTTCTGGCATACTGGTGCATCAGTCTACGATGGAACCCATTGGACTCTCAAATTCTTCCTCAGCGGCTCGTTCAGAACATATCTTACACTTTTGGCTCTTACCTTGGTTAAAAGGCGTTACTGGTATATAGTGACCGCGCTCTTATGGGCTTATGCTTGGCTTGTTAACGACCGTGAGTTGCCCCTTTCACCACAATGGGTTTATGCTGCGCAAAGTCGCCATGTTTGTTCTAACCAGTGTACCCCATAGATCTCGTTGGTATCAACATCTTTCCAGGCATGATTCTGGCACAACTCCAAGTCGATTATGGTTCTCGTGCTACGTCAATGCTCCCTAAGGTTGTACCTAGCATCCTTATATTAATCGGGCTGTTAATCTGGGGCTTCCCCCAGAACAACCAAAACTGGGCATGGTGGTCCGCGTCTTTACGCTCGTTCATTGTTTCGATTACTCCTGAAAATGCGGATCACAGTCGCTATGCTTCGTCTCTTGGAACGTGCATTCTGATGCTTGGAATATTCTTCTCGAGGAACGCCAGACGTGTTCTGACCCTGCCACTCTTTAACTTCCTTGGGCGTGTCTCTTTCCCCGTCTACTTGCTACATAACATTCTTATTCGAACTATCTTGTCTTGGATGGTGTACGGTCAAAGCGCGGCAAGAATTCCAGTAAGGAATGATAAGGGAGAACTACTTCAGCTTAGCCGAGCCAGACCGATAGCCTTCGTCTTTATATTGCCTGTCTTTTATGCAGTTCTCTACATCGTTGCCCATATGTGGGCGACCTATGTCGACCCCCAATGTGGTAGGGTGGTCGATTGTATCAGAGACAAGATGTTCAAGGAGCGACCAGAATCTCAAGAAAAACTCCTCCCATTGCCAAATGGCGGTTCTGTGAGCTAAGTATGCCGACGGCCTTTGCTCAATTTCCCTTTTATTTACCCCTTGGAGGTCTTCGTTGGCCAAGGGATCAAGTTACAACATATACCCAAAACGGATGCAATCGTTGCACCTTCTACCAACAATTTCTGTATCATTCTCTACATACTTTCGTTTTTTCTTACTGTCTACTACATTTTTCCTTTTTCTCTTTTCGTGATTTCGTTATCTTCTACTTCATTGCACTGCGCTAGAATTCATGAAATGGGTGTCTCCAACTTTGCTGTGGACAGCTTTTGATTGGGACATGAAAATGTATACTGAACCAGCTCTGTTTGTTTGCATATATATATATATGACAGTTTTTGGTTTGCTTCGGCGATTTTCATAGGAGCTTATTGTACTTCATTTGATATTTTTGGCTGTATCTCTCTACCATAGTCATAGTCATATATCAATCATTTAATTTTACCTGCATTGTTTAGATATTAGAGAAGGAAAAAGGTGGAAATACGTGTACCAAGGAGTGTGTGGACTGGGTGGAAACAGATAGAATTCATTGTCCACATTTGCTCGTAAAAAGTAGGATAGGTATGTGGCAGTACAGAAAATAAATGAATGGCCCTTCTATAACTAATCTAGACCCCAGACGCTCCTGGGGCTTTCTCGTCCTTCTTAAGTTCCAGCAGCAGTTCCCTGAACCTTTCTTTGCCAGAACCACTGGCTCCGCCCTTGGTTCCTTTCCCGCTGACATCGACAAGTTTGGCAATACGCTCCCAGCTCGTGCCTCCAGCAGCAGTATCTTCTCGATTTGCAAGGAACTCTTCAGCTTCTGCACGGGTACGCTCCCGGGCCTTGTCGGTTCGTTTGTTGTAGGATTCGTAATAATCATCTATATCTTGTTGGGCTTTGGAGACAGTCGCCGCCTTTTTCTCAGCAGACACTTCAGCTCGACGAGCCAGTTCGGCATCTCGCTTTTCCCGCCATTCACTATGTAGGGCTGTCAGTATCATGTATTCCTCTTTTCTTCGTGGAAGGGAGGAATGCGCAGGAAAATAAGCGGGAAATTTACCGGACAGCCTCAGACTCCTCCGTCTCCTGGGTATGGCTGGAATATGATGATTGGAATGGCATGTCGACTCCAGTGATGGTACCTCCTGGAGCTACATTCTATTTGTAGAGGCAGTGCCATTAGTTTGAAGACACCTGAGTGAGTACCATATAGAGAGGTAGCCTACCTCATTTTTCGATTCAATGGCCGGGTAGCTCGATTCGAATCCGGAGTTATCGTCATGGGTCATCATGTCATCACCTCCCCCTACCAGCAAGTCATCGTCATCTTCAACTGTGGCAGAAGGTCTATTATCGCTGGGTGAAATAAACTGATCAGCATCGTCTCCCAATGCTGCACGCTCACGGGCAAGGAAATCGCTGTCGTCCTCGCCGGCTCTGTTGCCTGCACCGCCCAGCGATGGAACTATATCGTCTGTCGTATGCGGTCAGCTAAGCCTTCTCCAATCAGGTTAATCAAATCTCCTACCTCCGGTAATATCGTCAAGGGCTGGGAATCGGTCAGCCATGGTGAAGGTGTGCAAGCTGATGTATTAAGAAGTAGATAAGAACAAGCCTGAGACGTAATGAGAATACGTGTAAATCGTAAAGAAAAAGAAAAAGGAATAGTAGAACAAATAAACGGAGAGAAGAGGGACAGCTTCAGCAGGTATCTCTCATTCCAAGCGCCTCTCGAATCTGTTGCTGGTGTCTGTCTTCTTATTATCTGTCTTCCTTCTCTTTTGCTTTGTATATATGGAAAAACAAGCCAGCGAGCTTTCACTTTATTTTTTTTTTAAAGGGGCCAATGGGCGTCCGTTTTGGGCAGGCGGTGACAAAGCCTCTCAGTTCTGCCGGGTTTATCTTTTTTCTACCAAATTCAACATCGAAACAAAAACCAACCAAAAGGCTTCAGACACTGGGTCAGCTTGCGGCAAAAGGAGTAGACGTTTCCTCGTCTCATTGATCGGGGAAGACTCTGTTATTTCAATATTCTACCTCTCGGTTCACCGAAAGCACGCCGCAATGGCCTATACTGATGATGCCGTGAAGGCGAAGCTGTCAGCTCTAAACGAGACTCAGGAATCCATCGTCACGGTGGCTCAATGGGTTATGTTCCATAGGTAAAAAGCCTGCCTCGCGATATATATATATGTATATACTGGTTAGAATGTCGGAAGGCTAATGAAATACGGAAATTAGACGCCATGCAGACCGCACCGCTCAGCTCTGGCTAGAGAAATTGCGCGATGCCAATCCGTCAAAGAGACTCAATCTTATCTATCTAGCTAATGGTATTGTAGCTGGCTTCCTAGAGCTCGAATTCAGAAACTAACCAGCTGTGTTGACAAGAGGTTGCCCAGCAATCAAAAGGAAGGCGGAAGGAGGACTTTCTAATCGCATTCTCTCCGGTTGGTTTATTGCTTGACCACCTGCCAGAGTATGGGCTAATGGGTGCTACAGATTATCGCAGACGCGACTGCAACAGCCTTTAAGGGTGCGTCAAACGAGATCCAACAGAAACTGAGACGTGTGGTGGAAGTCTGGAGACAACGCTCGATATTTGAGAAGCCTATTCAGGACGCTGTTGAGGCCCGAGTCGAAGGTTTGTGTCCGGCTCTTCATGCGCCATGCCTCTCTTTATTATAATAAGTGACCTAATATTTGCGGTTTTAGAGCTCGACAAGTCTAAATCTACAGGCAAAAAGCCTCTTCTTGGAGGCTCTCTTTTCTCGAGCTCTCCGGGCTCCCTCCCCCAGGAGCTCCAACCCCTTGCTCCGTTACAGGTTGCAACCTCAAAGGCTTCTGTTTCATCTAATGCTACCGTGACGACCGCAAATGTGGAATATGACAAGCTAAATGGCCCCTTTGCCGAGATCCCTACTCCTCCCGTCTATGCAGCTCGACTAAGCACGTTACTTAAGACACTTGCCAACGCTGAGAGCTCCGTGTCTGAAGTTATAAAGTGCCGTCAATCACTTATTGAGGGACTCGAAAAGGTTCTCGACACCAACCGGACAGCGCTAGCAAAGGAGAAAACACAGATTGAACAGTTGGCTTCCCGTAGGACAGAGACCGAGAATAAGAAACGAGATGTTGAAGATGCTATAATGCGCGGACTGTCTGCAGACGATTCATCAGCACCACAAGGTAACGGAGGTCCAGCTTGGGCGGGGCATGAAAATTCCTTTGGGAGTGAAGGGCTGGAGGCTCCAGCAGTCGAGGCTCTAACACCGCCCCCAGCCGAGGCCCTGACCCCGGTTCAATCACCGAAGCTCAATCCCAGCTCCAACCAAAATGCGCAACAGCCATCTATGATACCCAATCATACAAAGCTAACCTCAAGTGGAGCTATGGGCGAGCTCGAAGACCCATCCCAAGCGCCATCCATCGACTTGAACACCACCCTCTCAACACTCCAAGCTGCCGCCAGCCCGCCCTCCAATGATGCTTCGGCCGGCGAGCTAGCCAGTAAAAAGCGAAAAGTCGTTCACACTCGAGATACGTACCCTGAATTTGAAGGGGGCGATGCAATGGCTGATTTGGACGCAGATGTAGCTGAGCTACTAAGGCAGGAGAGCACCAAGCATTAATGGGGGATATCCTTAGACCTAAGGGATGTCTTTATGTACCGTAATGCATGGATGGATATAATGGCTCTGCGCATACTGGGCTGTGAGGGTTTTTGTGTGTAGTTTACTGGGTTGGTTGAATTTGGTTTCTGTTTTTTTTTGTTCCCGTCTATGTTATATGTATAAGTAGGTCTCGATGGTTTCTTCTATTTCTTGTTCCAGTCGGCATTCAAATAACCAGTTTTCAACTATTGAGGGAAGCTTCAGACGTCCATATCAAGGCCCGTGTTAACATAAAAACTCGGTGGAAGAGTAATCAGCATTATCTCCAAAATCCAGTGGGTATTCTAGATATCAATATCATGACTATTATATATATACAGTAGAACATCGTACAAAACGCTAGAAAACGAGCCAGACACCAAGAATAATTCTCCCCCGTAGTCTAAACGAAACAAGGAAAGGGGAAGATAGGCAGGCTAAAAAAGTGAAGTCCTGAAATCGTGACTGGGAGTCAGAAGGTGAAAGAATTATCATTAGCCAGAGAAAAGAATTTTAATATCACGACGCTAATGGGATGCCTGGCTCATCCCATATATTAGCCAGAAGCCAATGGCGAGCGGTATTCCTCCTCTGTCCTGGCTTATACGGCTTGTGGTCTTGTGGAAGAGATCTCTCGAGTGGCGGGTTTTGTGGTGCTTGGGGAGGTGGTTGTGAAGAAGGTTTAGCAGCATCAGCATGTTTCTTTGGTTTGACAAGGAGTATAATGAACATCCCGACAACTAGGAGAGCTAAAAGGAGTATTATTTTTCGTTTCGTTGTTCGTCTCTGGTAATTCGTGGCCTAGACGGAGTTTAGCGCTTGGTATAGATAAGCTGGCGACTAAAAAGGGTAAACATACAACTTTCAATTCCTTATCAGCACCTTTAACATCAACGGTCATTCGTTCGACGTTGAAGTCTATGCGGTCTAGCATAGTTCCCTGGTCGATAATCATGGTCTGCAATTCACGGAAAATATCCGAGAGCTCAATGATGCCCTTTGCAATATCGTTGATTTCTCGTTCTCGCTGTGCAATTGCTGAGTCGTTACAGCCTAAATGTTGCTGATGTTGTTGTGCTGTTTGTAGAAGGGTAGATTGGGAGTATGACTTGTCGGCATCGGATTCTATTAGAGATGGGTCTGTATATGGGTTTTGTATTGGTGAGGCAGATCTTTCGAGCGGTGAGACCATTCCATCTATGCCTCGTAGTTCTGTTTTGACAAGAATAACATTTTTAGCCCTAAAACTGATAATGAACCGGTGCTTTTTCGAAACTCACTTTTTAAATATGTGCTTTGTTTCTTTCTAAACCCAGCACTAGCTTCCTGTACCCGTGCCGCAAGGGATATCTGCAGATTCCTAGCCATGGTATCCTCGCCCTTATTGGTAGAGCCTTGTTCTCGTGCCTCTCGTGCCATTATCTCGATTCTCTGTATAGATCTCTGGCAATCGTGGAACCCTCTCGTAATGTCTTGAGTCAATCGTTCAATCATATCCTCCTCCTCTCTTCGGACGTCCTCGTCCCCAAACCCGGGCAATACATGTTTTTGGTGTAGTTTATCCAACTGTGCAGACTTCCGGGCAATATCTCGCAGGTACTCGGTTACTTCATCCTGTACGTCCATCCATCGAGGTGGCAGAAGGTCCATTTCTATAACAGCGTCCCCATCATCGTCAAACCCGCCGCCGGACATGAGTCCACGGCGTTCCTCTGAGATTCCCGCACTGTCTGCATGGTCACTCCAGGCTCCTCCAATATGACGAGGTTTCTTGGAAGGGTGGTGCGCAAAGGACTGCCGGTAGGAGATGTAGCTAATCAAATAGAAAAAAGGGACAACGTTAGCTATTTCAATGTGCAATTCTTCCACAACAACGGCCAATGCAGCTTACAGGTTTGTTCGATCCCGCCACATGATTAGAGGACAGCTATAAAAAAAAAAATTAACAATGAAGCGGAGGATCTGGCAAGGCAGCAAAACTATAGATCAGCGATCCGGGGTACGCCTGCGCATGATCCTGGGTAAGGAGGGCTTCCAGTGATCATAGCCCAAGGGAAGTTAGATGTATCCACAGCCACGAAGCTAATGACTGCAAGCTGAAAGCTATGCTATCTTTTGCTGTCTTCTCTTTTCTTCTTGTCTTGTCTGGTCTTTGTATTCGAATAAGCAAATCCATGACATAAGGCTTGAAATCTGTCACGTGATAGTCAAATCTTAAAAGGGGTGGAAGTTGAAGAGAAGAAAAGGACAAGGACAGCAAGTTATGGGAGAGAAGTTGAAAAGGATGATGTGGCAGGCCGCTGCGTAGGTTCTCCTATACAAGGGCCCTTCTTTGGCCACAGAGTATGTAGCATGGTGATAGTTGAAGCTGTGAAGAGCTCTCCCGCGGAGTTCGAGATTTATTAACTAATTAAGCTAGTTGTACAATGTAATTCTCTTGGACCTCGCCCAAGGCTCCCAAGGCGCATTCTCAGCCTTGCCCGGGCTTATAACCGTCCAGAATTCTCTCATTTATCACTACAAAGTCCTCGTAGTCCAACTTCTTTATATTTATACTGTATATTTATAAATAGTAGGTGTTGTAGAGTGAAGAAGTCTTGGCAAACGTGACCCGAGGGGTGACCTCCAACTTCTTCTAACCCGCTATTTATTATTTATTACGACAACAACTCTCAACCAGCTTTTTTTGCGCCTCTGCCGTCCCAGTATCAGATACAAAGATACACACACTCGCCTCTTCGTCTCTCCCAGACCTACCTATCTGTGATTTTTGCTCGGAAAATATGGTTCGTGGGCCTGCGCATTCTATGACCCCTCCTCAGCACTCCCACTCTCTCCCCTATTATTCCTAGCCACCCGCCCAGGGTCTTCCTCCGCTAACACTTCGTTACAACTTATTCAGGCCGATTCTTTGACTGAAGAGCAGGTGTCCGAGTACAAGGAAGCCTTTTCCTTATTCGTAAGTCTTTTCTGCCCCTTATTTTGCTTCTGGAGTTGCATCGTTCAAGGGTGCCCCGCCTTCGAAGTGTGTATACAGAATAGCTCACCAGGTATTTCCACCAACGAACAGGATAAAGATGGCGATGGTGAGTGATGGCTTTTAGACCAGACTGTGGTCTAGTACATGTCAGAAGAGCTTTGGCTCACATACCATCTTAAGGTCAAATTACAACCAAGGAATTGGGAACAGTGATGCGATCGTTGGGCCAGAACCCTTCCGAATCCGAGCTACAAGACATGATTAACGAGGTTGACGCTGATAACAATGGGACTATCGACTTCCCAGGTACGATTGATCCTGGGTTTACCCCCCAAAAAAAACCTATCAACATACAGGGTTGTTAAGGAGATGGGATATGCTAATTGGTTTACGTGGCGGTACAGAATTCCTGACTATGATGGCCCGAAAAATGAAGGATACCGATTCCGAGGAAGAAATCAGAGAAGCTTTCAAGGTGTTTGATCGTGATAACAACGGCTTCATCTCTGCTGCGGAACTGCGTCATGTCATGACCTCGATTGGAGAGAGATTGACCGACGATGAGGTCGATGAAATGATCCGCGAAGCCGACCAGGATGGTGATGGTAGAATCGATTGTAAGCCTACTCATAACTACTACCTGTTGCTATTAAGAACGTTTTACTGACGAATACATGCAGATAATGAATTCGTTCAACTTATGATGCAAAAATAGGTTCAATATTCACATAGCAATCTAATCACTATTCCATAAAGATATTGACAGGGTCATATTTTTACATTCTTGCCTTTATTTATGCAGTTTGTGGTTTTGCCTTCTCGACTTCCCCCAGCGGTGGATGCTGGCAACAACATTGTTTCTATGGCCCTTGGTTATAGTAACCGATAAATTAACTACTTCTCTCTTGGCTCTCTCCTTACAGTGTTCCTCCTTGCTTGTATTACTTTTTTCTCGGCGGGAATTGATTGGTAAAAAGGCTTAAATAGGATTTCCCAACTCCTATGATGTACAAATGTATAGTCATTGAATAGGGATAAAGATTATATTAAAGGCTTCTTTAAAGTATTTTATATATACCAGGCTGGCCTATCCTACCCAATCACTAATCTCTTCAAGTAAACGTGGGCTGGCTCCATGTTAGTAAAGACATCTTTACAAGGGCAATGCAAGAAGCGTTGATGGCATCCAGGTCATTACATAGTATTAAATGGTATTCTTAACATCAAGATCAAGATTACAAATAATGCTCTATAATATACCCGCTCACACTCAAACCAGGTAAAAAAATATATCCGGTACGCCATGATGTAAAAATCTACCGAAAAAATTTGAAAATATCCATATACTGCCTCGCTAGATCGACTCCCACGATACTAGTCTTTTGCCGTGCAGAGTGTGCCGACGCACCCCCTTTCTCGAAATAACTCCGCCTCTCCAACCCTACTCCAGGAACTTGGATAGATTCTGTAGCTCCTGGGATAGAAAAGCTGTCCCACAGTTCTCGGATAAGCGTCACACCTAGATTCCAATCTTCTTCCGTAGGTAGGTCAACCTCCCAGTTTGCCTGGTGAGGCATTAAATCCCAATTATCTTCAGGATGATGCACAAGATCTGGTAGTGTAGATTGTCTTTCGCCTGGTCCGCGGTATTCAATCTCCACGATTGCTCCGCGAAGGCGAGGCCTAGGCGTTGTCTGACGAACTTCACCTATCCGGACCCGGAAATCAGCTACTTCGTAGGCTTCTCCCGAGGTAACGACAACAGTAAAGCGATGATTCCAGAGCGGCTGGCAGAACTTTGTCGTCATAGAGAAAAAGGACAAATATGATTGTGGCTCGAGTGTTATCATCTTCATAGTATGGGCCTCATCTTGGATCGACGAAGTTGGGTTCTTGTCACCTGTCGAATTTTGTGACTGGGAGGATGTAGGAGATGAGGAAGTGCCTTGTGCCGGTATTTGAATGGAGGGTGGCGAGCTCTCTTGCTTCTCCATCACGGATGGGTCTAGCGGGTCGATCTCGGGTCGAGGTGAGATTCGTATAAAGCCATGGGTTTGATAATGACTGAGAGAGAGAAAATGCATATACCGTGGGGTAGGCACTTTATTATTAGGGAAATTTGCCGCTGGCAAACATGACGCCGTGTCTCTCATGAGTTTAAACTCTAGTGCCCAGCGTCCGGCTCTGACGGGTTGATTGATAGCCTTGAAGCGATCAATGACTGTCCTTGTTGCTGTAGTTGGTAACTCTGGGTTACTTGGGATATAGTATACCCTAAGAAAACGGTGAGCTTCTGTTTTTGCATATCACAGGCAATGAATGTTTACTTACCCAGTTACAGACATGATGTATTCCTGTAGATATAGGAATATAACAAGGTCCAACTTTTGACCGTATAGTTGGAAGTGACAGATTTAGCCCCTTTGTACTTGGGCTACTATATGGGGCCGTTCTTCGATTCCGGTATTCAAAAATCACAGTGATGAAGGGGGCTGTTGATATAGAATAAAACTGTCAGAGGCTTCCAGGTTTGCGTTACTCCGCGGTGGTATTTTCCACAGTGTAGATGAACTGGAGCCAGGCTTTCCTTTTGCCTTGGATGGTTTAAATATTTGGGGATATGGTAGAATAGATATAGCGATCCTTTGGGATGCTCGTATTTAGCTTGAGCTTTCAAACCAGAGGTTTGAAGATGAAAGCCTTGGTTTTAAAATATTGAGGGAGCCCAATAAATCATCAGTAATAGATAGTAACAGTATGAGTCC
Source organism: Microsporum canis CBS 113480 (assembly GCF_000151145.1). Taxonomy (NCBI): domain Eukaryota; kingdom Fungi; phylum Ascomycota; class Eurotiomycetes; order Onygenales; family Arthrodermataceae; genus Microsporum; species Microsporum canis. The sequence continues at coordinate 425,025 of NW_003299165.1, read as the reverse complement.
TAGAATATCTGCAGGGTCTGTGGATTCTGAATGGTATTTGATATCTGGAGAGCAGCGTGGGTGGATCTAAAACATTTATTGGAAACCGGGCTTGGCAACGTGTAGTTCCATCGCCGTACATCATAGACACTTACTATGTAGCCATGTCAGGTCATGTGATCTATTAGGTAATACCACGTGATAAATCCCTGCCCTAATACTATATAATTATATATAAGAAGCATATCGCGGATTCTAATACAAGGAAGCTAGCGATTAGTTGTAATGGCAGTATGCCGGCAGCGATGATACAGCATATACCACTCGACCAAAAGATCATACACAGTGATGACGTTCGTCATCTCTGGTCGCTGCACTGCTTATATGCTTTGAGTGCCACGTGATGTGTGCTTGGTGGGCGCATGCTGCGTGGCATGACAGGGCGGCTGGCCGAGCTATTGGGTTAAGAATAGGTAGCCTCAACTCCGAACGTGCTCTTAGGGATGCCTGACGGGCTTCTGGGGACGGTAGTGTACATCCTATGAACTCTCGCCCTTTTGCTCTTCTTCGTCTTCGTCTCTTTTTTCTTTTCGCACCAAGTCACGTGGATAGTATCGAGCACATGATGCAATGACTAAGATAAGCTCTAGATATAACTAGTCATGTGATTCTGCTTAGTCATATATTACGTGTAGTCTACGCTTCCTTGAAGTTCGAATAAACGTAGGAATAAAGTTCTCCCTTTGCCCTCTTTGTCGTCTTCGCTCCATTCACAGTTTGGTTTTCCCATCGATCGACGGTCGTGGCTATCAAAGTTTATTGAACTATATATATACGGTAAAACAGTATGCCATCTCTCCTCGCGTCTACCGGGTTGGGTGTCCTTCTTAGCTAGTTTACCTACTCGATCCTGTCGACTTCTTACCGATGCGGACCCTAGGAGCCATATTAGCCATCCACGGACCTGTGGCAGACACTCAACTCATCCATCGACGGCAATCTATTCCATCTTAGACCCGTGGCGCATGTCTGCTATGAAAACGACCCTAGATTCAACCAAAATGCTTGCGATAATTTGTTGCACCACTTGAGGGATAGCGGATAGAGGGTGTCACAACCAGGTAACCACATCATATTACCCTCATTCAATTCAGTTCCTTTTTCGGTTTACGCCTTAAATCTGGTGACAAAAAGTTAATGTTCAACAATAGGAGCTTTGCAGGACTGGGTTTGGGAGGCTGGCAATACACCAAACGAGACTTGTTTCGTAGGGCCGAAGCAGAAATCTTGCCACCAGGGCCGTATCCCTTTATACTCAGTTGTGGTCAAGTCGGCTCGACATGTCCAAGAGGCGGTTTTTTTTGCAAAGTGCCACAATCTGCGCCTGGTCATTCGGAATACTGGGCACGACCCTGCAGGAAGATCAGGCGCCCCAGATTCATTGCAATTGCATACACATCATCTACAAGACACTGAATTCCACTCCAACCTATTACTTAATGGTTATTCTTTTGGTCCAGCTGTCTCAGCTGCTGATGATACTTTAGCCAAGTGCAGAAACCTTCATAAGACCATTTCTCGGAGAGAATCTTATAAATCACTATCTGTGCAAAGCCGCTTGGATTCTGCACAGATACTTCATACGCCCGAACAATCCTCTCTATGATTTGATCTGATGCCGTTACCCATCCTAGTCGTGATCCGGCTACCATCACCTTAGAGAATGAATCCATACGCATTACACGTCCTTCGTAATCAAGTAATAGAAAGCTGGGTATAAGGTGAAAGGGGTGGGGATTCCTGGCTTTCATCAGGCTCAACGTTAATGGTTGGCGGGCCTCAGGGTGCTCAACCACTTCATCGTGATGTGAGCCATCACACACCTGCGGTATTACTAGACCCAGATTTTGATGACGTTCATATCACCTTCATCGTCGCGTTTAGCCCATTTACTGAGGCTAACGGTGCCACGCGTGTCATACCTGGCAGCCATAAGCGGCCATTTCACCAGCGTGGCCTACCCAGCATGACTATACCCGCAGTTATGGACGCTGGTGATTGCATCCTCATGAGCGGCAAGGCTGTCCATGGTACAGGGGCCAACTTGACAACCACCGACCGACACGCAGTTCAGATATCTATTTGTGCTGGGTACTTCACTTCAGCGGACGCCAACTCCTATATCGTTTCCGTAAAAATAGCAAAGTTGCTATCCAAGCGAGCACAACGCTTCCTCGGCTTTCGCTCTCAGTGGACCAGGGGATCGCCAGGCTTGTGGGCAAAGGACTACCAAGATTTGTCAGTGTACCTGGGCCTAGACAATTTGGAAGGGCCCCTTGAGGATTTAAAGGAAGTTGAGTTTGATTATGAGAGCTAGGTAGAGAGTGGTTTAGGAAAAAGCAGGCATCTTGATGGACGATAATGGGGCCTGTACTTATCTCAATTATGCTTTCCCCAGTTGAGTTGCACTATAAACTCCGTGAACACGCAAAATATATCTATCCTCACATAAAGTATTGTCTTGGTTAGGTAGCCAGAGGAGAAGATCTGCTTGTACCTATTATCAATTGAGATAGTAATTCCCCGGTAAGCCCAGGCACAGAACATGAAGGCGATCGACCAACCCTGATACATATTATTCACATCTTCTTCTGAGGTTTATCAACTGACCGAGTTTTGAAGAGGTAGCAAGCTGTATCTTAGTATACGCTTATCATTAGAGCGAGAAGTTGCACTAGCAAAACGATGGTTTAACCATGCATGTCTGGAGTAGTCAAAACAAACACAACCACCATTGAGCCGCGTCCGAGAAAGTTAAACTCTCAATGAAGGTATCTCCGCATCTGACGGGAAAGGGGGTAATCTTCTTATCTAAAGTAGTTCGCATATCCTTGTAACCATGCAAAGCGGCGAAGCATCTCCCACCCCCCGGCAGATTTTCCAGCCCTGGCCGTGGTCGATGGCTGAGTCGAGATGGCATGCATGTAACCAGCAGTTAGCGCGACAGGTTTGAAATTTGAGCAAGGGGAACTGCATAGATATACATCCATTGTCAAATATATCTCCGCGTCCCATGTAATCCCTGCACGAAAAGTGGAGCATGGAGAGGGTGTTTTGCTTTCCTGTAGGCCACCACTCGACCCCGAGTACTGTCTCATCTCATATTTTCATTTGCAATCAATCGGGCTCACCTGCAGGTCTTACCTTTGATAAATGACTTGGGCAGTCAGGCGAAGCCAACAGTAGCACCCCTACTGGCGTTGTCCCCATAGATTTATATATAGTGTAGTGTGATGCATTTCCTAGAAACAGTTATGTTCAACCTTTATCATCCAGTATTCAGTACTGGTGGTTCATGGTTTTTTTACTCAATCGGTTCATCTCAGTTAAGGAAATATGGATGGAAATGGTACCGTTTACGAGGAGGATGCAGCACATCGTGAGCAGGGCCAGGAGAAGAAATCGCCCGTGATTTTGAGCAAGATCGAGAAGGAAGTCGTTGACCTTCAACTGAATGGGCTCGCGGCGGGACTTGACGCTCAAAGTCTCTGGTCTTATACCACGACATGGGACAAGGCAATCATCGTTATAAGTATAGCCGCCGCCATCTTTGGTGGTGCCTCGAACCCATTGCTCACAGTAAGCCATCACAATTGTTTAGTATGCGTGTTAAAAGCAACAGCTTCTGACGATACTAGGTTGTCTATGGGTTGGCTGTCGGTTCGTTTGCAGATAGGTCCAATGGCGTAACATCCATCTCCGAATTGTCCGCACAAGTGGCTAAAGTCTGTCTCTATTGGGTATATCTTGGGATCGCTATGTTTTTCTTCATCTACATCACCACCGTTGGATTCTATTACGTCGGCGAGCGCATTGTGATGCGTCTACGCTATGCATATCTCCGGACAATCCTCCGACAAAACATAGCATTCTTCGACACACTTGGCGCCGGCGACGTCACAACACGCATCACCTCGGATATGAATCTCATCCAAGAAGGCATCACCAGCAAAGTATCTATGGGCCTCACGGCAGTAGCAACTTTCTGCTCAGCTTATACTATCACATATATTCAGTACTGGAAACTCGGCCTCATCATGACATCGACCGTGGTTGTGATGCTGCTCACTGGAACAGCAGGAGGTATTCTGGCCGTGAAAAATTCCAAATCAAGTATGACTCTTTATAATAGCGGTTCCAATCTGGCTGAAGAGAGTATCGGATCAATCAGACATGTGACAGCATTCGGTATCCAGAATGCTCTTGCGGACAAGTATCTAGGATTCCTGAAGCAGGGAGAGAAGCCCGGGGTTAAGGCAAGGTTGGCTATATCTTTTATGATTTCATTCATGAATGGCCTGCCGTTCCTCTCCTACGGTCTCTGCTTCTGGCAAAGTGGAAGGTATATCATATCAGGGCACATGGGCCCCGGAGCTGCCGTGACTGCTACAATGGCTATTGTTATTGGAGGGTTCGCAATCGGAAGAGTTGCACCAAGTCTCCAGTCTTTCATGGCTAGCACTGCAAGCGCTAGTATGATCATTCGTTCCATGCAAAGGGCATCCCCTGAAGACCCCTTGTCTACCGAGGGCGAAAAACCCGAAGGAATAAAAGGGGAGGTCTCCTTTCATGATATTAGCCTGGTCTATCCGTCAAGACAAGACGTTGCTGTTCTCAAACATCTAAGCCTAACAATGCCGGCTAGTAAAACGACGGCAATTGTGGGTCCAACTGGATCCGGAAAAAGCAGTATTGTCGGCCTCGTCGAGCGCTTTTACAGACCAACAGGGGGCCATATCACGCTCGATGGACACAATATTCAAAACCTGAACTTACGGTGGCTGCGCAGCTTAATGGCGTACGTAGGCCAAGAGCCAATTCTGTTCAATACCACCATACAGGAGAATATTGGTCATGGATTGGCTTATCTTGACGATGCCGCTCGCTCATCCCAGGATATCAAAGATGCAGTCATCAAGGCAGCGAAGGATGCAAATGCACATGATTTCATTATGGCGCTGCCCAAAGGCTACGACACCATGGTTGGTGAAAAAGGCCTGCAGTTGTCTGGAGGACAGCGGCAACGAATTGCTATCGCGCGGGCCTTGATTCGTAATCCGAGTATACTCATCCTTGACGAAGCTACATCAGCCCTTGACAGTCGAGCTGAGAAATTGGTGCAAAAGGCATTAACAAAGGCCGCCAAAGGCAGAACTACTATAGTTATTGCCCATCGACTATCGACCATACGTTCCGCGGATAATATTGTCGTCTTGTCTGGGGGTGAGATTGCAGAGCAGGGAGATCACGATAGCCTGATGACAAGACAAGGACTGTATGCGAGCCTTGTCAACGGACAGCAACTGACAGAGGAAAAAACGGAGGAAGAAGACGGCGATGCGCTAATTGAGAATGCAAGTGCTTCTTCGTGGTTCATGGACGAGAAGGCGACTGCCAAAGAACAGCCGGAGATTGTTGTGGAGAAAAAGCTCGATTCGAAAAAGCTCGATAAACGGCTATCCTTCTGGGATCTTCTTCGTTTGATGGATAAGCTAAACCGCCCCGAACGTATGCTAATTCTTTTCGGGCTTATCGGCTGTGTATTCGCGGGGCTAGGAACACCAGTGTGCGTGTCCCACAACCAACCCCCCTTTTTATCATGCATGTTTCAATCAACTGCTAACGCAAAAAATATAACTCTAGACAGGCAATCTTCTTTGCAAAGCTTATTGAGGCCGTATCTGTCCCGGCATCTCAATATAATAAGCTTCGCTCCGAAACAAGCTTCTGGGCCTTGATGTACCTAATGCTTGGTATTGTTGCTATCATCTCATGGTTTGGCCAAGGTGCCTGCTTTGCCTTCTCGTCGGAGCGCCTCATCCGCAGAGCCAAGGACACAACTTTCCGGTCCATTCTGCGTCAGGAGGTCTCCTTCTTCGATGAGCGGCCAACAGGCGATCTAACAACAATGCTGTCACAGGATACCACTCACCTGGGTGGGCTGGACGGCGCCGTGCTGGGTTCCATGATCACTTTCACGGTTACCATCATCGGTGGACTTGCACTCTCTGTTGCAATAGGCTGGAAGCTGGGTCTCGTGTGTGCTGCATTAATCCCTATTACGGTGGGCAGCGGCTATATCCGATTGATAATTCTGAGTCTCTTTGACCGTAAAGTACGACAGACACAGGCTGAGTCTGCGGCTTACGCCAACGAAGCTGTGAGAGCTATTCGTACTGTGGCAAGCTTGGGCCTTGAGAATGAGGTGCTACAGCGCTACCGTGCTATCCTAGAGCGTGATGCGGCGGCATCACTCCGCTCCATCTTGCAGGCTTCGGTACTCTTTGCCCTCTCTCAGTCCCTACTTATGCCAACAGGGGCTTTGGTTTTCTGGTATAGCAGTACACTTCTGGCGACTGGTGAATATACGTTAACGCAGTGCTTTATTTGCTTTTCTGCACTGGTCACTGGCGCCCAGACAGCCGGTGCCGTATTCAATTTTGCCCCAGATATGAGCAAGGCGATGCAGGCCGGACGGCACCTTCGTAACTTATTTGAACGCGTGCCCCCAATTGACAGCTACAGCTCTGAGGGCCGGTTGTTACCAGCAGAGGCGTGTCGTGGTGCTATTGAAATTCGAGACGTGAGTTATCGCTACCCGCAGCGTCCAGAGAGGGTGGTCCTAGCCAATTTCTCCCTCTCCATCAAACCAGGACAGTTCGTTGCCTTCGTGGGGCCAAGTGGATGCGGCAAATCAACCGTTCTGGCCCTCCTGGAGCGGTTTTTCGACCCCGAAATTGGACGCATCCACGTTGACGGGTCCGATATCACAGAGTTAAACATCTCCCAGTACAGAAGCCGTATTGCAATGGTCGGACAGGAACCAGTGGTGTACTCTGGCACTATCCGTGAAAACCTGGTGTTGGGCGCCCCAGAAACGTGACAGAGGAAGCAATTGCCCAGGCCTGTAAGGATGCAAACATATACGAGTTCATCGCATCGCTCCCGTAAGTAGTCATATGTATTTCCCTAGCTTCCCCATCCTCTGCCCGTTTTGTCTAACTGAAAGGTTTCGAATATGTAGGGATGGGTTTGCGACCGTCGTCGGTGCGCAGGGCAGCATGTTAAGCGGAGGCCAAAAACAGCGAGTGCCATTGCGCGAGCACTCCTTTCGCAACCCCAAGATACTGCTTGTTAGACGAGGCGACGTCAGC